>NW_024367372.1:5817005-6403155 GCF_014805655.1 Passer montanus
GGAACAGCTTCTGTTGCATGAAGCTGAACATTTAACTGTAAAAACTGAAGCTCCCATGCTGGTTTCAGCAGATGTATCATTGCAAAATAGATGTATCAGCCTGGGAAAAAAGCATCTCAATTCACAATACAGCAAATAATTTCTTTCTAAATGTTTTTTGAAATCCAGTGTGACACATTATATTTTCATATCCTTTAGAAGGTATTGTACATGTTTATCTCTATTTTGTTAAAACAAATACTAATGTTTGTATTATTAGCTGGCATAGCCACCAGTGTATGTGGAAAAACTAACCACCCTTTAAGGGAAAAAAAAAAGACATTGCATAACTTGTGTATGTATATGTGTTAATTCTTAACTTTTTATTGTTCTGCAGTGTTTAAAGGGCTAGCTGGTAGTCACCTTAGACTGTGCATTTTTAATATAACTGAACAATGGGAAAGCTCTGCTTTGATAAGCCAAAGTTTTAAGTCTGCCTTGGCATTTAAGCTCTTTTGGGTTTTTTCTGGCTGGTGCTCGTGTTTCACAGAGCTGGGAGGGGGATGGTGGGACACACAGGGAGACCTTAAGCTGGTGAAGTCACCCTGCAAAACCTGCAGCTGAGCTGATCTCAGAACTGGCAAACTCTTTATCCCTGGTTTGTTGATGTAATGTATAAAATTGCTTTTTTGCTTTTAACTGCCTTTACTTTCTGAGCTAGGGGCTGTCTTCATTAACAGCAAAAGTGTTACTTTGTTGTAGATGACAGATAAGCCTCATCACGGGAGAGTTACCTAGTAAGTATAGCCCAGGTGAACACTTCTGTTTCTCTCAGTCTTAATTTATTCCCAAATGTATTAGTTCAAGTAAAGAACTGAAAGACTTATGAAGCTTTTTCCCTTTTTAATTTTAAACTGATGTGTCCCTCTTCTACAGCTATGGCATGGAGGGAGCGGGGTTTAAATATCCCTTTTTTTTTAAATGTAGTTTTATTCTGAACCCTCTTTCTGCTGTGCATTTCTGGCTGTATACCCTCCCACACACAGTGCCTCTAAAACCAAATCTCAGGCACACTGCTCTTGAGGTCTTATCCAGTACATATTCCCGGATGATGTTTTCATTGCTCAAATACTTTTGAAGTCACTGATTTCCCACATTATTAAATGCTTGGACTGTTTTGATGTAGTGCTTTGGCTTTCTTTATTTAGTCTTGAGTGCCTTTATGCAAGTCTTTAGTGATGTGAAATTACTGGGTGTTCTTACTGGACCTAAAATGTTAGTAACAATATTTTCCCATAAGAAGGAAGCTAGAATACTGGGCAATGAAGGGAGCAGGTGGATGAACTTTGCACATGATTCATCTTTCCTGTAGTTATACACACTAGAGAGCTTACTGAATATGCCATTAATATGCATGAAAATGCAAGTTTCAGGTGCACTCATTGCTGTGGCAGTCTGCTGATGTGGGTACCCGTGTGTGACCAGCACTGTGCTCAAGAGAAAGAGAATTTTAATTCTTAGACCTGAGGAGTCAATGCTCCAAATATTCTACCCTACAGTAAAGCTTAATTGGTTAATATATCATAAATTATTTAGACAAAAGTAGAGGGAGCTGTGTACCACTAGGAAACTCAGCCCATAGATATGGCTAATTCTAAACTATTGAACACAAGCAGAAAAGATAAAGTAAGAAGGTTTCTAAGCTCCAAAGCCCTTAATGTGTGGAAGTCACAGACAAGGTTTGAAACAGTAACAGTAAATTCTACGTGGAGTAAAACCTTTGTTTGTGCAATTGTGACAGCTTGTTAAGATTTGCCTTTGCTTGTGGACCTGCTTCTTTAACAGTTTTGACAGTCTCTCTACCCCCAAAAGTCACTTGAAGTGACAGAGGAATTATTTTCTTTGAATCCTACTGTAAGCCTGCTTTTAATGCTGAGATGTTGCAAGACCCAAGGTGATCTCAGCCTCCCACCATGGCTAGCATACACTAATGTACATACTGAAACAACAGTGAAAACTAAAGTTCTGATTTACAAAGCATGGAATAACCTGTTGGAGGAAAACCACTAAAACTGTCAATTTCTTTTTGCTTTGAAGGAAGTTAACCTGAATATAGGATTCTGACAAACCACCTCCATAAATTGTTTTCTAGACACACAGATGACAGGTCTTTCATTGCTGTGGTGGTGGTTTTTATTACTTTAGGCAACCATGAAAAAAATAAGTTCAGGAATCTTTACATAGATGTAAATTTTTTTCTTTGGCTCTGAGAGACTGAAGTTTTTTGGCCTGGAGTTTGCTGCCCTGCAGCAGCATTACATGGTTGATAAGCTTCTTTTCTGAAGATCATTGCAGCCCTCCATGCAGGAGATCAAACACAGATTTATAACTTCATCAATCCAGAAAAATCAACTAAGCTCATTGCTGAGTGTAGAGCTTTGCCTGAGCTAGGTAGAACTGAGACTCTTTTAAAGTGTGCTGAGGGCAAATAAGCATGAAAAAACAGAAGTGAAATTTTCCATTTTAGGTTAAAAAGCATCCAGACAAGGGATCTCCTAAGACAAACAGCTACAATACCATTTATCTCTCCAGCAGAGCATACTGTTTCAGTTTTGGAAAGGTTAATTGATTGCTAACATCTAAAGGCTTGAAGCAGCTACACCCTCACCAATTGCTTGCATTCAGCAGGCTAAAAAACTAAAATAGACTAAAATTTAAAAGGACAAATGGCTTTTTAGTCCTTCCCTTATGCAAAGACAGACATCTTAAGAGTCACTGCCCAGCTACCCTCTGGAAAAAAAAAATCAGATCTCAATGAATGGGCCCCAATCTGGCATTTAGAAACACTATGGGTATTGTAGAAAGTTTCCATCCCTTTAAAATTATTCTAATCTCATGCTTGACTTGCAAATAGTTTTTTTAATTAAATTGTCTCAGGTTTGCACAGGTATTCCTTAGTGAGAATAGCTGCTATTCTTGGCAGCTAAAGAAAGTCCCTATTGTAGCCTGTACTGGAAAGCATCTGTTTGAAATTCTAGATGTCAATGTACCTTTCCACTAATTGGTTTGCTAATAGTTACAGGAAGTTAATGATCCTCTTCCCCTCATCTTTTCACTCCCCAACTTAATTCAAAACACACAAAATTTTTCAAATTATTGTGCCACACATGGCATTCCAGTGTCCAGCCCGTGCTCTTGCATATGCATTGCTATAGAAAATCTTCACATAGGTACAAGACAGTAGCTTACCCTTTAGGCTCTTCCTGATGTACAAATTGGTATCTCACACAACTTTTTATAGGTTCGTCTGCAAGTTCAAAATGTAGAGAAACCTCTCTACCGTGGGACTTTCCATTGCTTTCAGTCCATCATAAAGCAAGAATCTGTAAGTACAAAATTATTGCTTTGTGTATTTTTTTTTTTAAATCTTTGTGTATTTTGGCTCAGGAGGGTGGGAAAGCTGTTAAAAACAAAGCTGACAAATGTTGAAGATCAAGAGATAAAGCATGCTCTGAATCTCCACTCACTGCAGGGCAGATATTGTAGTCAGAACTTTGCCAGAAACTTTGGGAAGAAGATCACTAAGTCAGAAGATGGTATTTTGAGACTAACTTTTTCAATAAAATAAGAAGTTATTTAAATAACTAGTTTTCTGAGAATCTAAGCAATGAGTGCAGAAATTGGTGAAGTGTTTTTGCTACTGCTGAAACTTTAGGACCATTGTTAAAAAGCTGACTTTAGGCTTTAAGTAAGCTACTTAAAAAGAAAAGGTATAAAATTTGCCAGAAAACTTATGTCTGGGTGGAGCAAGATTATTTTCTGAATGTCTTCAACTGTATTTTTGTACTGCTAAATTGCTTAGATGTTTGTGTCCTGGGCAAAGATTAAATTCTTATTACAAAACAAGGTGGTTCTGATGGGGTACAAGGGAGAGCTAGAAAGGCTGTGCTCTGCAGTTTGAGGAGGTTATCCACACCACTGCTAAAAAGGGTTTTTCCTCCCTTCTTCCATTAGGCTTTTGGACTCTATAAAGGTATTGGGTCACCAATGATGGGACTGACGTTCATTAACGCGCTGGTGTTCGGTGTGCAAGGAAACACCCTTCGTGCCCTGGGCAAAGACACTCCTCTCAACCAGTTCCTTGCAGGGTCAGCAGCAGGAGCCATCCAGTGCATCATCTGCTGTCCCATGGAGCTGGCAAAGACAAGGATGCAGCTTCAAGGAACAGGAGAATATAAACTAAAAACGAAGAACTACAAAAATTCTCTGGACTGTTTGATCAAAATCTATCAAAAGGAAGGGCTGAGGGGCATCAACAGGGGCATGGTCTCTACCTTCATAAGAGAAACCCCGAGCTTTGGCTTCTACTTCCTGACCTATGACTGCATGACTCGGTATTTAGGCTGTGAAGCTGAAGACAGTTACGTTATTCCCAAGCTGCTGTTTTCTGGAGGGATGTCGGGCATCGTCTCGTGGCTCTCCACCTATCCCATGGATGTGATCAAATCGCGGCTGCAGGCCGACGGCGTCGGGGGCGTCACGCAGTACAGCGGCATCCTGGACTGTGTCCGCAAGAGCTACCGGGAGGAAGGCTGGAGGGTGTTCACCAGAGGTCTCACTTCCACCCTTCTCCGTGCTTTTCCTGTCAATGCAGCTACCTTTGCTACTGTCACCGTGTTCCTAATGTACATGAAGTCAGAAGACAACCTTCCCGAATGCGAGCCGGGTCCGGTAATCCATCAGCCTTCCAGTTTGTGAACCTTCTCTTTGTTCTCCTCTTCCAAAGCCCAGCTGGTTGGGTTTTGTGAAACTTGAACACTTGACCCACACAGGTAGTGTAGATTTATGCTATCTGTATAAAGAATTCCTAAATGTATCCAATTAGGATTTCATCTCACTACTTGTATAAACAGCATCTTGCCTTATTCAGGAGTCCACATCTAGTAGTATTCAAGTTAGAGGGGGACCTGCCTTTAGAAAGTTGCTGTTGTGGCTCCAGAAAAGGCTCTGGAGAGTGTTCTAGCACCAGAAATCGAGTTTTCTTTCACTCAGGTTCTGAATGACGGAGTTGAGTTGAATGCAGAAATGTTTTCATGAAAGAAATACTCATTTTGAATGTGACAGGAGTAAGTGTACTCCTCTAAGGTGAAGAAGGGGGAAGAAGTTTAGTGGTGGAGGCATTTTGCAGGTAACCCTGAACTGTAAAGGTATGGACTAGCATTCAGCTAGTCCTGTGTTTTAGTTTCCCTTTGCTTTTATATGTCAATGGTTTTAGTAGCAACTTTGTTCATACTGATTTGTAAAAAACAAACGAATTTGTACCTAAGTTACTCCCTGACCTTTCAGCTTTGAATAAATATCTTAAGCACAAAGTTAGCATCTGCACTCAAATGCACTTGTTCTTTAAATCTCAAGGCTTGTAAGGATTTAGGGAAACTCAAATCTAGTAGGACTGGTGTTGTTTGCCCTTACCTCTTTCTCATTTGGTGGTGCACAGACTGCATTGAGTAGTTCAGTCCAGTGGACTTTGTTCTCTGAAGTTAATGCAACTTTGCACCACTTCTCCCAACATGCTCCATAGCAGCCAGTGATGTACAGAAGTCAAAGTCCTGCCTGTGGTATTGCACAAAATGTTTGTGAGTGCAATGTTAGCTTAGCAGCTTGAAGTATCTTAGAAATACATACATATTTAGGACTGGAGGTTTCATACCTTTCCAGAAAAAAGGGGTGTAAGTGTCCAAAATGGTTGCTGTTCAATACACTTGCATTACGAATTTAAACAATACTGATTTTATGTATTTAGTTACAGTGCTACTGGAAAGGAGACTGGAAAGGGTTTTAGAGAATTTTCTTGTTACGTTAATCTGCTGTATTTTTGTTACCAGTCTGTTGAAGAAGAGTTGAATTAGCCAAAGAGCTATGAACAGTTATTTAAGATTTGAGCTAAAAGCTACACACATTTGGCACAAAGAGCCAGGAGGGAGGACTATGTGTGTGTTAGCGATGTTTTAAAACATATCAAACTAGTTCATTAAGTACAACTTGTTACACTTTTGGTTGGGACAAGTGCAATATGTGTTTAATATATCTATGAATTTTCTAAAGAAGCGTTATTTCATAGCATTTTGCACTGTAACAAAATATGCTGGAGACACCTGTAAAATTGGTATGTCTTTTTATACCTTGAAGGTATGGTGGATGTTTTAGTGCCTACTTGCACTGAGATTCAAATTGAATGTTAAATCTGTCTACTAAGCTGCATATGCACAACAAATCACAGCAAAGACCATTTACACCTTTGTACAGGAGTATGTCAATCCTTGTATATATATTGAGGGAATAAATTTTTTTTTAAATTTTCCCTTTGATTGTTTGAAATTTGGTGGTTTGTTTTTTTTTTTTTTTTGTTTTACTCAGATGTTTCTTTGTGTTCAGTTAAGCTTGCATGAGGATGGGGTTTCTGTTTTTTGCCGGGGAAAACTTGTTCTGTATTGTATTCTGCCTTGTGTGTACCACTGGGAAGGGCAGGGCCTTGCTCTGGCTTAAGCTCCACCAAAGAAAGGAAGTGCCTGACCTCACCTCTTTAAACTGACCTTTCCTCTTCTGAAAGAACAATCCTGCTTTCAGAGCCAAAGAGCTGCCCCTATGCCTAGGCACTTCCTCTTCTGCATTTATTTGCTTTCATCTGTGCTGATCAGCACCAAGGCTGCACAACTGGGGAAGACAAGTCTTGGGTCCATGCAGGGTCACATCCAAATCAGGAACCAGATGTCCATAACTTCTCTGGGCAACGTGTTCCAGCACCTCACCACTCTCACAGTAAAGAATCTTTCCCAATACCTAATCCCCATCTACTCTCAGTTTGAAACTGTTACCCCTTATTACTCCACACCCTTGTAAAAAGTTCTCCCCATTCCCTGTAAGTCCCCTTTAGGTACTGGAGAGTGTCCCCAGAGCCTTCTCCTCTCCAGCCCTCTGATCTTTGCGTCCCTCCTCTGGACACACTCCAGTGGGTTCATGTCCTCCTCTTCAGAGGTTATTTCAGGTACTGGCTCCACTAATTAATCTTAAAGGGCAGATACATGTGGCTGACACCAAACCCTGTCAAGCATCAGTTTCCTGGCTCAGAAAACAGCAAGGCCACCACCTCTCCACCTGACCGTGGCCAGGGTCAGTTCCAGTCAAGTACCTTTTGTTCTCTCAGCAGGAACAACAACTATGGTCAACACTGAACTATGGAACAGAAACAAATACCTGGAATAAGCAAACAGTGTCTCCTCAGAAGACTAATATCATTAAAACAGAAAAAGGCTATATAATGTTTTACTTGCAGTGCTTACTAAAGCATTCTTTCCAGAAATTCATCCATCTGGAACTTAAATAATCAGGAGCAGACACTGGATATTACTCAACAAGCCTGAGAAGAGGCTAAAGTCAGCTTTCAGCCTAGTCTGATGTCACTTGCTTGAAATCCACGTGACTTCTAGCTATTAAATCAAGCTAGACAATAGCCTCAGCATTTTATATCATGATACAGTTCTTTTTCCTGATCGATTTCTGAGCTGTGAGCCATTTCAGACAGAACTAAGTCCTGCCTTCCCAGATCCCCATTTCCACACCATTATCAAGCAATTCCCAAATAACTGAAGGGATTAAGAAGGTAAAAATCACTGAAAATGAAACTCACTATCAAGTCACTCTGCCCTGTTCTTAAACTAGATGTCATACCCAACATGTCCAACTAGGAAAAGAGGGGGGGAAAGTACCCATGTACACTACTGCTTAATTGAGTTACTACAGTAGAACTAGTGTGAAATCTATATATCAGGTCTGTAACATGTCGAGATTTTTGTCCTCCCTGCCTTGTCTTTGCATATCTGCAGTGATAGGACAAGGGGTAATGGCCTTTAGCTGAAAGAGGACAGGAAGAAATTAGGAAGAAATTCTTCCCTGTGAGGGCAGTGAGGCCCTGGCACAGGTTGCCCAGAGAAGCTGTGGGTGCCCATCCCTGGAAGTGTCCAAGGCCAGGCTGGATAGGGGTCTGAGCAACCTGGTCTAGTGAAAAGTGTCCCTGACCATGGCAGGGGGTGTTGGAATTAGATGATCTTTAAGCTTCCTTCCAACCCAGACCTGGGATTCTATGATAAAGCTTTTCATACGGTTGAGGTCAAGGGGTAGCAAGAGATTCAAGGGATGAAAACCTGTCCATTGCAGGTGCAGCACTGGCAGCATACTGGGGTGGTTGAGGTCAAGGGGTAGCTAGACTCAAGGGATGAAAACCTGCCCATTGCAGGTGCAGCACTGGCAGCATACTGGGGAAAAGACTAAGACACAAATGTTAACATTGACCTCGCAAAGAAAAGAGGTGTTTGTTCTTTGAAATTAAATGTATTTATTATTATGCTGGACAACAGGTGTCAACAGTTTAATGTTAGCTGCTGTTAGCCCGACTTTTAATCCATGGATAGTAAAAGAACAATTTAAAACCCAGAAGTGTGCCAAACACTATTAGATTAGGAGAATGTGCAGTTAAACTCCTCTTCTGCCACAAAAACTGGCAGAAAAAATAGAAGCTTACCCAAGCCAACATGCCCTATCAAACATCACAGCCATGGAGACAGAAGGATCTGAGGGACTCTGGGAGGCACAGCAAGAGAGCAGGGAAGCAGAGAACTTGCTGGGCCGAACCTAAGGGAGACAGCCTTTGATATCAAGGGGAAGCTAATTGTGCTTTACATGTTCAGGAATTTAGGCCTGTCCAGGGGAGACAAGCAGAGGAAAATGAGCCATTTTCATCTTCCCAGTGCAACTGGTTTGCAATTTTTGTATTAGTGTTGTCCTCACAAACTGCAAAAGTGGTTATCACCATGAGAAAAAAATGACATAATATGCACAATAATACATAAGAGAAACAGTAAAAGCTTTTCTACTTATAGTTTATTACTCATTTTTAACTGAGTTGACCTAGAAAGTGATTTTGAGCTGTACAGGTTTATGAATAAATAAACTGAAATCAAGGCAAGGTCTGCAGTGTACACTAATGCCCTATAGATTGATATAAATGGAAGAATGTCAAGTTCTAATGTTCACAAAATATTCTTAGGGTCTATAAAGTGTAACAACTAACACAGTCAAATTGCTTAGTTGTCATTCACTATTATAATTTATTATGACTGTTTTTCTTACTGAAAGAAGCACACTGCATTTTTATTGACAGTAAAATAGACTTGTACTATTTTAGCCACATCCATGTGTCAATAAAATACTAAAATCATAATGAAGCCTGACCTCAAGGTCTGCACCATTTCCTACTATATATCAGAAAGAAAGAAGTGTTGCTCAAGTAATTTGACTTGGCCAGATTAAAGGTGGTATGAAATAAACAGAATATTCTTCTAGGATCTGATCTATTTTCTTAAGCAGGGATTTACGGTAGATCAGGAATACTTCAGTGCTGCAATCAACCAGGCCATACACCTTCTTCCTTGAGAACTGAGGTATTTTCACTTAGGAAGAATCTATGAGAGGTGCTTTTCAAACAGGTCAGTAATGAAGTTCAAACTTTTTAAGTGCAGTTAAAGGAAGTAAATGTAATCATTACTTCTACCCTTAAGTTAATCCAGGCAGTTACCTGCTTCTCTGCCAGTTCTTAACTGAGAGACTGGACACATTTTCATTTCACACTGGAAAAAACTGAGATTAAATCCCCTGTCCCTAACCTATGCAGGAGGATAAAATAAAAACAAGCAACCAACCACACAAGAGGAAAACCTAAAGACCTCTTGTATGTATTACTCCTTACAATCAATTTTCAAACCAGAAACATTTGTACGCCCTTTGAAGCTGTGGGAGTCACTGGATTCATATAAATCCATTGGAGGTTCAGTCAAAGCATCAGGTAAGACTGAAAACTGAAGGATTCTATATCAAAAGGCCAAATTTTGTGTTTTGCTGAGAAAAAAATACATGTGTTGAAAAATGGGTCAAAGCATAAGCTGCATGATGCCCCATGCGTGAGGCAGTCAAAACCTTTGTAAGCCAAAATTGGCATGGGCAAGGTCAGTGAGGTCCTTGGCAAGTCCACCTTGCAGCTCTGAAGGACACCTGACTTTGTGAGCCCTTAAATCAAAACACTAAGCCACAGTTTTCCACAGATTTGTCTTGCAACCAGTTCCTGAGATGAGCTTTAGCCAAATGGCATTAGGACCCATCTGGTCAGTAAGGCCTTTTGTGTATGGATTTGCCACTGTTTAACAAGCAGTACATATTATGCCACAGGCTTCAGATGCTCTATCATTTATCTCAAAAATATTAGTTATTGACATTCTTCTGAAATACTTTCTGTGGGGCAGCTCCAGGGAGGAAAACAAGTTACTTGAGATCTCTGATGCTCTGGAGAGCAGCAATGCAGGACTGCAAAGAAACGTGGATGCTGTTGTGCAGTCTCTGCAATGGCCTTGCACACATTATGAGCAGCAACAGACTGAAGCAAAGGCACAAACTGCCTCAGAAGAGCTTGGACTTTTCAGGATGCCTCTGCTGGAGAGAAGCAGTGATGTTTTACAGGTCCAGCAGTTAACCAAAACAACCACTCACAGCTGAAAGCACAATCATTAACAACACTCATCACTGGATTTCCACATTACTCTCTATTTAATATTTGATGAATGTATGTATATATAACCCATGTCATACCCAACAATTTTTATTTATAGTCTTTTATTTTCAATGCCTTGCTGGTGCTTTTAATGAATGCACACGTAAACTCAGGACTCTCAGAAATCAGCACACAATTGTAATTCTTATTCTTCTCAGTGGTGTGTGGGCAATTTGCTCTTTGACACTGGCACGCTGCAAGTCTGTCAAGGTCCACTGAATGCCACAGGACACACACTGGACCTCGCAGGGGCACCCTGACACTGCCATTCTGTCTGCTGTGCAAACAGGCAATCCACTGCCATCTCCTGGCAAACTGCTGCCCGGGAGCTCCTGAACCGAAACAAAGCACTGACACAGATGCCAGCTGACACCAGAGCGATTGCAGAGGAATCACACTTAAACCTAAAACATCACTTAGAGAGTGGTGGCAAAAGAAGCACACATAAATCCTGCAAGGACGCCACAGACTCTCCATCCCTTTCTCTCCCTCCCAAAATTCACCAACATTAGGACAGAACTTCAGGCTTGCTGCCGAGGAGAGCTCCCAGCAGACACAGGAACCTGGTGAGAACAGCAGCTCACAAGAGTATCATGTCCAGACCATGACACACAACAGAAGCTGTGGTACCCAACCAGCACCCAGGCTTAGAGCTTTTCTCTTAGAAAAAGTAACACAAGACTTGGAGAACCCTAAAACGGAAATTGTCTAAAACCCAGTTGCTCTAACGAATCTTATTCATTTACCTAGAGCAAAACAGTGTTTTTTCTGCCACTTTAGGGGAAACCAGGACCTGAAAAATTCACTTTAACTCTTATACAGAATCTGATGTGCTTGCCCCAAAGGAAATTCAACACTTTCCAGGCAATTTCCAGTGAAAAGGACTGAAAAAAATTCTTAAGTTAAACTGCCTTAATAATATAAGATCATTGAGAGTATACATAAAAGCTGGTTTGCTTTAGGCAAAGGGAATGAAGTTGAAAAAGTACCACTGATTCAATTAACTTACAAAATTAAACCAGTAGCCACCCAGGTGACATTTCAGCATTGCTGTAAAACCATCAACACACTCTTGCAACTTGACAGTAGAGCAATTAATATTATTAAACTGAATATTGAAATACAAGCACATACAGTCCTGCTCTGCTTCATGCCTACCTTTACAGATCATTGTGCAGTTGTTTCTGCTCCTTGTGTCCAGCAGCAGGGTTGCACTCCCTCTGCTCTACTTCACTTTCCCATTCTTCTGCCCTGGGACTCTTCCCAAGGAAAGTGCTACTTTTTAAAGTATTCCATTTACACAGCCAGGAACAAGAATACTGAATATTTTTATTCCTGCCTGCAAAATTCACACCCAATATTCAGTTTTGAAATCCACCCCAGATTCCCCTTGGTAGACTTAGTTGCTCCAGGAACATGAGTGCAGTAAAGCTCAATGCTGACACAAACATGCTTTACTCCTCTCTTCACACCATGATTACACAGCAGATTTTAGAAGGTGCTGTACAGATGAAAAACTTATTCTGAAATGCCATTATTATAGATGGCACAATGTAGACAAACATTATATACCAACCAATGCCAGTAGCAGCTGCCACTTGACTGATTAAGACTTTCCAGACAGATTTGCCTAGCAGCCCTCATGAAAATTCCAGATTTTCTCAAATTTCTCCAAGGTATTAAGGAAACACTTGGAAGGATGATATTCAGCACATACTGTCCTCAAGTTCACACATCTTAAATTGAATAGAAAAACCAACCAGCCCCAGTTTTTCCAAGGCATACTGACAAAATATCCCATGAGCTATGTAATGAGCACGTGGAAACACTTGTTATTATCACAGCCATGACACTTTGAAGGGATTCACTTCCTTCAAACATTTTAAAGCCTCAATATTTTTGCCATTTCTGGTAATTATTGGATCTCTTGCTTTTTACCAACTGTGGAAATAGCAGAGAGAAAGGATCTCCACCTACCTTTACAACTAAATTATTGTTGACAAGCTGTTGTTGTGTTTAGTATTTGGCTTTGTTGATTGACAATTTGCAGCCACTACAGGGAAAAGTCAAAATGCACTACACTCAATTCCACAGTGACCCTCTTCAATCAGGAGAGAACTAGAATTCAGAGGTCCTGGCATGCTGTTTCACTAAGGATTTATTCTCTTAGCATTTCAAATCTAAATCTGAAGTCCTCCTACAACCTTTTCAAGAAACACTCCACAAATAATTAGTATTTAAGTTGTTTGTTTTGCATTTACTGACAGACCATAAATAGATAAAGAAAAGTCTCGTCAGTTCTACCATTAAAGCTGGTCTGAGTTTGCCCCCTTTCATTCTGACAGCAGCAGAACCAAACAAGGTATATGTGCAATCAAATCAGCAGTAGAACATGTGGAATGAGTAAACATGGAAATTTTTTGCCAGTTTTAAACCCACATTTCTATCACCCCTCATCTTCTCCTCCCCTTACCTGAACTTGCTCACAAATTGGTGGTGCAATGCAGGAACTCAACAGCACGCTGGGAATGGTGGTTTCAAAGTCAGCTCTGTGGCTATTCTCAAATCCTGTAATTTCTTCACTGAAAAACCTTGAGGAAAACTCTGGAATCAATGAAGCAGGATGTTTTAAAAGCAAGGTGTGCCAATTAGACTTTAAAAGCTTAAACAAGTTACAGCAGGTGCTCAATGGTTGTATTTATTCATACCCAGTACGGAATTAGGTACTTACAAAGCAAGACCTTTCAAGCTACTGAGTGCTGCTACTTACACTCAGGAGTATGTTGAGTGCTACTGATTTGAGGCCTAGATGGAAATGTCTCTGTAATCAGATGCAACAGAACCAGAGGCAATAACTGTTACAGTTCCCAGTTGGTCCTCAAATCAATATTAACATAGCTTACTCTCAAATGTATGTTCAAAGTAACACAGTTCAGTCGCTAATGTATGTTCAAGGATGAAGTACTGACACCTTGCAATTCAATAAATGATTTTATGACACGGGAAAGCAAACTACTGTGTAAGCCTAACACCATCACAGATACTGCTTAAGAAAAAATATAAGGTCAATTAGAACTAGACTGAATTAATTTTATTTCCTTCCAAAAAGAATAGACACTAATTTAACTGTATACAGAATTTAATTTAACTATAACTATACAAGTTTCAGTATATTGTCCTGTTCAAAAACTGCTTATATATAAAAGAAAAAATACTGCCAAAATTCTAACGCATACTTTACAATTAAATGTCCCAACTTTCTTTCTACTCCTAATAACCTCAGACTAGAGTTGCAGTGTTCAGATTAACTTATGTATGGATGAAAATTCCCTTGGTCTTAAGTGCAGTTTCTTTATTACCCATGTTTTTGCCACTACCACCAACACTGGACTCAAAATTCTAAGTTTTACAGTATTAGCAATGAAAACGTTGATGAACCTTTTAAGAACAGAATTCAGAAAAAGATTAACAACACTTTTTACTGCATTAAAATATGTTACATGCCTCTAAAAAATAACTTATGCATTTCTCTGCATTTTCTTCTGTTTATTAATCTGTCACATTTTACTATAGTATCTGCTAAGTTTTCTTTGAACACTTGAACAAATGAGAAGTAACCACTCTTAGTTAGACCATCAAAACTCAACTCCATCTAGTTCTCTTAGAACTTCAAGTTCTTGTTTTGAAACAAAAGGTGTCCAATAAGGTTCCAAGAATTTTTATCATTACACTCAAGCAAGTTAGCCAAAAGAAGAAACAGTTTCTTTTTTTCCTGGTATGATCAGCCAAACCCTAGCATTCCTCCACTTTCTATTGTTACTGCATTTAAACTGCCAACATCCCTTACCTTGACTAAAAAAAGGTTTCCATTTAGTTATTTCCTGTACTGTTTTACCTAGTTGCTGTCCAGGCACACAGAACACTCCCCACTACACTGCCAAGTCTCCAAATCCATCATTCCAGTTAATGGAAGTCTAGGTCACTCAAAACCAGAATTACAGTCAGCAATTCTGTTTAGATATACCACCTGATGTGGTATTAACTGCATCGCAAATCACTGTAATTGAATGCAAAGTAAAGGAAACTTGAGTTTATTTAGCTTCCAATTTCTGGGAGGTCAAGAGGAACTAGAACTGCTCTGGACAACAAAAGAAAGTTGACTGCGCTTACAGATCATTTTCTGCCAGATTCTTTCTTTAGGACCACTGTTTTATTGTTGTCCTTTCTATTACATGGGGGATGTACATATTATCAGGTGTTAATAAACGGTCAGTGCCTGTACAATACATTCTACAACTGAGCACCACTTTCCGTAACTGAACAGGCAAAGAAATTACACTGAACATCAGCATCTGGCAGTATTTCTCCAAAAAAAGTGACTAAAATGGGTTTAAATTGATTAACACTATTAAATCACATCTAATATTTGATACTACATGATTTCATTACAGCTATACGATACAATTATACAAAATGTGTTAACATCAAAGAATACAACCAAAATTAAGATAGCAAACAAAACCTATATAACTTTTCTTTCTTTACAGGAAAATACTTTTGAAGTATGCATGTAACTGCCCATTCTTTTAAAGAAAATCTACCGCAAGCAAGTTATCAACCTCCAGAAAATCACACATAGCATTACTACGCATATCCCCAAAAAGTGTACAATATGCACACTTGGAAAATACAAAATTAAAAAAAATTGTAAGCAACAGGTGAGCTTCATATTTATAAGAATGTGAAAAGAAGTCCAATTTTAGCACTGTTGTATAAAGAATTGTCTTTTCTGATGCAAGTTCGTGAGCTGACCCGTCCGGTTGGGGCCACACTTTACAAAACACCGTGTTCTTGAAACGCGGCTACAGACCAAGGTGGATCATCTTAGCAATGTCACCTTCAAGTTTTCTGTGTGGTTTTTTTTTGCTTTTTATTTACTACTTATCAAAACACGTCCTTTAGTTTTGTAGGGTCCTTTTTTTTTAAAATTCTTTCCTAGAAACAATATACAAAGGGGAGCGTATTTCTTTCCAATTGATTTTCCTGTAAGATGCTTTGAGTTCGAGAACGTTCTCCTCAACTTTCACTGGTTGTTTTTGGCCTTAGCGTGTGTTAAGATGTGAGATTTCAGGTTGGTTGATTGCGCAAACTTCTTATTGCAGCCGTCAAACGGGCAAACGTAGGGCCTGTCGCCAGTGTGAATTCGCACGTGTGTGCGTAAATTGAAGTCCAGTGAAAAACGCTTTCCACATCCTTCAAATGTACACTGTTGGAAGGAAAAGAAGCACTCTGTTAGCTAGTGGAACTCATCTGCGTCATGGAGCAGAAAAACAGTCTTCTCTAAATCACTAGACTGCTAAACATGAAGCCAGAGGCTGAAAATTGTTATGGGTGAAGCTGTGGGGAACCCCTGTGAACTGCACTACAAACTGCAAGACTTCAGGATGTAGTATATATCCAATAGCATATGTTTTCAAAGAGGGAAATAAATGACCTCCAGCTTGCAAGCAAGCACTTCTACTAAAGACACCTCCTCTGCATGTACCTACACTGTATGACAAAACAGAAACAGGATTTCACACCCGAACTTCCCCCTTTGAGTGATGATTTGCAAAGACTTTCTCATTTTACCTGCTTTACTTTTAAGACGGGCTTGACGTTTAGTGCTTGACAGCACATTTAGTGTTACTTTGATTTACCACACAGAATATTCAGTATTCTGTACGCAATATGCAGTATTCTGTATTCAATATTCAGTATTCATCCAAGTGAATGCCTGAGGACTGAAAATCAAGTTTCTGAAATAATTTATTGTTGATTATTTTAGAAAAGACCCACATATCTTAAGTATGTTCTGGGGAACACATATGTGCTGAAGACTAAGAATAACTTTAAAGATTTACAGGGAGTATGATATGAAGAAGGCAGGGGACCTCTGGTGGCAGACGCCCACGTGAATCAATATAAATGGAAAGAGATTCAGTGACTTCATCATTTTGTTGAAAACTGATTAACAAACCCTACTGAAAATTAGTACTCTGAGGTAACTACCTGAACAAGCAGCCCCAAGTTTCAGTTGTCCACAGGCACTAAGCTGAAAAGATGATGAGGATAGACATTTTCTTACTTCTCTAGTAACTGCAGACCTCATTTTTAAAGAGGGCAACTTTACATCATCTTTTGAAAGGTATCTCCCACGTACACTCAATTTGCCAATTTCTAAGAGCAGTCCATGTAAATAATTATATGACAGCCTAATCAACTCAAGGGCGCTCCCAGTTTGTCAGGTGCCTCATCTGATTTTAGAAGAGCCCTAGTATGCCCAAGTCCTGAGGAAGCCAGGGTACAGCTAGGGTCTGCAGTGTTCCCAGGGAGGTGGTGGCCAGCAGTACCTGAAAGGGTTTCTCTCCGGTGTGAACTAGCTGATGCCGCTTTAGTTTCGAGCTCTCCACAAAGGCCTTGCCACATTCTGCACATACGTGTACTCGAGGGCCGTGAGTGTGCAGATGCTTCCTCATGGCAGAGTTGTCCCTGAACATCTTTGTGCAGCCCTTAAAAAGAACAGTGAAACTCAATTAGTAGATAAGCTAGTTCTCATAAAGAAGGTTTTATCTGCTACAGTACAAGCATTTTAAATGCTTTTATATCCTCAATACTTTCTTAATAGTTGGCCCTGAAAAGAACAGCCCTTACATTTACTTCTTAAAAAGCAATACAAGAAAAACTAATCATTTGAAAAGCTGACAAAATAAAACCTAAACCCAATCCCAAACCCTTTCCTCATTCAGTATTATGAACCATGTGCAGTCAAATGAATAACAGGACAGTCTTATGGAGAAGATGCAGACTCTGACAGAAGCAAACGAAAAAAAAAACCAAATAAAAGCACTTAACAGGTTTCAGAGGAAAAAAGCAAACACAAAACAAAAGTCCAACCAAAAAAACAAAAGACAGAAGGAGAGTTCATGGATACCTATGGTGTACTCTTCGAAGTGCTATACTCCGAGAACTACAGTACTACAATATATTAGTCTCTAATACACCACAGATCATTCCCTAATATCTACTGGTATGTACACCATCTCCCAACATTCTGTCCTCTTCCTTCTCTGTCCTTCCCATTTCTGAGAAAAAAAATGGAGCAAGAGGGTTTCCAGCATGTAACAACTTACAGGAACTACCTTGTCCAAACTGGCAGCACAGCCTGACCACTACCCCCTTGAGACAGAGAGTGCCACTGCTGCTGCAGATTAAACCTACAAAGTGATACTGGGCAGCAGAATACAGCACGAGCTAGTCACAGCTCAATCCAAAAGCAGAAGACACATTAATTCAGGTACAGCACAAATAGTCTTAACCTGGGGGTCAACCCTGCATTGACAGAGGAATACCACTTTTGATTTCAGAGTATATTTAAGCCAGCAGTGACTTGAGGCTCCATTTACCTAATCTTTCTACATTTTTTTTCACTTCTTAGTGACAATCAACAAATATCTATCATGTTTTATAAATGTCTTCCTCAAGGTTCAAAATCCCTCATAAAATCCTATTCATAATCATAAACCCTATCTGTACTACTAGTGATGCTGTTTAAACTTTTATATATATAACACTAGTCTGCCAACACCCCTGTGTTATGTTAAAATTTAACAGTACCTAAAGGACTGTAAAACTGCTAATCTTAAATTCTGCAGGCTTTTTTTTCATTTCCTACACAAATACATTTAAATAAACTTTGTTTCTTACAAAAAAGGTGAAATGTCACTTTCAGGAGTTCTCTCTTCAGGCACTAGGACCTCTTTGGCTGATTTTGAAGTGTTGTGCCATTCGCTGCACAAAGCAGAAGTGGGTGGGGCAAAGCAGTGCCAAAGTAAACAGACCATCAACTTTTTTTGCCTTTATTTCTAAGTTCCTTCTTGCCTCTGAGGGAAGCAGGTGCAGCTACAATATTTTTCTTTTGTTAAACTGAATTAAATAATAAATGCATAAAGCCAACAAGCACTACAAGATAGAAAATGGAAGGATAGAACATTCTTTCCCCCCCCCATTTAGATGAAGTTGAGGCTATGAAAAAGTAAATCAAAGAAATGAAGGTAACATTCCTCAGTATAGTAAAAAATAACTGTTCCTGTATCTCTGCATACTGTATTACAAAAAAACATGACACTTTCAGAATGTGGAGAATTGGAAATCAATATAAGCACAAAGAGGAATTCAGAATTTATATGAATTCAGAAAATTCCTTATACCAGAAAGTAGCCTTCTATTCATGCTCTCTAATAGATAATTCTAATAGCTATCTGCCCTGATTATTTGCTTAGGCTCACACTTATCTAGACCAGAAGTCAGCAAGATTGTGTTTGTCTTTTTTAGTCACAGACTAAAATCAGCTAAAAGAAGCACTACAAAAGCTGGATAATGCAGTAAAGCCACAGGCTACCAATCTAGGTGACTGGCAACATTTATTCAAGACAGAAGCTTCCTTGCTACCAGAGGGTCAGAATCGTATCTCAAGGATGCCTGCCTCTCTCTTTCATGATGATGCACTTTCCAGCTCTGTGGAATGAAATTCAGAGTGTTCCAATAAAGCTGACTTTGGCATCTGCACCATAAATTGCTGATTCCTGATCTAGACTCCAAATCTGTCATAGTTTCCAAGCAGAGGATATATAGATCTTAGGAACGTACTTTGAACAGCTTTCAGAACATTCTTTCAAGTATGTATTCTTGGGTGTCGGGAAATCACAACAGTAAAACCAGCATGTTAGGGACTGTGCATCATGGTTACCAGAAGATTAGGGATGCACTAACCTTAAGACAAGGAATGGGAATAATATATTATTCAGTGAAAGGTTTTAAAGGAAGCCTCTAGAGAATGACAACTAAAATACATTTAACTGAGTGTATAGTATTAACAGTAAGATATTTTAGTTATTCATTCTCAAGAGAAAACATCAATACAAAATTCTGATCTACAAATTACTATCTACTCAGAAGCTGAGCACTTCACTTACTTTGTGAGGACAAGCTATCGTTCGTGGAGCATCATCTTCTTTAATTTTTCTTGGTTTCATTCTTAAAGAAAACAAAAAACACAAGTAGAAACACATTAGTAGACAGCTCTTCTCCCCAAAAGTGCCTACATAATGAGCATATTTTATCCCCCAGTATTACATGTGTCAATGGTACTCACTTTAACATTTTCAAAACCTTCATAAAAATATTACCAGTATAATTCAGCATTTGGAATGCTCTGCTTTCCAGAAAGACCTCTCAAATACAGAATAAGACATTTAATACCATCTTCTTAATCCTCTGAATATGTGGAAATTGAGATTTTTTTCCCTCCTGACATATGCTAATTGCAATTAGGAGGTTTTGTTTGAAAACTCCATTTGTGCTGTGCCAGTACCCATGTGACCTATTTAGCTTCACTTCCTCTCCATCCGTGCAGTAGGACATGAAGGAGTATAGGTTCAATCATTCTACAGTATTTCCATCACACAAGACTTCCAAAGAAAACTCTACAGAAGCAGGAAAGCAGAATCAGGTAGGTTGTGGAATCTACACAGACAACACAGACATCCATTTCAACCACAGAAATGCTAATTACTCTTACTTTAAGGCATTGTGCACACAGATTCCATTCTTGGCAACTGACAAGAAGTCACCAATTTACCCCGGGTCACTGACAAGGATCTTCATTATTTTATGGGTGCCACTAACCTCCCTTGCTACATAAGGAGCCCAGCAAATTATTGCTAGTATGTGTTAGGTTTATTTTACATACAGTAAGACTCTGTACAAAACAATCCTGAACAGTGTTATAACAACCATCTGTCAGAAGAGCCAGATGTGATTCTAGGGATCTGCATTGCACTTTCAGCTGTCTTTATTTCTCTAACTTGTGGTGCTGTGTTCAAACAATTAAAAAGAAAAGGTTTATTTCCATCTAACTATAGCAGTAGGTGGGTGTAAATAAAGGGACCTCCGTGCAGCTGAGATTCCCTCAGGTGAGCAATGAGATTTGGCACATCCCCAAACCTTGCTGTGGAAGCAGAGCTGGTGTGCTCATGAGGGTTACTGAACTGCTTTTCCTGGCAATAGAGCACATGGCAGTTCTGTGTGACAAGGTGCCTACATATCATATCTGAAAGTTAATCCACAGGTTTGGTGGTGTTCCCTAGCCTCAAATAGAAGGAGTAGCTTGACATCAACAAACTAACTGGAATTATCTGAATTCCAGTTCTGGTACACACTCTTCTTAATGTTAAGAAGGAAAAGTGTCTGTTGCTATCCATGACAGTTTTAATCCTCATGAGTTCTGTTTCTGGAAACTGATATAAAATAAGGTTGGGGGAAGAGATTTCCAAGCAATGCATATATATGTACTTTTTTACATCCCTTTTTATTAATTTATATGAAAATAGCTAAACAGCAACTCTTAAACACTCAAAAACTTCCCAAGAGCTGTAGGGAAAATAAACTAAAATGCCTCCATTCTAACCACAAATGCAATTGGTTTCTGCAAGCAGAGTGCAGACTTCTTTGGTACTGTCACACTCTTACGGCTGAAATCTGCTTTCACCTTCTTCCTTCACATGGACTGCTGAGAGCAGTGAAAAAACTCCCTAAGAAGTCCTGAAGACCCAGGAAAATCATCTTACACTGCCAGTGGAGTGACATGTGACAGACAAGTCTCCCATGGCTCTGGCAACCATCACTGGTCCTGACTCTGAGTCCTTTTCAGTACTGCAGATGTAGCACAGTTCAAGTGATCATCTACAGACTAAAGCACTTGACAGCCACTTCACAGACAACACTAAACCCCAAGGATTTAGAGGCTGCTTTTGCTCTTTTTTTAAGTGGGCACTTGGGAAACTCTTGCTTGCCTCAGCATCTCCAGACTACACTTGGCAGGTACAGAGCTATCCTGAAGAACACTACAGTCTCCTGCAGGGTTACAAACACATTTACAGATATTAACAGTGGCTTGCAAATGGGTGTAAGGTGTTTGTGTTGACAAAGCTCCTCTTGTGCACCACAACCAGCAGTACAACTAAGATTTCATCAACTTAAGGGCAGAAACATTCGGAATACAGCAAACTACATCTGTTCCTGTACAGCAGTCTCCTCATTATCTTAATTTTCACACAACTATCTTTTCCAAGACTACAGAATAACTCAGTTGACCTTACTGATTAGACTTGTGCTGTTTTTAGTTTACATAGTCTCTTTGAGTAAAGTAGTAAAATACCTGACTCCAAACAAGTTACTGGGATTAACTGACTGACTGCATTCTCCAGTGAGGTCCAGACTCAATAGTACCACAGGTACTGAGGCTGTAGGAAAACACACACACACAAAAGCTGTCTTTACAGGACCCCTACAGAAAGCTTTCAATTACCTTTAGGATGGGATTCTCCTTATTATGCCTCTGTGATTTCAAGAAACAGGAAAAGGGACAGAAATGAGCAATTGTTAAAATGGTCACAGAAGAATGATTTGACAAGATGGGACAGGAGAGAACAGTGTGTCATGATTTAATTCCATTAGAGAACAAACATCCTGAGGAGACAAAGCTGGTGCCAAAACTACCTCCTTCTAATTCAATCAACCTGTTAAATGTTGGCTGAGTCATCCTCCAGCCCCCAAAAAAATGAAGCAAAAAAAAAAATTTCCTAGGTCTGAGATCTGTGTCCCTGACATGATCGGATGAGTAAAACCACTATTGTTCCAAAGTCTTAACTGGCCACCTGTAAAGGGAGTGACTAGACCAAGAGAACTGCTAACAAGAGATGTGGCAAATACCTTTAGTGGGTAGTGTCTGCATTTTCAAGCTTTGTGTTAAATTCTCTTCCTGGCTCTTGTATCTTACCTCCGATATTACCTCACTCTCTGAGAAAGAAATGCTGCAACAGTGTCATCTCTAACAGGCTGCTGAGGTAGAGTGAGAAGGAAAATACCCTGGGCCAGTGCAGGAAGGAAGCCTGAGGAACCAATTCCAGGTGAACTGGATGGTCAGACACGGGACAGACTGCAGCATCAACACACACCTTACATGTTTCAGTTCAGTGTCTGAGCGGGCAGAGAACATGAGTGTCCAACCAGGTCTTTTTAATGTTCAGGCTTTGTTTATAAATTAAGCAGCATCAGCCCAGTAGTATACTTGAACATTTGGATACAAATGACAAAAAGGTTCAGTTAAAAAATGAGCAATTTTACATCTTCTCGCTCTTCATGGAAGCACAGCAAGTTAAGCCTAAAATGTGGAAGAAGACTCTGCTTATGCACAGGGTTCCACAGATAACCAGGATTATCAACAAAACAGCAGCAGTCAATGCAAAAGAAGAGATGTTAAATAGAGTTCAGGTTGTATCTCAGTGCCACAGGCAGGAGGAAGCTGGTGGGCCCTTTGTACACCTGGATTAAAGGCATGAGGGAATGAACACCACAGGCACAGCTATCGTAGATCACTGTGTCAAAAAATGTCATCCTGCTCACAAAGCTGCAGAAGCCGTATGGACAATCCCTCAGAGAAGAATTTTAAGACTTACATATTCAAATGTACTAGAAAAAAAATGTTTTGGTCTTACTTTAAAATTAACTTTCTGCAAAAGGAGACCAGACTAGAAACAGTACCGTTGATCTTAATTACACTGGTGCAGGTAGCTCATTCTGGTGGTGGTCAGACTTTTGGCTCCCACCCAGTAGAGCATCTCTACCAGCTCCATCCAAGTTTTCTTAGCCTGAAATATTAATCAAAAACAACACTCTAACAAATATCACTATTTAACACAACTACAGACACACGCATTAATACTGGGGCGGAACTTCAGAAACAGCTGCCTTTGCAGAAAGTCAATTTACATGGCAAGACCAAAATCTTCATTTCTGCTGTGAGTTTACATGCGTTGCACCTAGGAGAGACAACTGCAAATCAATTAACTGTGACAATCAGGAAAGGTACCTTGTACCTTTTGGATCAAGTCACTGGGACACTGCAGTTAAAGGCTATGTCTTAACTTGCACTAGGGGAGTAGAGGGAAGGAATGGGCGACAGCAGAGGAAGCAGGAATGCATGCAACCCAATAGCTTTACAGAATGAGCTGCATAAAAGCACAGTCCCTTGTCCATGCATAAGGAAAACTGAGTGAAATCACACATATTAAACCACTCAGTTTCTAAAAATAAAGAAAACAATATTGTCACTGTGCTGTATCTGAAAATTAAATCTAACTACTTCCTTTCATCTACACAGCTGAACTGAGAGTACTTCACCCTAAGAGAACCTTAATCCCCATCCCAAATCCCTGTTCAGAACCTACAGACTTGTCAACTGATGTAATTTTTAGAGTCAGCCATAGAAATGGTGTTAAAGCTGGGAAGAAAGGAAATATAATTCAAATAACAGTATAGAATTTCCCCCTTGCTCCATAATCTCCCTTTTTTAGCCACTGCTAAGGAGTTTTGTGTTCTCAGCTCCCTTCTGCTCCCTCTATACCTAAGGTTAATCTTAATAGCTTTACTCTTTCTCTCTCAGGCAACTCCTTTAACACATCCTAGAGTTCTCTCATGACCAGCAATGATATTCACCTGTGATGGCCACCCCTCTCCACCTCCCCAGTCAGAGGTGGAGGAAATTATTCCCTCTCAATAGTGTTACAGGCACTGCTGAGGAGCTCCCCTCATTCTGCCATTCCCCTTACAGTGCCCTGCTGAGCAGAACCAAGTTGAGTGTCACAGCCCTGTGCTACTGCAAGAGTTTATTTGTGCTGAACTACTCCTGGAACTGGCTAGACTGGCTTTTGGATAAACAAGATGAAAGGGGAGTGGCACAAGGTGTCCTAGGAATCTATCTACATTCAACCCAAGAACAGCCAGTGTCTTACCTGCTTCAGTCACAGTTAAGAAGAAAACTGCCATAAGAAGTTCTTTCACTCCATGATTCTGCTACTAGGTTTGTCCCAGTTATGAGGAATATCTCATGTGTAAACAGGGACACTGACCTGTGCCGTGGGGCACAGAGCAGGAGGTGTCCCCTTCCCTAGAAGAATACTGGGTAAAGCAATTGCCATTTTACTGCCCTTTAAGCTTCTCTGTAACAAGAACAAAACCAACACAAAAGCATACACCTTATAAAGAGGCCTAAGTCGTAAATCTGGATGACCAGAAGGCTTTGTCGCTTCTAAAAAGGGTGTCCTATTTCAAACTAATGCAGTTTCCTCTCTTTTGTTTTCTACAGGTTTGGAAAGCAGATAGAAAGGAAGGCAGTTCTCACAATGGCTCTCCTTCAGAAAATACACCAAGATCAGCAAAAAAAAAAACAAAACACAAAGAATAAAGTTTTTACCACCAGGACCCATTACTGTGCCAATTTCCCAGCTACAGGATATTCCTTCTTATTTCTTTGTTTTACTGATGCCTGTGTTCTGCTGTCTCAGCCTGTTCAGTCATGTGTTTGGAAGACAAGAGGGAGGGAGGGGGCAACCAGGGATATCCTTTTTGGTGGGTTGCTTTGAGGGAATTTGCCATATGCACATTATAGAAATATCCCTACTACCTTCCTAAGTTTTCATTACCAAACAGCTATGATTTCTTCACAGCTAACTACTGAGCTATCATCAACTTACATTTGGACAAAGCATTTTATTCCACTTGAAGGGATTCCCAGTTTCCCAGTCAAAGGTATCAAATGAAAATATGGTGATTTATTAGGTTTTGTCCTTCTGAGCCGATCATTCACAATTAACATTTCCCATTTTGGTATGACTGCAAGAGAATTCCACCTTTTTCTTTTTTATTGTGTTTTCAGAGCATGCTAGAGAAAATTCAACAGAAGAAAGTAATCTGCAAAAAGTGATAAACTTCCAGCCATGTGTAACTTTTGGTCATTCATCTACACATTACTGAACATGTCGATGTTCTGACACAGCCTATTTATTCACAGTGTTTTCAATGGAATCATAGAATGCATAAAAAGCTTTTCCAGGAAAAACTGTCAGAGTTCCAGTTAAAGGATTCAGATTCCTGCTACATGACTCAATGACATATGCTCTAAACCAGGCAGTGAAGGACAACTGCATTGCAAGAGACACTGCAAGCGCTCACTCTGTGAGAGCCACCAAGCTCTGAGCGCTGGTGGCACTGCAGCTGCTCAATTACCACAGTTCTGAATTATTTTTTAAAGGCCTGCAGAGCTACAAACAACTTCAAACATCAGGTTTGTCCCTGCATTACCTTTCACTAACTAGATCATGATCAGAATACCAGAACCTTGCTCAAAATCTACTACCACTAGAATTCAAGCTTTTTCTGTTTAAGCTTAGCCTCAGAACTTTGTTCCTAATAATCAATGCAAGTATTTAAAATCAATTTATCCTTAATCAAAATAAGTTGCATTTGTGATAAACAGGGGATGTAGCCTGGTTCAGAGGAGGTAATTTCTACAAATGTATGGTGAGAATCCTTCCTGCTTTAATGAAAACCAAAAAGCAACCCTACATAACTTTCTCTCAGCTACACACAATGCACTTAGCATACAGTTTTACTAGCCAGTTCACACTTCCTTAAATGTGGACAGTCACAATTCTTTTTTTCAAATAATCTAAATACAAATTTGTAATTCAAAACCTTACAGGCATGTGAAGCCACTTAAGTTTAGAAGCAATTTTCAACTTCATGTGGTGCTAAAAGTTTTCAGAATACAGCTACTAAAAATTTTTAGCTTCTGAACTGTAAAGCAATGAGCAATGTTTGGCAATCTCACAGAACTTTATACTAAACAAACACATTCTTTTAGCATGAAAAACTGTACTCCTTGAACCTCCAAAGCCAATTCCGGCCATGTAAACCCAATTTTTTCTTCCAGCTTGCCATGCAAAGTTCCTAGTGATACTGCACACAGCAAGGTCAATAAGTCAACTGAACAGTAGTCTGAATCCATCTTATTAGTTAAGGAGTCCCTTCAACACAAGAGGACAAGACCTTAACAAGAAATATTCAAATTCTAACACACCCTCAGAAAAATAAACAAACACAATAATTTAAGACATAATATACAACTGTAAGGCAAGAGTAAAAGTTTGACAGTCACCGATTCTGACCAAGAAATCAAATAACTTTTCTTAGAAAATGCATTAAATTCTCATGCATCTACAGTTAAGCTATGAGAACAATTCTTC
The DNA here is from genome assembly GCF_014805655.1 of Passer montanus. Taxonomy (NCBI): domain Eukaryota; kingdom Metazoa; phylum Chordata; class Aves; order Passeriformes; family Passeridae; genus Passer; species Passer montanus. Next base: position 5,843,826 of record NW_024367372.1, read on the forward strand.
CCAGGTTTTGAGAAACTTGGGGATATTACTAAAGGTGATATCCACGCAAGGTGCTTCCTCTACCACCACACATTCATCTTCTGACTGAAATGGATTACATTTTATCTGCTGTGAGAAAAGAGGCTGTACACATAAAACTGAATCTTTCCACTACATGCTACAAATTCCAGCTCTGGAACTTCCTAGAACATTCTGAAATACTATAAATATAGAAAAGTAATAATTTTGAAATGTTGCCAGCAGCCACTATTTTCTCAATAGAAACCTAACTAAAACATTCCACAATATTCAGAAATATGCAGACACATCTGATAGAAGCAGCCTGGTCATTTCAAGAACCCCAAATCCTGACAACCATTTCAAATATTCAACTCAATCTGAAGAAAAAATATTCAGTATTTGCATGGAGAATACCCAGCAAGAAACTATTTCTGCTTCCTAACAAAAGAGAGCTATTCAGTACTTCAGTGTCTAATAATACTATGTACACTCAAGAGTATCACTTAAACATTTGCTTTCAAAAAAATTTTATTAACTCCTCAGCAGGTCCCAGAGAACATTACAGTAACTTTGATAAATGATAGTAAAACATAAAGACTATCAATAGGTAGAACCATCCATCACTTCAGATAAAACCCTGTTTTCAGCTATTTATAATGTGCTTTTATACATTTCCAGATCAGACAGTCTGAAGCAGGACGCAAGCCCTACAGAACTATTTTACCAGGAGCCCTCAAAACTCATAGTTCAATGGCTTCAGTGAAAGTAATTGTGGGATGAGGCCGTGCTGTTATTCCTGCAGCACAAACACACTACAGAGTAACAGGACAAAACTTGTAAAAAGCAGCAAGATCAAAAAGGTGAAACTGGAATAAATGCAAATGTCACTATAGGATACGAAACAACACAATGCGGACTTGCTGCTCTTTTCAGGGTAAAAAGGGGAAATTTATTTTCTGACTCCAACATTTATAGATTTCCAAGTGACAGTGGACTGGAGGGTGAAAGTGCCACCTCTCCAATGACACTGGACAAACCAACAGTCCATCAAATTTCTCCTCCTCCATAAAAGAATGCAAAACAATAAGTTATTTACAGAAGTGTGTGAGAAAGTTCGTTACAAGAATGTAAACATCAGAAGGCTTACAAAAACTTTAAAAATCAGAGAGACATGCAAACACTGAACGCCAAGATCCAGCTAACCAAGAAGCCAGACCATCTAGCAACTACCTGGAAAAAGGTACAGTCTCTCACATGACAACATGTCATCCTTACTACCTAGCAGAGAGGCAGTGTACCTTTTTCTCGGTAGTTACTAGTTGTACCAGTCCACCTGCTCTGAGCATCAGAACCGCGCACCCACGCTCTAAAGAACAGCCAGCTGCTACAAAAAGGAAAATGAATGTGGCTTTACAGGTGTTTTGCTTTCATGTTGGGAAAACGCGGCAGTGTCAGGCAGAGGCAGCCTGCGGCCGTGCCCAGAGCGGAGGCACGGCACGGCACGGCACGGCACGGAGCGGGGCCGAGCCCGGGCCCGCGGCTGCCCCCTGCTGGCCACGGTGCAGCGGAGCCGGGCCCGGCACAGCCCCCGCCCCGCCCGAGCCACGGCAGCACCGCCGGAAAGGAAAAGTCACCTTGGCACCCAGGGCAGCCTAGTGATAGCAAACGAGCGACAAAGTGCGTGATTTCAGATCTTCAGCTTAAGGAGCAGGTGAAAAAGAACAGGAAGTGGAGTTGCCAACTGAATCCTGTAGATTTACTAATTTGTACTGAACAACCCCAAGGCAGCATTTCACTTATCGGATCTTTAGGTGCTCAGGAATTTAAGGCTACTCACATTAAAGAAATATTCTGTCATGTAAAATCACAGAATTGTTAGGCTTGGAAGGGACCTCTAAAGACCATCTAGTCCAATCCCAAGGCAGGGTTACCTGGAGCAATGAGTGATGCAGTCTATCAATTAATGCATTTAGGTCCTGTCTTACCTAATGGAACTGGAGACTGGAAGACACTGAATAACTCAGTGCTGAATATAAAACCCTGTTATTTTAGTTCAGAACACAGTGGCTGATGCTGTGTTAAATCCCTTGTTTTAGAAGATAATTAAATGGAATTATAAACCATAGTAAATATACCGTTTTGCCTAACAGTTTCATAATTAAACCAGTGAAAATAACACCATTTTAAAGCTCCTTTCTTCCTACTTACCTAGCAAATTCAGCCAGTTGCTTGGGATCTGAGAGGTCAATGCCAGGTATTCCACCAGGAGGAAGTTTCTTCCCTGTCATGTATTCTGAGTAATCTGGAGGAGAATTCTCTCCAATGATCTGCTCTTCCACCACTGTTTCATGGTCAATATCCTTTTTATCATCTGAAATACAAAAAATACTGAATTCAGTACATACTAAAGATCAAAACAGCATACAATTATTAGGCTACATCTGAATACAAATTCACTATTGCTGCACATTGAAAAGAATACACTGCACTTCCAGATTTCCACACTAATTGTCAAGAGCAAAAAGACACCCATACAGTTACAGCCTGAAGAACACAAAGAACACAGTGGGTGAGGAAAAAAAGCAGAAACTGCATATCTACTTTAAGCACAAACAAATATAGAAATTAGTAGAACAATCCTATAAATGTTGGCTGCCCTTGAAAGATAATGTACTTTTCCTGAAACAATGCCTAAATATTGATTTCCTTAACCTCTTCAGGACTAATCTTCACTATACCCACACTGATACTCAGCAGCAGTCCCTAACTTTACAAGCCTATCAGAAGAGCAGCACTTACCCTAAGATGTCAGGACTACTGATCTTTACTTCAGAGTCTTCAGACTTCCCTAACTTCCAACAGAAGTGTCAGAGAGACAAGAAATTAAAAAATAACTGCTGATAGGCTTCAGTACCTGCCTGTAAAATTGAGTTTTTCTCAAAGACTTGCAGACAGATCTCAAAGAAAGCAAATAACTCAAACTCATGTGTCTCTCTCCCAAGGGGGCTTCTTCCTTCTGTGGCAAAGGCCAGCCTGAACTCTTTCCCACTCCACTATGTAAACAGCAGACTGGGATTATTCAAAGCTTTGATCTGCAAGCCAGTTAAGATACTCTTGTTTGCTCTAGAGCTCCTCCTATGAATTTGTGCTCAAGGACTGCAGTGAAATCAGGTGGAAGACCTGCTGTTGCTGTCTACTCACGTTCATACCTTAGAAAACACTGTACCATGCATTCTATCTCCTCTTGCTATTTTATAACAGAAACTGAGAGACACAAAAATGAGAGAACAGAAACATCCATCTATGTTCCTCACTGCAGTGTTCACAGCAGCAGAAAGGAAGACACAGCACCTACCCTGTTTTCCACCCTCAAATACACCTGGGACAACAGATGTATATATGGCTGTAACTACTCAGCTCAATGTAATACAACTTGACAGTACTTCTCCTACTACGTGTATGGAGAGAAGATTCTGGAAATTGTTTTATACACAAGAGGCTACACAAAAATAACAGGAAGTTTTATTTTACATATATTGTTTAAGCAGTGGAAACACAAGGTGATAGGACAGAAATAGTATTTCACCAACAAATAAAAAAAAGATAGGAAAACATAAGGCAGAAAACAAAAGACAAAATGTTTCGGGATTTTTCCCCTAAACAGGAACACAGGAAATAAAATTAGTCATTACTCAGTAACTTAGGCTAGGGAAGAGAGAACAAGGCAAACAAATAAAAGAAATATACCAGAAACAAATTTCTATTCCATTTGTAATGCCTGCTTTTAATGTTTGCCACCAAGCTATTTCTAGAAATGTTACTGCTAGTTTGAGGTTTAATCTGATCTACCAGATCAAATAGCAGTTCATGTATATTCCATGGTGAAAGAGGAAAACAGACTCCAACGCTGCAAAGACAGAAGTGTAAATAAGAAAATACTATCTGCAGCATTATACTCAAACCACAAAACTGATTATTGACCTTTTTAGTTGCCCACTCACCACCACACAACCTTTCAGATCCTACCAGTGCTTTAAAAAAACAATTGAATTCACCTTAAGCGAAGATTATATGTTAAGTTTTACAGCAATTGAAGGAGTTACCAATTCAAGTCAATAAGCCTCTAGTTTGGCAACAATTTGTTCTAACAGAAACGTGAAAAAAGACTGGGAGCTCAGAATGACACAGAATTGTTGCAAAGCTAAACGTGACACCTTCTCTGTGCTTAGACTAGAATGAGATCAGCTGCCCTCAGTGTGGCCATTTCAACATCTACCTAGAATGTCATCAAACAGTCAAACTGCACATTCATAACACACTCAAGTTTTCATTTCCTGCCTCACATCAGATGAGTCAACTAGGAAATTCTGTATACATTCTTAAAGATCATCTTTCTTTCTCCAGCACAAAGGTTTGCTATTCCACAGTGCTTTCTTGCTATTTGAGGACCAAACTGAAAGCCAGCCTTCAGTGGCTTTACCTCCCAAAAGCCTGCCAACAGAAGTCAATTCCACAGCTATATAATTCCACAGACTACTGGAGCAAAACACAAAAATAGAATAAAACATAAGAAAAATGATTGTTTAGTATATTAACAGTTATATGAAAATAAAAAACCCACTACATTTTCCTATAACAAAAAACTCCATCTCTACAGCAGCACACACTTCCAAAAACAAATTTAAACCAAAACAATAAAATACAAAACAGTTAACCTGAAGTGTAATGTTAGGCTGGTACTTCTGCAAATGTAGCAGCAGACTTCAGTACCTCTTTAGTATCATGACCATCCTGTGACATTATCAAGTCATTGGGGAAACAAAACAAAAACACACAAAAGACCCCCCCACACTTTTGGAGGAAGTCTGGAAATTGAAAAATTTTACCAATGTCCTCTATACACAAATTTACTTTATTTGTGATGGCCTATCAACCTGGACTAGGCAGCTCAAAGTCTGGAGGGTAAAGTGCAAGCAAACTTTCACTCGGGCTGATCTGATCATTCTCACTGCAAGCTGGACAAGTTAACTGTTTGTTGTTTTTTGCGTTCAAGCAAGTCCTAATGCCCACTACAAGCAAATTACCTCCCCCTTTTCCTCTCATGAAGCACCAGAGAATCAAACATACTGCCTCCGAAGCAAAGCAAAACACAACACAGACACAACCCTGAAATTGCAGTGACACCTCTGGATGCCACCCATGTGAGTTATATACAGACAGAACCACAGAGCCAGTCAGGTAAAGGAAATGAAGTACTATATATACTGTCTGATCTACTTTGTTTTGTCCCTTAAAACCATGTGAGACTAGAGCAGACTCAAATATAAAGCATTCAGCTGTAGCACTATTCTTCCAGATCCAATGCAGCTTTCTGACTGAACTTGAAACACAATTTTAATGGCCTCCCCCTACATTCTTCTATGCCAACTTGCATTAAGGCAGATACTTAGTCTAAACTGGGTTGTTCTATTCTCGGACATACCGTAACACACCTTCATGTTCAGTGTCCTTCCACATGCACATCCCTCACTGCTCCCTAAATACGGGCAATTATACATCTTGAACCAGACCCACTTAGGCCCTTCATAGCAAGTATGTCAAACATTTTTCTACTAAGATCACTGGAAGTTCAGTGTTTAGCCAGATGTGTCTTGTGACTACTGGTGAAACAACCTGAAGTTTTAAGAGAACCAAGCCCAATTATTGAATGAAGTAGGAAGAACCAAGATGACTGGAATGAAACTAGTAACTCCATGCAACAAATCAATAACAAAACATGGCAGAATCTGCTTCCCAATACTTTACTGATCACATCTTGCTCCTATGCTACAATTTCTCCATCTCTTACAGCCCTTCTATTACACAGAAAAATCCACCCACCTTGGAATCCCATTATTTTGTGCATTTCTTGAGTTGCACCTGACAAATCTGGAACTCCCCAGCTTGCTAAGATGACCCTCAACTCTCAACCCAAGAAACTCTGTCATTATTTTTTCCTCAGTTTTATTCTTGATTTTCCTTGTTATTCTTGATTTCATCTAAATTGCCAAATCTCTGAGCCATCCTCCTCCTCTATTACTGAGCAGGGAGAACGCACTGTTGTTCAATCAGTTTTCATCTGAGGAAAACAGAGTGCAAAAGAGAACTTTCGAGATACACCTGGTAGCAAAGCAATGACACCTGATCCTACAGCTTCCTCCTCGAGGCACCAAATTAAAAGACATTCTACTTAGCCACTAAAAGGATGAACATTTAAGCTTAAAATATGATCACACATTTTAAAATTTAAGTTAAACACATTTGCTTTTAGGAACAGCTGAAAAGCAATTACAGGATAAAGGATGTATTCGGCAGCTGTGCAGTACCAAGGCTCTGTGGTAACAGCTTGGTTATTGCTACCACATTGCAATCTCCTCAGGCAAATTAGTTCATTGGTCATGTTTGGAAGCAAAGAACTGTAATTAGCTTGTTAAATAATACAGTTATTTAGCAGACACTTCTGAATGTTAAAATTCCATTTTGCACAGTATGTCATTTTTTAACCTAAACGGCTGCTAGGTTACTTTCCTTCTGACGTGCCTTGCACACAGATGGAGAACAGGTTCTTCTTTCCCTGTGTCACCCATCTCTTATTTCACACCACTGAGACGTGAACTGACAAAACCAGTGCATATATCAACAGTCATCATCTGACTCCAGCACTTCTGAGACTGTGCTGAAGCACTGTGACCTTCTGAATGGTCAGCACAGGAGTGACTCGAGTGCCCCAGGGAAGGAACCAACAGCAGTTTAGAGGATTGTAGTCTGAAGGTGGGCTAAGAAGCAAATTAACTGAGTCATTTTAGATGGTGAACCACATTTGTGTATTTCACTTTCAAAACTGAAAATACATTTAAAACAAACGCAGAGAACAGTCTACCTTATCACTGGAAAAAATGTCAGGGCAGATTCAATACTTAAAACAGAAGCCTGTATCATTGTCTTAATCGGAGTCAGAAACAGACCGTCATCTTAATATTTTAAACTGGAGAATCACTTTCTGCCTTAATTACAGCAAACTCTGTAAGAAGCTCATTACCTATCTGACATTGCAAAGCATTTTGGCCATCCCTGATACAGCCCCACAACTGAACTAAGTGACTCATCTATCATTTATACTACATAAGACAACTGGTCAGACAGCAGATGGTTATTTTTCTCACCCCTGCAGTCTGATGAAGTAAAATAAAAACCTTTCTATTTTTTGAGTCATTGAAAGTTCAAGAGATTTTGAAGAACCTTCTAGAAACCCAATATGAACTCCCAAACTTCCAAATAAGGATCCACAGCACAGGTTTCCTGTATTATGGAAAATAATTTCCAAAAGATACATGTAACTTCTGTGTCTTTGTCTTTCCCATCTAGGGATGGGACTTGAGCAGTTTAACATCTGTGGGCAATATTTGGTTGTGCTACTTCAGCCCTTAGTTTGCAGACTATGCTTACAATAACAGTTTAAGCCAACACCTATTTCAGGTTTGGAAGCTTGACAGAATCATTACCTAGAAGATGTAGTTACACTAATCCATTTTTTCATCTTTGAATTTAAGCCTCAATTGCTTGAAATTTCCAGCATTTGGTGCAACCAGCATTTAAGCACCACCTTCCCAAATGTTCCTGCATGCAAGAATCAGTTTTGCAAGCACCATCTGACAAAGTGATTTCTCACGATCCTTCCCCTCCCCCTTCACTATTGTGCACCCAACCTGGAAAATCTCACTAAAGACAACGATTCAAGCTGAATGCAGCAAAGGTACAAACAAATTCCACTTGATAAGAACATTTTTTCTAGTACAAACTGGGGCGTCTCACTTGGACTAGATGCAATTTATGTAATTTTCTGATACATATATTTGATATAAAGTAAACACACTACGAGAATGTGATTGAACTATCCACCATATGCCCTCTTCAACCCTTTCAGAAATACACCTTCATTCACTTCTTACTTCCACGAACACATGAATAAAGACAAATAATTGTATTCTTAAGAACTGAAATTAGATCTGAACTAGAACAAGGCACTCATGTTTCAAACTAAACACTTTAATCATGGGTCACAAGTTTGATATCACCATAGATACCAAGGTGATAAGAGAAGTTATGCGAAGTCAAAATTGTTGCCAACAACAGTACTGCAATTTCTGAGAAACCACATAACAAGACAAGAATTAAGTAGCCCCCTTTAGTCACATTGCTATATATTTCACAGATTATTTCTACACATTTCAAGAGGCGCTACAAGACATGTTATACTCATTTATGGAAAAAGATTTATGATTGGTTAAATTTAGTACCACCCCTGTACAAGCCAATGTAGTAGCACCAGCAAACAGTAACAAGGAATTAATTCACATTGTCTTCCCACACTGTGGTGAGCCAAGTAGCCTTCTTCCCAATTCAAAATCCCATGCACAGCAATATAGGGCTCATTGTTTTGTCTTGATGCATGGCCTTATTTATCACTTGTCTTTTGATTAACTTTTCACTTAGCTTTTAAAACAGTCAACTGAATCAGCATGCAAGCAAATCTTTAATTATGTCAAAATATAGATTCAAACCTACTACATTCCTTCAAAATAAAGTAGTTTGATTCTTCAGGGAAACTTTACAACTACACTTTTGCAAGCCAGTGATTCCAGGTTTTTTGGGCCTTTATTTAGTTTGAGGTTTTTGGAGGAGGGTACTCAGGTCGGGGTTTTTTTGGGTTTGGGTGTATACCCCTCTGCCTCAAGTTTTGGTTCTTTTTTGACTTCTCTGACAACAATTCAGCCTCTGATGTTTCAGGAAAAAAAGGCAAAATAATTTTAAATTTTTTTTTTTAATAGAGGAAAAAAAATACCCAGCATTTGACCACATAAGCCCCCTTTAAATAAATAAAGTGCATATGACAGTGAAAGAGCCTGTCCAATATTCTCAGTAAAACTTCACAACACTCTCAACTGAGCAGGTTATTACCAAGGCTGTTTGAAGCTGGCAGGTGGTGTCTGCATGCGCAAAGAGAGGGGAACTCAAACTTTTCCCCCATATATTTGATTTTGCTTTTAGAACAGCATTTTTTGGCAAGTCACGTCAGACTAGGTATTCTTTATTCTTCTGCATCGTGGATATAATTGAGTTAAATGTAGCAATGTACTGTCCAGTAAATTATAAGTGGGTATCATTGCTACTGAGCTCCACGGTCATGCTCCTAAACAAGAAAACCACCAAAATCAATAAGGCTACCTTTGATATAAAAGCTGTGTATGTGGGAAGACAAGCAAATTTATTGATTATACACATGCTTCACTTTGGCCAAGTAATAATTAGCATGCAGTCCTAAGGAAGCATCCTATCAGGCACTCTGAATTTCCGAGTGCAAATGCATGCTAGAAATTGTCAATTGATCTCAGCGAGGTCCTGCATCCTGCCAGCTCATGAGTCATGCAGCCACTTGCATTCAGCGACCTCCAGCCGCTTCCACAAGCCAGCAGACCATATTAGTTTCTATTATCTTTTATCTTTCTTGGATGGTCAGTTCTAATAAAACTACTAGCAAGGGAGTTTATTCCGTTTCATACAGTGATACAGAAGCACAGAGAACACCATCCTAAACAGTATATGGAAAACTCTTCAGCAAGAAGAACTTCAATCAAACTCATTGGGTTGTCAACTCACATGCCAATACTGTCAGATAACTCTGTGAAACTTGCTAAAGTAGTCACCTGTATTTAAAACAACAGCAAAAATCCATACCACTGTGCTTTCTATCTTTATAGGCAGGAGAACTCAGCTGTCCAATACACCTTCCCTTCTACACCGTCCTTTCTACACAACTTCTAGCCATGTGCAAGCATCACAGAGTACAAACATTTTCGAGTACATCAAAAGCTTCAAGAGTATCTCTATCTTACTAGACCCCTTCTAAAAAATTCGAAAGAGCACAAAAATTATGATATGCAAGACAGATTACCAACTTACTATTCAAAAAACACCCATCAATTTAAATATTACGTGAACTGTATTATCTGACCTCTTTTTTTTCACGTTTATGTAACTTATGGACAGAACTCTATTTTTTACAAAAATTATTGCCGGTAGCAATGCTCTGTAATAAAAAAAAAAAAAAATAAAGTGGGTAGGGCATGTGCATGTCAGCTTTACTCCAAGCCCCATAGATACTAAATACCTTCACAAGATTTTACTGCCTTTAAAAGACACTCCTACACACACAAAAAAAAATCCTCAAAAAACCAGAATCTCCCACGACAAGGTCTCCCTGTGCCTACTTAAAAAGCTTATTTAAAGCTCCAGACCTAGCCGAGGAAAAGCCCGACGGTTTCCGAGCGCCAGCCAGGAATTGCCCCTTTCCTCGCGCGGCTCCCAGGGACGGAGGCCAGCTCCGGGGCCGCCCCTCCCGGCCGTCACCCCCGGCACCCCTCGGGCTCTGGAGGGCCGCTTGTTTGCGGCCGCCCCCTCCGAGCCGGCGGGAGGCGCGGGCAGCCCCGCGGGGGCGAGGAGCCGCTTCCCCTCGCCGGCACGGCGGGCTCCGGGCGGGGAGGCCCCACCCACCGCAGCGGGCCGGGGCCGGGGCCGGGCGGCCCCCGGAGGGACCGCACACGGTATTTCGGGGTTCGCCGTCCCCGGGCCGGGGAGCCGCGGGCTCGGGGCGGGCGAGTTTTCGCTCGCACATCGCGGTCACGGCCCGGCGCACACGCCTCACCCGCGGCCGCGGGGCGGGAGCGGCACGGCAGGCAGGGAGCCGGGGAGGGGCGGCGGGACGGGACACGGGGGAGAAGGAGGACAGAGGGCGGCGGCGGCCGGGGGAGGGGAGGGAGGGAGTGCGAGGGGCAGGCGCGGAGCGGGCCCCGCGGGGAGCGGCGGCGGGGCGGGGACGGGGGGAGCGCGGGGAGGTTCGCCCCGCACCCCGCCTCCCCCTGCTGCAGAAACTACGCCATTGCGGCCTGGCCCGGGAGCCGGCGGCGCTGCCGCCCGCCCGCGCACCCCCCGCCGCCGCCATCTTGGCGGCCGCCGCCATGTTTGCCTCCTTCCCCCCGCCGCGGCCGGGCAGGAGCGGCGGCGGCAGCGCAGACCCCGCCATCTTTTCGGGGAGCCGCCATACTTGCCCTGGCGATGAACATGGCGGCGCCCATCGCACACATCAAAACATGGCCTCCCTTCAAAACAAAACTGTCCCGGCCGCACCGCGCGGCCGCCGGCGGGGCCCGCGGCCCAGGGAGGGAGGGGTCCGCAGCACACTTACCCGAGGCCCACATGGTGACCGAGAACTCCCCCTCCAGGGTCTTGATCTGCACCTGCTTCTGCTCCCATTTCCTGCCGCCGCCGCCCTCGGCCCCGCCGCCGCCTCCCCCGCTCAGGTAACTCTTCTTGCTGCTCTTCTTGCCGCTGCCGCCCTTCTTAACGCGGCCTCCTCCGCCGGCCGAGGAGGAGCCGCCGCCTCCGCTCTTGCTGCCAGCGGCGGCCACAGTGACCAGGGTCTGCTCGATGTACTCGTCATCCCCGGCGGGGGCCGGCACGGGGATGAGGATCTGGTCCTCGAACCCGTCGTCGGCCCGCAGTCCGTCCGAGTCGTCTCCCCCCACCACCTCCTCGCGGGTCTGCACCAGGATCACCTCCTGGTGGTGGTGGTGCAGGTGGAGCTGCCCCCCGCCGCCGCCGGCCGCGCCGCCGCCCGCCCCGCTGGGGTCCCCGTCCGACACCAGCGGCTGCAGCGCGATCATGGGCTGGTGGTGGTGGTAGTGATGGGGCGGGTGGTGCGGGCCGCACTCCTCGCAGCACTCATCCTCCTCCTCCTCCTCCTCGTCCTCCTCGCCACCCACCACGGTGGTCTCGATGGTCTCCACCGGGATGGTCTCCACCTCGATCTCGTGCAGCTCCACGATCTCGGCCGGCATCTCTGAGCCGTCCGTGGCAATGTACAGGGTGTCTCCCGAGGCCATGGCGGGGCGAGGGGAGGCAAACAGAGCTCCGCGGGCGGCGAGGGGGCTCCGGTCCGCTCCCCTCGGCGGATGGTGGGGCTCGAGCTCCTTTCGCCTGCCCTCCTTCTCCTCCTCCTCCCCCTTCCACACAAACACCAGCGCCTCGCAGCCAGCGACAGGCAGGGAGGAGGGAGGGAGGGAGGGAGGCAGCACCGCCAAATCCCGGCCGCGCTCCCTCGCGAGACTTCCGCCGCTGCCGCCGAGACGGACCCCAGCCCCGGAGGCCGCTGCCGCCGGACTCGCCCCCCCCGCCGCCAGGCGGCCAATGGCAGCGCCCGCCGCGCCCAGGCGAGAGAAGCGGCCAACGGGGGCGCGCCGTGCCGCAGCGCCCCGCCCCCTCTGCCCGCCCCGTCCTATCACGGGGCGCTGCGAGCGCGGGGCGCACCTCCCTCCCGAGCCTGGGACGGATGGACGGGCGGGCGCCGAGCTGCGGCCGAGCCTTGGGACGTCTGAATGCTACAGTTGAGCTGTTACCGGCACGGGGGAGTTTTCCCCTCTCCTCCCTTTTTTCCTTCTGGAAAGCCCTTTGGAGCGGGGAGTGCTCCCCGCGGCGCCGCTTTCCCGCAGCCGTGCATGGCGGTGCGCACAGACGCGCCGGGGGCTTGCGGAGCGCCGGCTCCCGGTGCCGCCCCCAGCCCGGCCATCAGCGGCCGAGTGCACGAGCTCGCGTGCCGGGAAACAGCGTTAAAATAAGTGAAGCGTTGCAGGTCAATCACCGCACAAAATTCCGCTATCCCCTCATTTAAGCCATCCAGTGTTGGCATTTGCCTTAATTATTAACACATCTCTCCGTCCCCGAACTGCGTTGCTCCCCAGAACCTTTCCAACAGCAGCACAACAAACAGTTCGTGCCTTGCAAACGCAGCAGCCCGGCGCTCCAGTCGCACTCCGCTTCCTTCCCCTTCTGCCAGCTGCTGCAGGACATCCCTTCCTTACCCCGTCATGGATCTGCCGCGTGCAGAGCTGCCGAGGGAAAAGTAACACTCGTGAGTGTGTTGCGTTTGGTTATTCGCTTTGTCGGGGGTCGGGCGTAAATCAGGAGCCGAATTTTCGAAGAAGCAGCTGCCCGTCTTGATGTGACCTAGCAGATGTTAAGGGTCTGAGATGAGGAGCTGTGGACTAAATAATCTGAATAATTATAAATGTTGTCTACAGGTAGCCAGAAGTCCTTCAAAGGGACTGTGTTAGCTTCAGTCAGACGTTAACGTGCTGGTGGCTCTACAAGTATGTACATTTTTTTTAAAAAAAGGACGTTTTGGATTATACAAAGTAAATTAGTACCATCGAAGGTGAGGGTTTTTAAAACAAGCCTCACAGGCTTTCTGTACTCAGGGCAAGATTATCTCCTCTTTCTCACTCATTTTTTCCCAGCTGTTATATCACTTTTCTGTCCCCTTGTTAACTACATGTTAAATACAAGTGATTTGCCTCATAAGTATTTCAACGGCTGCTGCAAATATTCACTCCATTTTAACCTTCACTTTTCAGTACAGCATTGCTTTGTTTGCTCATATCCCAAATTGCCACCATATAAAAACTGATAAAAGGTTCCTGCTAATAAATACTTTTTTCTTTTGCCTTATCATCAAGTGTTCTCCAAGTCAGTCTAGTCCAAGTCTCAAGACACCAGTACTGAGCTTTGCCCTAATGATGAGATTAGGAAATACTTTCCTATTAACTATTGGAAATAGTTAATTTACTTTCAGAGATCTGGAATTTCCTTCTCTCCAGTCATGCTCAGCACTCCCAGTTTAACAAACTACAAGACATAGTTTATCATGGCAAAATTCTCACAAACTGAAAGGCTGTTTTTAGATCCTGTAAAGAGATTTCCAGGACTCTACATATAAATCTGCCTCTCTGTTTATAGCAGGAAGGACAAGTGTACCAGCGTGGGAAAAATGGTTCTGTAGCTTTTAAGAACAAGATTTCAAAATTAGTATGAAGTCTCTGTACTCCCTCCATAAAAGTTACATGTAATTAAAAAAAAAAAAATAAAGTGAGTCGTTTTGAGGTACTTTTCTATTTTTTTAGGAGAAATACATCACCCAGTTATACTTTCTATTCTAAGCCTGCATTCAGAAAATATTATAAATAATATAATATATGTCACCTACATGTTAGACATGCACTCATTTCTGCTCTTAAATTCCCATTTGAGTTGACAGTGGCATCAGAGCAAGTGGGACTGGGCCTGAGTGGATTATTTTGGGTGAAGGGTTTTGGTTTTTTTTTTGGTGTTAGTGTAAATGAGCTTTGTCAAATACAAGAACAAAGTCACAAGTTTCTCTTGTTTATAGAGATAAACATTTTTGTTCAGGTCAGCGATAATAGTTAAATAATCTTGCACAACCTTGTTTCATTTTTGTGGTTTTCTTTTTTTTTACTGCAAGCAATTACATAATTTCAGAAAAGGCATTTTCAAGTTTGTAAGTATCACAACCACCTCATTTTCAATTGCGTTCTCTTTATCCTGAATGAGATGATTTGCTTAACTTACGTTATTTTCCATTAACAGCTGGACAAGAAACCACAGCAACAAGGAAAAATAAAGACCTGAAAGCTGCTGAGTGAAAAGGTGTTAAAAAGAAAACTTTGTCCCCTATCCAAATAGCAGCAGAATTTATCCCCTTAATAATCTCTTATCATCTTGCCCTATGCTCCCCATGCTCAGAACTCCAGTTTGTTTCCTAGACACATTTGAAAAGCAAGGCATAAAAAGGTTTAATTTAAAAAATGTAAAGCATCCATTGGAAATAAAAGTTATTTTTAAGCATCGTGTTTCGGAATATATATTCTTATATTCTGTTATATTGTTATATTCTGTAAGCTCTAGATGCCTCAGATTTAGCTGTTTTATTGTGGCAGAGGGAGAGGGTGAGGGTATTTTTCCCTGCTTTCTTCCCTGAAATCTGCTGCAGGATATTGTAGTCCACCACCAGTCTGCAGAAACCAGATTTCCACTTTTCACATGCACACACCCACCAGCACTGTTTTATCTCCACTCTCTGTTCTTGCCACTGCAAAATTCCTGGTAATAGTTTCAGGTGCCAAGCACACCTGACTGAAAGAACAAAATGTCATGGGTTTTCTCCTGACAAAGCCAGCTTCTGCTCTCCTCACAGCCTTCCTTTCTTTTGGATTGAACTGACTCACACACCTGCTTTTCTTAGCACCAGAATGTGCAGGGAAAACCTCAGGATTCAAAGAGATGTCAACTTCAAAGCCAGCACAAACAGTGTAGTAGTTCTGTACAGAAAACGTTTGGACAGGTTAGAAAGCTACAGGTTACTGAGAAGTCACCTCTTTTCTTTTTGCTGCAGTGTTGTAAAAAAAGTAGTGCCATCCACATTTACCTGAGCCAGTACCATGCACAGGAAAAGGAAGGCAAGAGAATAAAGGAGAGGAAGGAAAAAGAAGATGCATGCTCTCAAAGACATTTTTTACACCTCTGAACTTCCTTCCTTCAGCTTTTACATATACTTGGCATGAAGTACTACAGAAGATTGTGTCTGCTGGGTTCTCCTTTTAGGGTGAAGAGGTACATCCATGTCCGAAGTAGAAAGTTCTGCAGGCAGGTTACTGCTGCCATGTGCACTGATGGCATACAAGGATAATTTGAAAAATCATGTTTTGTTTCAATTAACCCCAAAGAATACTCAGCTGAATGAGAGACATTGACTTTCTCAGTTTCACAGGATCACAGAAGAGCAGAGCTGAGATTGCAAGGGATTTCTAGACAAATTCTAGTCCAAGCCCCAGCTCAAAAATGGGGTCAAATAGAGCAAATTGTTCTGAGCATGTTCAGCCAAGCTTTGAACATCTCCAATAATAGTGACTCCACAGGCTCTCTGGCCATGTTGGACTGAAAGAAGCTCTTAAGTTTAATGAAAACTTTGTATATTGCCAGTTTGTGCCTGTAGCCTCATGTTCTTTCACTGGGCACCACTAGAACATGGATAATTTTTTCTTTTTAATTTAATTTAATTTTTTGTAATTTTATTTTGCAATTCCTGGAATGCTTAAAGCATTTGTTAAATGCAGACTACCTGCAGAGAAATCAGCAGTGCTGCTCATAGCACAAGAAGATATAGGGTGCTTGAGGCATTCCAGCGCCCTGTTTGGGAGAACTCTTACAACCCATCTCAGATAAACTTAGCATATCTCTCTATATATAAATATGTAATATACACCATATATATGATCAGCAGATAATGGTCAGTACTCAACATCATTAGCCACTCAATCAATATTATGCTTTTGCTCTTGTGTAATTTTTTTCTTGTGGTGAACTAGTTTGCAGCTTCCAGAAGCACAGTTATCACTGCTGTGCAGTCCAACTTTGTGTATAGTATCTGGTTGTGTGATATTTATATGAAGAGCTGTTTCTTGTTTCATACTGCAGAACTAATTGACCCTTAGCTGCATCTAACCCAAACTAGGTAGCTCTTCTTTTGAAAATAATTGCTTGGCAAGTACAGAAGTCTGCTGTATTTTAAGAAAAGAAAGGTCACAAAAACCAAGTTAATCTTTCACAAAGTAGAAGTGAATTAACAAAATCAATGCTTGTTTTCTAAATATTGAAATGATTTTTTTGTGGTTATTTTTTTATTCTTATTCCTGCCATCTTCATTTCACACCAAAACAAAGGGAAGATATTTGAAGTGTGAAACTTGTGAAATAAGTGAGGTTTTCACAGCCAGCATCTACAGCCTTCTCTCTTGCCTCTAGCAGGGTTAACACACCCTTTTCCTGATTTGTTTACCCAGCCTTTCAAATTCACTGGTTTGGAAAATTCTGATATCCTATTTTTCCTTCTCTTTCTCACACAAATTATTCATCTAACGTTTAAGAAAAAAGAAAGATTACCCCTCCCATTGTAAGCCAACACCAATCACTAAACTGATAATACTTACATATCTAGTTGAATATGTGGCTTGGATAGCTTTTCAGACATTTCACACTCTTTTGTAAAGAAGACCTGATAGAAAGTCACTTACTGGAGGAAAAGAAAATCAGTAGTTGATAATAAAGGGTACTCTTGCTAACACTTCTTAAAGACTTATCAAGGACTAATGAATAAGTTCTGCCAATTCAAGATAGCAGGTTTTCCTTGTTATCTTCATCTAGAATGGCCTATTAACCCATTTAAACAGGAGAAGTCTTGAAGAGAAAAAAACCCCACAACCTAACATGCCTGGCTTTATGGCCCACTAGGTTCTGCTACAAATGTCATTGTCTTCTCTCCTCAGATTGCTAATTAAACATGAGGGAAATACCTGATCCCAATTTGTGTATGGACTCCTACAAAACACATTTAAAGCTTCAATATGAGCATAAGGTTCTGCTTGCTAACCATGATTCGAAACAGGCAGTGAACTCTGTGTGCACCTCTTTTCTGTGTTTCTGGTACTTTTAATAATTATTGTTTTCTTTTCTGTATCACGTCCTACTACAGATTCCCCTCTTAGTAGCAAACCAAGCAGGTAACAAAGCTACATCAATTAATTTACTGAGATTTATAGTGCTGTCCTACATTTATGGTTTTGAGGCTGAACTCAATGAGGAAAGATTTTCTCTCATCAGTCATCTTGCAGAGTGATGGAGAGAGGGTTTGGAATGCTAGCATTCCAAACTAATTTCTAAGTTATGGTCATTAATCACCCCAGTTTCATTAAACAGGTTTTTGTTGTAGGGACAAAATCATATAATTAGTTTTTCTTGCCATATGAAAGGATACATGAATCAGTGGGACTAATCCTCACTCCAGAAACGTTTAGTCCTTTAATTATAAATGAAAAATACAAATAATTGTTATGGAGTTTTTAACCTGATGATAATAAATTAAGTTTTTGTGCTCCATTCCTGTTTTCATGGTTGAGGGTATGAAACTACCCTTCCAAAAATCCTCATCTTCATGATGAAGTCATATTACACCAACATAGGATGTGTGCGGACATAGGAATAGTCCGTATCTTGCAAATTGTAGGCAACACAAAAAGCAGAAATTTCTGGGGAGGGAATACCTATTAGTTGAACCAGCATGGTACGATTTCACTCCTGCCAGCACAGGCAATGTGTGTGAACGTGTGTCCTAACTGCTCACACTGCTCCCTGGGGCCAGGGAGCGAATCTGCAGCTCCTGTTCGTGCTGATTGTCCTGCAAATAGCTGGGCTTCCTTTCTCTCCTCCTGCATATGCATCCCCTTGGGTTACAGACCCGGTGCTGCAAAGTGTCAGCTCTCGGCTTCTACTGAAGTCATCAGATAGATCCCATAGCATTAAGGAACATGTAGCCCTAGAGTTAATATTACGTTTTAAACGAAAAATAGATTGAAATTAGCAAGGCTAAATAAAAATAAATAAATAAGGTATAAAATGCTACAAGGAAAGCCCAAGGGCAGGGGTTTTTTGTTTGGTGTTTGTTTTGTTTTGCTTTTTTTTTTTTAACCAACTTAGCTAGGTTTCCATGAGGAAATAGATATTGTGACTCGACTGACAGTTTGCTAAACTGTGAGCAAAACCTTATACTCTTTAGGTATGGGCAAAGCTGAACAATGGTTTTTCTACTGTGCTTCTACTAGAAGGATTTGTAACTCATCGGAAGAAAGGCTGTAATTTTACTTTGTGAATTTATAGTCAAACCCTAGTCCATCTTGAAGGGTCTATATGTGTTGCTACAATATAAATGCTAACTCAAAATATTTCTTAAAAATAAAAATAGACTGTATGACATAATCTTGGGAATTCAGTGCAGTTTGTTATCAAAGTTGTTCTCCAACTGTTCCCTGGAGAGGCAATCCTTCCTACACATCCACACTACATAACACACTCAGCGAGACATTTTCAAGTGTTTTTTTCTTCCTCTACTCAAAGTTTAGTCTCTGACTTCAAGAGGCTGAACAAGTACCCCTCTTAACCCCGTGTCACTGCTATTGTCAGAAGTGAGCTCAGCAGCACTGAGATGAAAGGTTTTTCGTGCATCAGGTTGAAACCTGAGTATCGGGAAATACGTTTGGGAAAGCAGATCTGCGAGGGGGAGCTGCAGTGCAGAGAGCAGCGGCGTCCAGCAGGGTGAGCTTCCAGAAAAGATTGGCATCCGTGGTTACAGGGGAAGAGGGGAAGAAAAGTTTTCTTCAAGGACCCACGTTCTCTCATAATTCTGACAACTTGTCCACAGTGAACCCCTTAAGTTCTCATATTTGGATAGAAGATTACAAACGTTGTGCTGCTTTTTGTGTTTTAAATTTTTGCTGTAGAATAGAAGCCTAGTTCCCACACTCCACTCAGGAGTTCCTGTCAGGATGATTGTAAAGTTTCGTGAAATGCCCGAGATTGCAGGGATGGTGGCATAAGCTATCCATGGGGGAAGTACTTATGGTGTGTGACAGCAAATTCGTCTTGTGAGAGAAAGCAATTGCAAATCCTTTGGACAACAACATAGACCACTCCGTGGAATAAATTACTTCGTAGAAAGATTACGATTCTTTAGAAAGGCCAAAAAAAAAAAATGCATCACGAGAAAAAAAAATTGTCTAGAAGTGGAAATTGTTTCCACGTGAGCCGCCCGCCCGGGATCGCTGCGGGCCCCGCTGCCGCAGCCGGGGCCAGCCGAGCCCTGGCCGCAGCGAAGAACCCTTGGAGCCCCTCGGCCCGCAGCCACCCCCGCCCCAGCTCCTCCTAAGGCTCCTCAGCGCCTCGGTTTGCTCAGTTCAACTCTACCACACATAACCCAATGGAAAGAGAAATCCAGGATGAGCCCGGGGAGGGTCAGCGCAGGTGGGATGGGAAAACAAGCAAGGCAAACTGGCAAATGGTTTCTCCTGGGCTTGCTTCGGTGTGGGTGTGTGCTGGCGTGGCTCATCTACAAACTATGCTGCCTATGAAAATTTGACTTTGTTCAAGAAAGTACGTCACGCTGTAAATGTTGACAGTAGTTGCATCAGGTCAGAGTGATACCCAAGTCAAAATGACAGCAAAATTTTCAATAAAAAAGCAAATATTGTGGCTATGTTTTCTTCTGGTAATGAAAGAAGGTCCTGTATGCAAATAGAGAAAGTAGGCATTGCAGTAACTGAAAATACAAATCTGTCCTGGGACATGGAGCTCTTACTTCTGAGGAGAAAACAATTTATTTAGAGGTAAAATTCCCAAACAACTTTATTTTAGTTCCTGAACAGCAACTTTAACAAAGGTTAGTTGTTGGCAACCACAAGAAGAGGAGTTAAGACCTGCACACCAGGGCAGAAATAATATACCTCAAACTCCCAAGGCTGGCAGTAGTCACTAGAAGATGTATATAGGTCTTCCTGCTGTATTTACTCTGTCACCTGTCCTTTCCATGAGCAAAAGGAAGTAACTGGGTTGTATAGCAGAAATGCATTCATGTTGGGAAGCCAGCTGATGGATAAGCACCTTTGGGTGAGGAAGAGTGAGTCTGTCTGAATGTGTGCAGCTGTGGACCAGTATGTCTTGCTTCAGAGCTGTAAATCGCAGACCATGTCCTCAGTGGAGCAAAGGACTTGTCTTTTTTACCCTGGGATGCTGGAGATTAGTGTGATGTGTACTTAAAACTATGTAAACTAGATATTTTGATGGTACCTTGCACAGAGTCACCAGTTGTGCTCTTCCTCCTGAGTGTGTTAAGAATTTCCCTCAGCTAGGCTTCTCAGTAGTTCCCAGAAATCCCAAACAAGTATGGGAAATTAAATGAGAAAGGGGAGGCTACAGCTGAGAGAACCCAACCGTGTGGAGCACATTTGAACTGTGTAAAGTGTAGTGACTTTGTGAATCTGTGGAGTTCACAGTCATTACACTATCCACTAAAAGGGCTATTATTGCTAGTGCCACTAATACCCCCTCCCTCCCTTTTCTATTGTGCATTATTTTACTAGGATGCTGTAAAACGAAGGATGCCAAGTGGTCAGAACTGGGTAATACTTTTGCTAATTCTAGAAGACAATCTAAAGCTGGTGTTTCTTGTTTGTCTGGCGTCCACAATTACTCTTGAATTAGTATTATTTGTTTGGCTTTTTGTAGAAATATAAAGCATGGAATTCTGTTCTCAAAACCAGATGCCAACTCACTGGAGACAGAAAAGTTTTCTGTTCTTCTTATGTGGTCAGGCTGAGTCTGTAGTAATGAGCTACATGAAGGAGATGCTGTTTGCCTACAAAGGAGATATTAAGTTTCCATGTGTAACTTAGCATAATGCAATAGCACTATCCTATTGGACAAGCCTTGGGGTGAAGTAATATTTGTTTTCTTTGTAACTGCATGGACTGCCCCACTAATTTCTTTTTTAGTCACCTTCAGCGCACCTGAGCAGGAAGTGACAGAAGGGTGTCATCACATTTAGTGTCTTTGGCTTCTCCACGGGTACTGTCAACACACCAAAACATTTGAGCCAATTAAAGGTTTAGGCTGAGATACTGATGCATCTGCTCTCTGAACAATCCATTTATTCTGGAAACATGCAATAACTTTAACTGGGATTAACAGTCTCTTATCTGGGTTGGACCCTGCAACTTCCTGGGCAAGCACCAAACTTGTGCTGGAGCAATAGTGAGGAAACCATTGTACTTGCAGAGAGCTGAGCTGTAACAGCAAAATGGTTAAACTCCTGCTCCTGCTGCAGGTAAAACTGTTTCACTTTACACCACAGCCCTTCCACTGAACCTGCTTTGCGCCTTTCATTATTCAAGGATTTATGTTTTAAGCTGGAACAGAGCATCCAAAGGAGGGTAACAAAGACAATGAAGGGCCTTGAGGGGAACATGGTTGGGCTGGAACAGGCTCCCCAGGGAAGTGGTCAAAGCACCAAGCCTGACAGAGTTCAAGTGTTTGGACAATGTTCTTAAGCTCATCGTGAGACTCTTGTGGGTGGTGCTGTGCAGGGCCAGAAGCTGGACTCGATGGTCCTGTGTGTCCCTTCCAACTCAACTTCTGTGAGTCTGTGATTTAGACAGGGACAAAACCCCCTAACTCTCAAAAACACCTCCTAAAGTTTCCTAGCAGTCAAGCGTCGGGGTTTTGGGTTCATGCGTTGTTTCATTGTTGGTGGTTTTTAGCCCTTGGTGTCACTGTTCTACCAAGACATCTTAAATAGTTCCATTAGGCTAATATAAGAGGTGATAGTTTGTAGGCAAAAATTCTTGCTGAAAACTATGTAGATCTCATATTTTCAAGACTGTTTTTTTGTCCCTTTTCCCTTCCACCTGTAATAGGCATTTTTAAGGGTAGGATGGAATGGGGGGTTCTAGAGACTTTCATATTGAAACAGAATGAAACAAAACTGGAGCTGATCCACATGTGATGTTGTTGGAAGGACTAATGGGGCTGGGTATAATGAGTGAAGATGGACAGGAGGTCAGGTATGGACTTGCAAAAGAATATAGTGGGAACAAGGGCAGCACCTTAATTTTGGGTTTTGTGTGTGGAAACAGCACTGTGTAACGTGTAACTCTGTGAATCAGAGAGGCTAAAGAGGTACATAAGGTTACCTTAGTTTTCAGGTTAGCAAGTCCTTTGCCTGGTTTTGTTACCAAGGTAGCAGTGTGATTTCCTGCTGCTCCAGCAGGGACAGTACCTGGGAAATGGGCTGCAGACTACCAGGAGTGAAGTGTTATGCAGCCAAGGGCAGGATTCTGCCGGGATAGCTCACGAAGATTGTCAGAGCGCCAAGGAAATGTATGTCAAAATGTATGTCAGTCGTTGGTCGCCTTTGCACTGTTCTAGGTCTTCCACCCCTGGGAGGAGCTCACTCAACTGGGTTTTGCCCTAATCCACGGTTCTGCTTAGGGCTGTCTCTGGATTCATGGCGTTTGGAATACCTTTGCTTACCAAAAGCTGTGCCTGGAAGTGCCCGGGGACCTGCGGCGCTGGAGTTCCCCTTGTGCCCTGGAGCCGCCCGCGGCAGCGATGGGTGTAGGGGCTGTGCCGAGCCCCGGTGCTGGCAGCAGCAGACGGGATCCCCGCTGTCCTGCCAGCACGCACCTCTCCTGGCTGTCTCCGAGGTCCCTGCGGCACGGCGAGCCTCGGCCGCCCGTCCCCTGTCCCGAGTCAGCCCCGAGGCACCCTCATCCCGGCGGGGCTGTGCCGCTCCCCCGGTGCTGCCCGCGGAGCTGTCCCGGTGCGCGGCGGGGCGGGGGCGGCGGAGGAGCCGCCCCTCCGCGGGCGCGGAGCTATAAGGACAGCGCGGCGCGGGGCGCAGCCGGCGCCATGGGGAACTGTGTCACCCGCGACGACTTCGAGTGGGTCTACACGGAGCAGCCCCACACGCAGCGCAGGAAGGAGATCCTGGGTACGGCGGGGAGTCCGGGAGCGGCCGCGGCGGCTCGGGCAGCCGGGCTGGGCTGGGCTGCGCTCCGGGACGGGGCGGGGGGTCCGCGCCGGGACCGCCGGTGTCGGTGCGGCTCGGGCTGGTGGCCAGGCTGCGGAGAGCGAGTGCCGCAGCCCGGTGGGCTCTTGGGTGTGTCCCCCGAGGAGTGCAGCGCTCCCAACTCTCTGCCTTCTGGGGATGCCGCGGCCGAATCGAGCCCGGCTGTGCCGAGCCGGGTCACCGGGCGGCAGCGGCGACGGGGCGGCACGGGCTGTGCCCAGCGCCCGCCTGTCCCGGGCTGTGCCCAGCGCCCGCCTGTCCCGGGCTGTGCCCGGCTGTGCCCAGCGCCCGCCTGTCCCGGGCTGTGCCGCCGCCGTCGGGGGTGCTGGCGGGCGGCGGCCCCGCGGGTGTGCCCCGGGCTCGGAGCCCTCCCGCGGGCACGTGTCCCCGGCGCCTCGGTGGTGCAGGAAAGTGACCGGGCATGCGGGTCCGATCTGCTGGAGGACAATGGCAAGTCCCCGCTGCTTGTCGGGGACAAGGTACACTCCGGTATTTTCCTGCCGTACACGCAGCGTTCAGCTGCTCACGGGAGTGTGGTGGGTCGGGAGGCTTATTTTTGTGCGGGGTTTGGGCTGTTCTGGAGATCGTTTTCGAGAATAACTGATAATTCAGAATTGTCACAGGGTACTGTTGCGCATCTCCTAAAAAGACATTTTCAACTTTTTATTGATCAAAAGATTTTTGTTTTTTCTCCTCTTTTCATTTTGGTTGGGTTGGTCGTTTTTCTTTTTTCCCCCTAAAGAGTAGGATAAAGTTTTTACTTTATAACTTTTAATAACGAGTTTTTACTTTATAGCTTTAGAGCTGTTATAAAAAGCAGTGGAGCTTCTGACTGAGCTGCTGCACAAGTTATATGCTAATTAGGTGCAGTTTTTTAACTCCCCCACAATCTTACAGATTAATCCAGGATTAATCTAAATTACAAAAACATTTCCGGTATAGTTGCAGTGGTGGAATATCCACGTCCAGGTTTGAATTACATCCATGAAAGTAATAATTATTTTACTATGTAATCATGATAGTCAAATTACATCAGTATAGCAAATGATGCTTCTTGGTGTTGTGCTCCTCATCCCTTCAGCCAAGGGGACTACATTTTGGTGAGCTAAGGGTGGGAGAGTGTATGGTGGGTCTCTGCCCTTGCTGCTCATTTGTAGTTTTGGTTGTGCTGTGGAATGGGGAGTGCAAACCACGATGAAGCCGTAAGGAGGCACTTGGACTCCCTTGTTGCAGCAAACTCTTTTTAGGACTCTTCAGTGGCACACTTGCAGAGGTTTTGCCCACCCCCTCTTTAAGAACAAGCAATTGGAATCAAGGTCCATCTCCTTTACAGCTTCCTCTGCCCCAGATGTGGGAGTGGAAGGAAGGATAGAGAGAAATACAACATGGAAAGAGAGACATGAATGGTCTCTCTCTCATAAGGCAGAATGGATTATAAAGCTAGTGTCACAAATACCAAAATGCTACCAAAAGTTACTGAAACTATCATAATATATCACACAAGATTTGTGTAATGATCCTCACTCTATTATGCAAAGCCTAAGGTCACCTAGTATTCAGAGTATATAGTTACTAAAGTGTTTAGTGTCTGCTAAGCTGGAGTACACAGTAAGAATCTTAAATACATATGAACAAATATCTATATAAAACCATGCATTTTACATTTTTGTGTACAACAATGCCTTGGGGACAGCATTCCTGCTGGTAAAGGAACTATTTCCTTCCCAATAGGTTAATGATTTAGTTGCTAAGCACTGAAACTTGATTGTTCTCTGGGCTCCAGCTTTTTAAAATGGTCTCTCTCAGGCATGACTATTTGGATTTAAATACAAATGGAAATTATCTGTTAGGGGGGAAAAAAAAGGCCGACTGACAAACACATAAGGCATTTCTTTCTACACAAGTGGTATTTCCTGGGCTGTTGTCCCAATATGTTCCTATAGGGCATCTGACAGGTAAAAAAAGTTCATCACAAATTTGTTTGTCCTGGTTTAAGTGTTTGTAGCCCAGATGTCTGTAAGGTTTTTGTAGTCAGTGTCTGTGTTTGAATGACAGCTCCCTGAGTCCAGTCTCCTTACCATGGGCAGGGACATCCTTTGCTAGCTCAGGATGCTCAGAGCCCCATCCAACCTGTCCTTGAACGCTTCCAGGGATGGGCCATCACAGCTTCTCTGGGCAACTGGTTCCAGTTGAGCTGCAGAGCTGTGAGCAGTGTTTGTCAGCTGGGCTGGCTGCAAACTGGCTTTGTGCAGGACACTGCTGCACTAGATGAGGCTTGCCATTCCTAAAGGCTATAATTATACCAGCAAATAGATCAACATTTTGCACAAGGGAGAGGAGATATTTTCTCTCTTATCTCTTTGTAGTATGTAGGTATTAAAATGTAGCTTGTGCTTAGTACTGTCTGTGTGCAACTGCTTCTGACTTAGAGAGGAGATCTCCTGCCAAGCTGGCACTTGGGCCCTGATCACGTTATACGTGTTCCTGAACACGTTATTCACGCTTTTCAGTTTATGAAATGGAATTGTTTCATTGCTATTCTCTCCCTGTCTTGTTTATGAAAAGCCTGTTACTGCCTTGTGTCAGGACTGGGATTTGTGTAATGCTGCAGTAAGCTCTGTTAGGGAAAGATCTGGTTAAAACCTTCCTGATGGAAAAGTTTGTTCATCTATATCTGCTTAATCTTTCTGTATAGTTACAAAAATGCAATTAGGGGGAGATACTAGAGAGGGCATCTAGTAGAAATAGGATTTATACCTTTTGTCAGTAAAGATTTCTTGGACTGAAAGACTTTGAGAAACTGTGCTCTTGCTCAGTGGGAAGTGTTGACAGCTTTTGACTCTTGACAGATGGAAAAAATCATTGCTTAAATGCAGGTAACACCATAATCCTACAATGTGTGGTCATTTCACCTGCAAACAAGTTCCCAAATGCAAGCAATGAACAAGGTGTTGTGACATGGGAAGAGTGAGATCATATTTGTGCCATAAGCTGGATCTAACTTTATAAAATTACTGTAAGTTAGACAGAAAATATCTTGTCTCACAGGATCCTTAGGAAAGCACTTGCTTGCTGCTGAGGATGAGAGCTGAACCAATGTTGCTCAGGATAGACCAGAAACATCTGAATATGATCTAACATACAAGAATGCTTAATAGTTATTTAATTAGTTTTATGGTTAGTTATTTTGGAGTGGAGATGGTGCAAGTGTTTTGTATGTACTTTATTCTGTAGGAAGGCTGGGATGTTAGCTCATGGGGATAGGTAAAACAAACTTAAAAAGCCAAAATCCATTTTATTTTAGCATTTAGCTGATCTGAGTATAGCTTCCATCTCTGCTCTCTTATTTAGAGATTAATCTGCTATTTCTTCCAGCTGTCTCTTTTGTTGCCTTTTTAAACCTCACTTTTATGAAAATTCTGATAAGTTGTACCTACTGAAATATGCAATATATGATGTCCCTAGGTTAAATCAAAGCTCTGAAGTACACGTGCTTCTGGTGAAGAAAGGATGTTTGCCCTTCATGCTGCAGTGCGTGGGCACAGTGCTGCCCCTGAGTGTGAACATCCTCTGATGGGCACCCAGGAGAGCTGCTGTGCCTGTGCTCATGCAACTTCCCTGTGGGCATCACCTTTGAAATAAATCACATGGCCAGAAAGTGACTGATTTAGGCATTTGTGGTCTTCCATGGGAAATGTATTAAGTACAACCCAAGGCTTCAGCATAGTCCATATTGCAGATTTTTGTTTCAGAAGGAGCTGGAAGCCTTCTTTCCTACATTCCTACATCCTTTTACTCTGAACCAGCTAATAAACAAATGTAAGCAAACAGGTCACAGGTGCTGACATAGTGATGTGCTGACATCATCCACCTCTGCTGACACTGGCAGTGGCACCACTGTGGTACTTTCCCTCTGGTGGCCACTCCTGGGTGGCCCACTGCCCTTGGACCTGCTAGTACATTTAGAAGCTTGTGGGTGACAAATACAAGACACCTGTCCGTGCACAGTGGACATATAAAACTTCAGTGTAATTAACTGGGCCAAAAGTTTCTTATTATTTTGTGTACTGGAGGGGCTTTTTCACAGGAGACTCTGAAAAACCAGAAGCTGTTGTCATGCATATTGTCCTCTGTGTATCCTGCCCGTGTCTTGACTCATGCATTATTTGAATTAATAATGGAATAATAATAGAATAATAATAATAGAATAATGTAATATATTGAGTACCAGGTACATAATCAATTAGATCAGGTTGTTCAGAGCCCCAGACAACCCAGCTTTTCCAGGGATGAGGCATCTGCAACCTCTCTGGGCAACCTGTGATAGTGTTTCACCACCCTCTTTGTAAAAAATTTCTTCCTTATGTCTAGATTAAATGTCTCCTCTTTTAGTTTGGAAGTATTACCCCTTAACCTATCACAACAAGCCCTAATAGACAGTCAGTCCCCATCATTCCATTAAACACCCATTAGATGTTGAAAGGCAATAAGGTCTTCCTAAAGCATATTCCTCTCCAGGCTGACCAGCCTCAATTCTGAGCTCTCTTAGCCTTTCCTTACTGGAGAGGTGCTCCAGCTCTCTTACAATTGTCAGCCCTCCTCTGGACTTGCTTCAGCTTGTCCATGTCATTCACGGGGGACTTGGGTGTGCTGTGCTTTTATAAGCAGGTTTTTGAGCTGAGGTGCTACAAGGCAAAACACTGTAATGTCAGTAAACCGTCTTCTTTTGTTTTGTGTATTTATTTGGTACACATACCAGCTCCAGCATAGGACATGGAGTAATAAAGCTTACATTCTGTGCCTGGTGTCTCTTTTATCCGTTTTGGCAGGGACTCATAATCAATAAAATGCAGTCCAGGACAGCAGTATCACAGATTTTTTTTTTCCTACTTCCCTTTAACAAACATTTTAAGTGCCTTATGCTGAGCAGTACATCCACATTGACTGTATCAGTATGCTGCACCTGGAGTGAAAAGAAAGGAAAATTAAGAAATTAAATTTCTTCTCCTTTTACTGCTAGTCTCTTATTGATGTGGGCAAGGGCTGCTGGTCCTTTAAACCTCCATCACCACTGTCTCTGTGGGCAGCTCCTGCTCTTGTTCACTTTCAAATCCCATGTGTACCAAAATATGCAAGTGTGAAGTATGTGGTGTCACATCAATGAGAAATTGTGTCTAGTGCCATCATTGGGACTTGCCTGAGATATCTCAAGGACAGGATGAGTAGGACAGAGGATAAGTGAGAGTTCAGAACAAGTATTTGCTGTCTCTTGAGGAGGAGGAACAACAGCCAATGGCCTGTCCAGGAACAATTGCTCCAGCCCTGGCTGAGGATCACTGTAGGGCTGTGGTGAGTGCTCTTGGATCTCCAGAGAGAAGCATCAACAGAACAAAATACACAGTCAGATTAATTTGTCAGTTTAGGCACTTGGCGAGTGAGACCTGCCTCTCAAAGGACATGTAGAACTGTGGAGTCATCTCTGTGAAAAGTTAATTCAGTAAATGGGTTGTTTCAGAATTGTGAACCTTTCTGAAAATATACTTGCATTTGTTCTCTCTTGACTTGTAAGAGTGGGGAATGCTGTCTCACCACTGTGGAGCAGAGAGATTGTGGGGCTCTCTGGGCAGAGTTACTAACTATATTTACCTACTGTACTAAAGTGCCTGTGCTGCTTTGGCAGTGTGCTGACCTTGGAGACAGAAGAGTCATCCTTGTGCACTGCTGTACATCTACACCAGTGTCCCCACCCTCTCACAGCAGGACAGTGGCTCAGTCTGGACAACTGGAAGCAGCACACATGGATAACCCATCTGCTGGCCTGAGCTAGCAGACTTCCCCAGTGAGCTGGAGGCTGGAAGATGTGCTGTGCAAACAC
Source organism: Passer montanus (assembly GCF_014805655.1). Lineage (NCBI taxonomy): Eukaryota > Metazoa > Chordata > Aves > Passeriformes > Passeridae > Passer > Passer montanus. The sequence continues at coordinate 5,873,098 of NW_024367372.1, forward strand.
CAGAGCAGCTGGGTCTCTCCTGTTCTCATTGGATTATAAAGGGCAGAACTTGGTCCCATGCAGTCACATAACTGTAGGTGTTGTGTCCTGTCCTGTGTTGTGTGTCCATGCCTTCATTCACTGCCCAAGCCATGGTTTCTCTGTGAGGAGAAACCTGAATTTTTCCATGCCATGGTTCAGGATGGCTTTATCAGTATTAATGATAAACAGCCATAGTATTGTGGTTTGACTAGTATGCAAAAATTTACTGTTGGAGTTAATCATGTGTTGAATTTAATATTAAACCCTGGCAAGTTACTTAATAGCCGTCACCTGTGGTAAGTGCAACCTGCCTGCATTGCTGCTTGCAGAAACTGTTGCTGCCATTTGGCAACTGCTCTGGAACCTTTTAAATGGAATCTGCAGTCCTTGTTGGCTGCCACAGAAAGAAATAGGTCAAAAACTTCCATTATTTTCAAATGACAGTATGAAGCGTTTCTCATCCCATTAAAATATTGTTGTTGTTTTGTTTTGGTTTGGGTTTTTTTTTGTGTTTTTTTGTTTGTTTGGGGTTTTTTTTTTTGTTTTTTTTTTTTTTTTGGGTTTTTTTTTTTTTTTTTTTTTTTTTTTTTTTGGTAGCGGGGAGCCAGTGTGGCCTTAATTTGACCAGGCTGAGGGGCAGATTTGGTTGTTTTACATTTCATCTCCTGGTGACTGCAGTGACTTATCTCTACCAGCCGTCTGATGTGACAACATTTGAAGTGGCTTGACTTATCAAAGCATTTTCTGGCTTTTGTACAGATGACCCTAAGAAAGAGATTAAGCTACATAAAACTGCGTGCCTGTAACAGTCTTTCTGACCAGGCTGTTATATTCTTGTACTTTAGAATAAACTTTGCATAAGCAGCACTGTGTGTAAAACTAAAGCACCTATTCTGCTACTAGAGAACAACTTTTGATGTGTTAACTTTATTGGTGTGAAAAATATAATTTAAAGAATAGTGAAAACAGCAACAAAAAACAAACAAGCAAAACAAAAAACCCCCTGGAGTTTCTGGAGATTTTTGTCAAAATATTTGTCTGATTTTAGAAAGAGATGAACTTTCACTACAGCTTTCCAGCACTTAGAAAATCTCTCTCTTGCCTGAATACTTCACATGTCGACCTTGACCTCCTTATCCTCAGAAGATTTGAGTATATCTCCTTTGTCCTCATCTTCTACAGCACTTTTCTAATCTTTGTAATCTCTAATTTCTGTCAAGATGGGCTGAAGTTGGCCAAGAGGCTCAAGGGTTGTTGGAATGGTTGCAGAGCATGACCACATTAACCTGCTTCTTTAAGTAGCACTTCATCTTTTTGAGTTTCTGCAAACTTCTCAGAGTTCACTTCTACAAAAACCTTCTCTGCATCCCACACTCAGTATCTGCCACTGCTTTCAAGGTCACATAAATTACATGTATGGTCTCCAGCCTTTGTTTATAGTAGACACAGCTGCATAGATGCAGATCATTGTAACCTGATTTTATTGCATTGGTATTATACTGTGACAGTCAGATGATGTTTACTTTACTATTCATAAAATGGACCCATGAAACTCACAGGGACACTGTGTAACCTCAGGGTTCAGAATGAGTGGCTTCTTATGCACTTATCTGTGTAAGCTGCAATTAGTGAGAAATGCAAAGTATGAGTTAAAGGAGGGAGGTCAGTACGTGGCCAAGAGCCATAAGGCAGCAGAAGGAATCATGTGCAAGTTAATACTGGAAGTGAGAAGTGTGGATTTGCAAAGGGGAGATGTGAATCAGTGAACAGCACCCAGAGGATCAGCTGCACTCTGTATTTTATTTTCTTTTTAAAGGACAGATGAATGGCTGGTGAGACTGAAGATCAATAAGCTAGTCCTGGCCTGACATGACTCAGACTTGCAGGCCTAGCCCAGGTGTCTGTTGTACTGCAGTGTTTGTGAGGTCTCATGAAGCTGTTGTGTGATAATCTGTGTGGCTTTTATGCCTGCTTTTGGTATGTGACATGGGAACAGAGAAAAATTTGCCATGCTGTACAAAATCCTGATAATATTACTGACTTTACTGTGATGTTACTATGTGTGAAGAGTTGTACCTGTTGTGAGCACTGGTAAACACTCAAATAATTAGGAATTTTTTTAAAATGCTGTGTTTGTCATCTAACCACAGAGCAAAACCTGGTGAGCCTGTTGCTCAGCTCTCTCCTCTGCTTGTGTGTTTGAAACAGCAGTGTGAAAAGGGCTACAAAGAAGGCAGTTGTATCCCTTTAGTGGAAAATAACATCTGAGCAAAATACAAAAGGACATAAAAGACTTAAAAACATGACAGAAGGTGTTTCTTAGAACTTAAGTCCTGTAGGATTTGGCATATTACTCCTCATCACTGTGAAGCAATACTCATTGTGGGAAAGGCACATTATGCCACAGAGGGACCATCAGGGTATTTTTTTTAGATGTCTATATTTCACAATATTAGTCACAATGGGACATGATGCTGGAACTAGTAAAACTTTCACCATAGTGGCAACCCTACTTTGAAATTAACATTTTATAAAACCAGGGCCTCAAACATAGTGCAATAAAACCAGAGAGTCACAGAGGTGATTGTGTTCACCTAATTATGATCTAACCAAGGTTTTTTTTCTGCATTTTTCCCTTTAGCAAAGTATCCAGAGATCAAGACCCTGATGGGACCAGATCCACATTTAAAATGGATTGTATCTGGAATGGTTCTCATGCAGCTTCTGGCGTGCTACCTGGTGAAAGACTTGTCTTGGAAATGGATTTTCTTCTGGGCTTATGCTTTTGGGGGTTGCATCAACCATTCCCTGACCCTGGCCATCCATGATATTTCACACAATGTGGCCTTTGGGAACAAGCAGGCCAAGTGGAACCGGTGGTTTGCAATCTTTGCCAACTTGCCCATTGGCGTCCCCTATTCCGCCTCCTTCAAGAAATACCACATTGACCATCACCGGTACCTGGGAGGGGACAGCTTGGATGTGGACATTCCCACAGACTTTGAGGGCTGGTTTTTCTGCACACCGCTTCGGAAGCTGCTGTGGCTGTTCCTCCAGCCTCTGTTCTACAGTCTGAGACCACTGTATGTGAACCCCAAAGCAATCACACGGATGGAAATTCTTAATGCTTTCGTCCAGTTTTCCATAGACCTCATAATTTACTACCTGTGGGGGCTCAAACCTGTTATTTACTTAATAGCAGGGAGTATTCTTTGCTTGGGTTTTCATCCCATTTCTGGGCACTTCATAGCAGAACACTACATGTTCCTAAAAGGGTATGAGACATACTCTTATTACGGACCTCTGAACTGGCTCACCTTCAATGTAGGCTACCACATGGAGCACCATGACTTCCCCAGCATTCCTGGCTGCAGATTGCCCATGGTAAGTACAGCATGAGCATGAGTGAATTGGATTTTTATGAAAGCTGCTAAACTGTGTCAAAGAAAACACTCCAAATCATAGCAACTGAGTTTAAGAAAAAAAAGGGGGAAAAAAGAGAACAGCTTTTTGGATTTGTTTCTAATTAATTGTAAGCCAGAGATTGAGAGAAATGGCTGTCAGACTGCTGTAGTATTTGGTTTATTTGATGCAAACTACAATATCTGATCCTCAGAGGGCTTGAGGAATCCCTTTTACATGATAAAATCCTCCAACAAGGCTTTAAATGTCTGGATTTACATCCTTCAGCCACTAAGTTTTGACTCTGAAAGTTTGAAGACCCATCTAAAGGCAGGCAGGTGGCAATTGCTATTTTAAATTTGTCTAATGATCAATCTGCTAACTACATTTCTTGATTAACATCAAAGAAAATTTTTCTGGTTTTGAGATGACATAATTTTTGGGGCATGTTTCAGCCTGACACAGGTAGCACTGGAAAATAAAGCCGCACTCTCTGAGACTCTTTTAGCTCTCCTGCCCCACCCACAGAAACTGAGGAGGCCTGACCTGTCATTGGGAAAGCACTGTGGCTTTCCTCCTTTGAAAGGCAAACCCCTTTTTGTTTTTGTTTTATCAGTTGTGGGAATCAAATTTGCAAAGCCCAGGTGTCTAGGAATGGTTTTCCATCTCCCTCCAGGTGTGTAGCTGCTCTTGTGTGTTTTTATGCAAGGGCTCCTCAGCAGGTGCTCGCAGAGTTAGAGGTACGTGACTTCCAAGGATTACTCCTACATACAAGTTCTCTGATGTAACAGGAAGGAAACCTCTTTCTGTGGCCTGATGCAAAGTGTGGAACTGCTGCTCAATATCCATATGAGGTGGAGGCAGAGCCTGAGGCTCAGGAGCTGTGACCTCCCCACCACTACTGACACCAAGTGCAACTTCTGTGATGGCATACCCGGGGAAGCCCTGCTCTATGGGCTCATGTTCTCCATCACAGACACACTCCCTGAGAGAAGATTCAAATAAACGGGAGATTTTCTTGTGTAGAAGAGTGTGGGAAGCCTCTCTGTAGCCTGCAATTGTGTTTCAATCACTCCTTTGCTGCTGGACGTCTGTCCTGGAGACTCTGCCTGCTCCTGGTCCAGAGGAGCTGGTGCAGCAGTCCTCACTTGGATATAAGCTCTCCTGTGAAGCACTCCCATCACTGATACACCTGATAGCTCAGCGGGGAAGTGCATGTGCTTGGCTTTAGTTTCAAATGTTCAAACTTGTTAGATGGGCTCAGATACTTAGATTACCAAAATGAAAATAGGAGAGAAGGAGGTTAGCTCAGTATCCTGCACAAGGGAGGTGAGTGACTAATTGAACTTGCTGGGACTGTTGCTCCAGCCTTGACTGAGACCTGAAAAGCTCTTCTCCACCCACACCACAAATAGTTCAGCCTAATTCCTTCAGGCAGTGCAGCAGCTGAAGTGTCTGCCCTCCTGCATAAAGAGGATGGAGTTATTAGCTGAATTTCATGGCCATGTGTTCATGTGTGTTTTGCTCTTTGGCAACTGAGACTTGCCCTGCTGGTGGAGGAGAGCAGGCTTGTCAGTCACTGTTGCCTGACAGAACTATATGAAAGACTTGGAGTCTGATGAGAGATCAATTACAAATGAAAATGCTATTAAAAAGAATTCTATTTTAAAAATTTCTATTTTCTTTGGCAAAACAGTTCCCATAGAAAATCCTTTGACCATTAAAACAAATTGGTTACTCTTTTCTGCAAAATGAGAAAAAAAATCTCTGCCCCTCTGATGAAAAAAGATAAGGAAACAGATCCTCTCTGATTAACTTTAGATCTTGAACTTCATAGCAGGTTAGAAACCGCATCTTGCTCTACTTTGCTTAACCTCCTGACAAATTCTTCATTTAGCAAAGATCTTTTTTTTTTCAGATTTAGTCTCAGATGCTTGAACTTCTAATAGCTGCATTGTGTAATACGGATGATCTCTCAGTGAGACTATTTTTATTTTTAATTATTGGCAAATAGAAATGGAGTAAAGATCTCTCTCTTTAAAGATCTATCCTGCATGATTGAGATCAGGAGAGAAATAGGATTTGAGAATAACTGGATCTTAATCTTGGAAAGTAACTAGCTTTTCAGCTTGCTTATCAGGAAAGTAAATTCAGCGTTTTCCTTTGTTACAGGTGTGTCATTCAGAACGTTCTGAGTAATGTGTTTGCCACTGGAAAGACCTTTACCCTAGGACTGTGACAGATTTGAAAGAGGAAGAATTAGGCTGTGCTCATAAGCTTATGGATATTAAAGATGAATGACATGGGTGTGCAGTAAGAACTTGTCCCACTAGTATAATGAGAGATTACACAAGAGACCATGAAATTTAACTTTGCAATGAAGGCCCTGCTCTAAGAAAAACCCCTGTAGACTTAAGAATAGATTTGTCTTTGAATGAAGTCTTACAACTATAAAATATTGCATTGTTTACCAAATGAGTAAAGAGATCCATTCTTCATTGTCTGGAGGACAGAGTATACTTATGGAGAGAGGAGGTTGGAGAAGAAGGAGGAACTCTATTAGAAGCTGCAATAAAAGCAGCAGCGTTACCAGGGGCAAACTAGTTACTCATTAAGCTTGTGGGAAAAGGAAAAGACATGGTATGAAACCAGATTTATTAGACAGACAAGACTGGAAAACATGGTAGATGTGCTGGTTTTGAATTGCAGATTTCATTAACCCTATGGTGGCCAGGAGGGCTAGTTCCAGTGCCCACCATCCTGTGGTGGGGATGTGGGACTATAGAGGGAACTTCTAGTAATAAACCTTTGAGCATTCTAAATGTAATTTTGCAGCTTTGTGTCGTAAGGATCTCTAGTTTCTGTATAGCCCCAGGACAAAGAGTGTGTAACAGCCATGCTGAAATACTAGGCTGCGTTTAGCTTTTGTACCTATCAGATATAAAGAGTATGAGTAGGGTCCTGTCACTGTGCTCCACAACCACAGAACCAGAACAAAAGTTTCAGTCCAAAAGATGTAATTTCTTGCCCTGCCACCTTGACCTACTTGAAGAAAAGCCTCAATATACCATGTGCCAAGTTCCTAGTAATGATCCTGCAGACTTTGCAATCTTTTGTTATCCTTCCATGATAACAGAATCTCAGAATGGGTGAGGTTCAGCCTCTCTGCTCAAACAGGGTTATTCTGGAGCAGCTGGCACAGGATTGTGTCCAGATGGTTCTTGGATATCCCTGGTGAGGGAGACTCTGCACCCTCTCTGGGCAGCCTGTTCCTGTGCTCAGTGACTGCACAGTAAAGAAGTTCTTCCTCATGTTTGGGTGGAACTTCCTGTGCATCAGTTTCTGCCTGTTGCACCTTATCCTATTGCTTGGTAGCCCTGAGAAGTGCCTGGATCCATTCTTTTGACACGCACCCTCCAGATACTTAAAGACATTTCTCGGGATTCCATAGAAAAATCTTTCAGAAGTCCCCCCCTCTAACTGCATTCATTAAATTTTCTCTTTCCTCTGTTCCTTATTGCAGTGTCACCTTCCCCTCTCCATATTTTCTGTCCATCTGATACAGTTGACCTGCCCAGTGACCTTGCAGTGGTGCAAGTGGTGCCTGCCTTCCTGCACAAAATGCTGGAAAAGCAAAAAAGGTTGCAAAAGCTATTGCTTGCAAAAGCTATTGGGCTGAACATAGGCAGGCTGTTTATTGGCCTCTTCTCTGGGCTGTTTTTACTCCTTTGTCACTACTACTTTTCCTTTGGAGCCAGAGGACGCAGCCTGAGAGATTTCTCCTAGGAGCTGAGTTGGTTTCTGTGAATCTCCAGCCATCTACTTCCATGTGCAAGGGGCAATATAGGAAAACTTCCTGAAGCTCTTGTAGTGGTCAGAATATAACATGGTCAAGTGCTCTGCAGGATGATGTAACTACTTAAGAAAATGTGGTTTGGTTCAGAGGGCAAGAAATAGATGGGGCTCTGGGAAAGAGTGGAATGGTAGACTTGCCACATGAACTTGAGTAGTGTAGATGAGGGCTGAACTACAGTTGAAAGGCAGAATTCAGGAAGAATTTCTAAAATGGAGGGAAGGTCTAGGCAGTTGTGTGCTAGGAAATGACCATGTCATATCTAGAGCGAAGCTTTTGAAGCTGGGTGTTTGAGCCCCCCTTTGTGTTTGCATCAGGCCTCATGAGTAACCTTCATTCAAGGGAGCTTACTGTGGAAATAGTCCTCCCTCTCATCCTCCGGTTATTCCAATTACCCAGCTGGCAAAAGGGAGGATACACTACCTAGATTAAATTATTTCTGACTGGGGTTACAGAAGGAGCAGAGAACCAAATCTGCATCTCCAGAGATCTTGGAAAGCTGTAAATCACCTCTCTTCCTTTCTTCTTTGTTAATGACTATTAACAAATATCTCTAAGGAGAAATCCTGATATTGTCTGAATATCATTGAAAATTAACTACTTTGAAGTACAAACTATTGTTTTAAAGCATGATAGAGAAAATAATTATGAACTTGGAGGTATTCAGTGAAAGACAGAATACAGTCAAACCTGAACTGAATCTCCAGCACAGCACTACCATGCCAGGAGCACAAGGAGTGTGTAAGGGACAGAGGTACAGAGGTAAAAGATCTTAATGACTCTTGTACATTATCCAACCTACTTCACAGAGAAGTGTCTGCTAGGAAGCTGAATTAATGGGGTAATTAGCAGGGAGCCATACTAGTTTATAATTTAACTTTCACTGGAATTCTTACCTTTTCACAAGCAGTCAAATGCTGTGCTAAGGTTGCCCCATTATACCTCGGGTGGTGATGAGACCCTCTTCCTGCATGAAGATTTCTGTGAAACCCTTTCTCTCTTCACTGGAAGTCTGCAATGTGCTCAGTGTAGCTGGCTTTAAAATTCTGCGGGGTTTAAAAGAGAGAAGTCATGTTGTCTAGCAAGACAAACTACTCTATTCTAGAGCTTTGTTTGTCTAGGAGGTGGAGCTGCAATAAAATCATGCCCAAGCAGTTATGTGCAAGTGTATTATAGTTAACAGATTCTGCTGCTGCATAAATGTGTTCAAAAAGCGAAGCATCTAGCTGGAGGAGGAATAATAACAGATAAGTTGGGAATCCTCAGTCCCCTGAACCTGCCAGCTTTGAAACCTCTTTGTCCTCTGGTTCTGGCCTAACTCCCCAATGATGCACAATGCTTCTCTGATGGCAACAGTCTTAAGACTTTGGGAATTGTAGCAGGGATGAAATTTTACTAGACTTGTGACCTAATAATGAATCTCACAGTATTTTTAATATCAGACTGAGGAGAACAGACCACCCCTGTGATTTTCTTTGCCTGCTGAAGGAACTCATCTCTTGTATTTGCATCATGGTAGCAGAATGCAGGGTAGAAAACAAAGCGTAGGCAAGGCTGTGTCTGTCATTTTCTCAGTTGTTAATCCTCTCTTACCCAGAACCCTCAACAGAAGAATATTACAAGTGGCAAACAGGGCTTTAAATATAGTGTGCTGGAGTCTTGGCAATTGATAAAGTGGATAAAGTATCTCATCATTGTGGAGATCCCACCACCTCTGAAATGAGACAAAATAGTTCTGACTGAAGGCAGCAATCCATCACCTTTCAAATTATGACACTGTAAGGCAAGACTTACATCAGAAATCTGTTAAGAAGTATCTAATACATTTAAGCACATCTCATTTGGCTGAACTTCAGAAGCTCACAAGCAATAACAAGTAACTTCAGGTAATGGCTGTGCTATCAGATCCGAATGTGAAGGTTGAAACACACCTGACTCTGTGCAGCTCATTCTCTCTCTTCTTCTTCCAGGTGAAGAAGATTGCAGCAGAATATTATGATAACCTCCCACATCACCAGTCCTGGATTCGAGTTCTGTGGGACTTTGTTTTTGATGACACTCTTGGTCCTTATTCAAGGGTTAAGAGACTGTGCAAGCTGGCAAAGGAAAGCTAACGGGGTAGCTCTTCCTGCTTCAGTGGTGTGTGTTTGTTCATTCCCATGACTTCAGTTTTCTGCAGACATAGAAGGATCTTTGTGTGTACTGAATTAAAGTTGGTGCATGCTGCTTATGCCAAGAGGATGGGTGTGAAAATGGAGCAATTTTAGACAACTGATGCTTTTTAATAAAGGATATTTGTATATGCAACCCTCAGAACCTAGATTAGAGTGAACTATGATTAGGTGAACATTTAGTCTAGGCTTAGAATTAACTTTCTGGGACACATGTGCCTAAGCCTAAGTTTTAGCTTTATCTGTGAGAGGAATGTTTGTTGTGTGTTATGTGTGAGCATGTGTGTGTGCATAGCTCAAGACTGGTTTCTCTTGGTGCCAGATTGGAAGTAGATGCTCTGTGTGCACAGGACTGTGGAAGCAGGGAAGGCTGGCATGCAGAAGTAAATGATACTCTCTGGAGAACACAAGGGTGCTTTCAGCTCAATGTCTTGTCTAATTAATATCTTCTGATAATTGCTAATAGCAGAAATTTTATATATGCAATGGAATATGTTTATATTTTTGTACGTCTGTAACATTATTTGTAGTTGCTGTTTGATCTTTATTCCAGAGCTTTGTCTAAACCTTTTTTGAATGAATTTCCATTCTTAGGCTATAATGCTATTGTTAACTGACAGATCTGAACTCTGGCAAGGAAAAATCCTTTTTTTAGTCTTCCACCTAGTTCCTGATCATCAGCATGGATGTGCCTTTGAGGAACTGGGTGGTCCTTTCTTACTCACATTTTCAACAGTATTCATAACTTCATGTATCTCACCTTTTTTCCCCACTGTAAGTCCTCTGGAGAAAGGACAGGTTCTAGTTTTAATTTTTCCTTGCCAAAATTATTAGCATTCCTGGTCACCTTTCTTGGTCTCCTCTATATTACACCCCTTTCTGTACATGGGAGTTAGGAGTATGTGTCAGTGAAGACATGGAGATGTCTTCATCTTCATGGTGGTATTTTTTCCTAACTGCTTTCAGAATAATGGCAATTTTTTTCTTTTGTCATATAAGGGGCACAACTTGTCATTTGGGAAGCACATGATACTCCAGCTATGTAAAATTGCCACTGATGGTGTTAAGGGGATGTACCTGGAACATGGAGATGGGGTTGTTTCTCTCTCTGTATCTCTTGGTGCTATTGACATTAACCTTCATCTCTCATTTCTACCCACTGGCATACTAAAATCTTACTGCCTGTCCTCTCCTGTTATAAACTTCTGGCTATCCTCAATATTTCTATATCATCAAAAACCTTAATCAACATAACCTTTTTCCAAGCAGCACAATATCTTGGGAGTCAGGAATTCCGATGCCATCTAGTAAATTCCCTCTAACATGAAAGCTGGCAAAATATTTCTGTCCTTACAAAGTGGTTAATAGAGAGAAATTATATATTTATATATAATTGCTGTGTAGCCCTCTAACAGTTTAGGTTTTTTCTTCTGGAAATCCATGGCTGTAACAAAGAAAAAGTTACTGTGCAGCCTCATTGGTCCCTCAGAGTATTAGACCTGGGAAGCCTGATTTCCTCACTAAACATGATTTTGTTCCTTCCTTCAACAGCACTAGATCCAGTGAGCCAGTCTGTCTGTTCACTAGGCAGGTGTGCTAACCTGCAGCCATTTGGGTTCCTCCTTCATTTCCCCATTCTCCATTTTTCTCACGCATGTGATTTTGGCAGTTGGGTAAATAAATACCCAGGCTTGCTCAGCAGATAAAGATCCTTTTTAATACAGGGGCTGAGCACCAGTTTGTTCACCAATACTGTTTTGTGCTTTTGGATAAAAAGAGCAAGAATGAGGCTTCTTCCAGCACTTCAGCCTTTACTGATTCCTCAGTGATGAACATACTTAAGACATTATATCTGAATTATTAAAGCTGCTTTTCTCCCAAAGGAAGAGGTGCTGGTGTGGGAACTTCCATTATCTTTGTATCAGTGCTCATGTCAGGAAATTTCAGGTTTTTATTAATTTACTTCAGATTTGCTGGCACTCTGATCACATATTCAATTTCCTGTGTCTTTAGCAGTTGTTCCTCAACTCTCTTGTCCAACTTAATAAGTTAATATAAAAACCACAATAAAGATTATGCTATCTTCCTCAATATGACTATTGTCCTTATCCTTTTGATGAGTGACCTTATGCTGTAAGGTTATTGTAAGTCATGCTTACTCAGCTGTTTCACGATCTGGTCACCCACCTGCTGTGCACTACTAACCTAGCCTGACACAGAGGCTGTGGTGTAACTGAGCCAACCAAAATTGTCAGCTGCTTCTTCGCCTGCCTCCCATCAGTATTTCCATCATGGTCCCAACTTGCTCAGCCTGGGCAGCCCCACATTCCTCCTGCTCAGCACTGTCCATCTCAGCAGGAACTGGCTGGAAGCCTGCAGTGCCTGCAGATGAGCAATGTGAGCCGAGTTCCAGTGTGTGGGGTGCTGCTGGAGAAGGCTGTGATCCTGTTCTCTCCACAGACACTTTTCTTTGCCAGTGATGTTGGCAGAAGGGGGTTTTTCATAACCACAGGGCATATGGGTCTGGGTTAAAAGTGTGTTAGAGCTATGTACAGTTTTATTCCCTTTCCTTAAAACTTGATCCAGATTTCCTGCATTGTTTGGGCACACTAAGGCTCTGGCAAATAGCTGTATGAGAGGAAGGATTGGAGAGTGATGTCCCCTGAGATTTCTGCTATGTAAGATGCCTATGGCCTGTTGCAGTGGCTCAACAAGCCCAGGATGAAAGGATACCCTTTTCTGCAGAGACAGCTGGCAAACTGAATTACTCTCTGGGAGGAGAGAATCCTTGGGTAGTGCCACTACTGGAAATAAGCCACCTTGCACATCCCTGTCACTGGAGCTGATGGCTGGGAACTGGCACAATGCTAGTGATGCCAGGACTGCTCCCCTGCCAAGCTTCACCTTCTTCCCCACACACTTTGCTCTCACTATAAAGTGTCCCTGGGCAAACTTCAGCTTATTATGTCGTAATTATATGAGACCTGCAAATGTAATTGAAGAAAGAAAGAAAATCCCATTTACAGCATGTGGCTGATGTTAACCCAGGGGCATGCCATACCCAGGCTGTACAACATGGTTATTACTGACCTTAGGCAGAATGCCACATTCCAAGAAAAAACATGAACCATGCCAGGCACCAACCTCCAGAACCTTAATTAGGATTACAGGACAGTTTCACAAAACAGATGTGATCTTGAAAAGCAGCAGTTTTGAACAGTACTTGCCATTATCAGGTATGCCATTAAATGGGTTTATAATGAGGAAATGCATGAGCTACTGTAAGAGATTAGAATGCAACAGAGCATTCTAATCTTTGCTGTTACTGATGTTTGTCCGGGTTGTTCCTACTGGGATGGCTCCTTCTTTTGGTCCTGGGATTGTTGCAATGTGGTGCACATCAGTGTATGCTTGCTTTAGTTCCAATGTGGAAATCTTTATCTTGCTCTTTAACCTCTCTCTTGCCTTCAGCTGGCATTAAACAGCTAACAAACACCAGTCTCAGTCTGGAGCTCACTGTTGCAGTAAACTCAGATTTCTCCCATTTCTCCCATACTTAATCTATAGTATGCCCAGACTGTGAAAACACTCATTTGTAAAAGGCATTTGGGTTGCTTTGAAGAGTGCTGAAGAACACCCCAAAACAAAACAGGTAACATTTTACAGCTGACTGCCAAACAGGACCCATGCTGCCTCCACTGCTGGGTCTCCTGCAGCAGGTTGGCTGTCCCTCCTGCCTGCTCCACCAGCAAGGGGACAATCACAGGCTCTCCTGAGCTGCTGCATCAGGCTCTGATCCTAAAAGCAGTCCTCAGGGCCTGGCTCTTAAAATAAAATCTTTATGGAAGCCTGAAGAAATGAAGGGAACTTGGAAAATACTTGACAGATTTCAATAGTGGAACTCCAATCCCTTGCTTTTGGACAAGGTTACCAGAAGATGGTACCAAGGAGACTGCCATGTAATGCTTGAACCAGACTAAGTCAAACTGAGATTCCCAACATTGCTATTGATGCCTCAGGTTTTAGCTTTTATATTTTTCAGGTTCTGTACTGCTTTAGTACAGAGCTTCATATTAAGGAATAGCAAGTTCTCTTCATAGAGTAGGGAGACAAAACAATTGCTTCTCTAGCTGGGGATCAAGGACAACCAATCCAAATTTCAGGCCCAAGGCATAAACAACAGCGGAATGAAGAGAGAAAAGTGAGAAGGATGGGACTTCATAACCTAAAACTATAATTGGACAATTAACTCCAATATGCAAATGGACCAGAACTTATAAAAGTGAGAGACCTTGTGGCCAGTCATCCATTTTTGGAACCATTTTGGGTTCATCTTGGGTGTAGCCCTGGTTGGGCTCTTGTACTGCCCAAGGTGTATCCATTGAGGCCTTTTAATAAATACCTCCTTTATTCTTTAACTCTGTTTAGCCTCTGTTCTAGGTCAGCCTTGACAAGGCATCACTCTGGTGGGAAGAATGGCTGTAAAGGAAACAATTTCATGGTATGGATGATATGACTGGCTATGCACTGTTAAGTGTTCAGTGTCCTGTACCAGTAAAGCTCAAGACCTGCACACCATTAACAAATTACTCTCCTTAAGTCCCTAGTCAGCAGTGCTGTGCCTGGGATTTCAGTTTGCATCTACCTAATACCTTTTCTGCATAAACACCTCCCTTTCATTCCTGCAAATCTGCACGAGTGCAAATGATGGGACCTGTGTATTTTTCAGTGACAGCAGGAGATGTGGTGGGACAGACAGTGGTGGCCTGAGAAGAGATTTAAGCCACTGTCCTTCACTCTCTTTGGCAAAACATTGCTGAGGTTGTGGCAGGCTGACTGCAGGACGTGGTGCTTGGGCAGCCTGTGAGAGGGCTGGGCAGGTGAGGCCACGTGTGCCCGTGAGAGAAGGCAGGGCTGCTGCACTGCACCAGCCACACGGCACTCCAGCTCTCTCCTCGTGCTCTGCAGTGCAGGAGGCAGAGCTGCCACCCTGACTGAATGAGTCTCAGTCACCTTCCTCTTACCACCAAGTGACACAGGAACTGAAGGGACAAATGAAACAAAGAAAGGCAGGGCCGTGTGGACAATAAACAGTTTATTACCAATATGAACACAGATACTGTGATGCACTGACGTACCATTTTTTAATATTGTGATAACTCTGAGACAAAGAACTTGTTGGCTGACAGCTAAACATGTCTCTTTCTTCTGGTGATGCCTCAATACATTTCTGTTGGCAAAGGATCTTCATTTACATTGCAGACTACTAGTAAAATTACTTTGAAGTCATCTATCAAAAGCAAATGGTTCACGTGTGTTCTTATCTACTACTAAAAAGAAAGGTAATACATTTAAATAAGCAATACAAAATACAAAAAAGGCTGACAAATCCAATGTGCAGTGTCAGATGAAATCTAAAAAATCCAGAAATTTAAAATTTAATAATCTTTAGATTAAGACTTGTAAAATGAAGCGAATCCAAGGCAGCAGCAAGCTTCAAAGTGTGCTGAGTCTGCTAATAAAAAGGGTGTAAGAACAAAGACAGTGCCGGTGTCCTCTCTCACCATCTTGCATGACCTTGGTACACTTAGAAATGATCCAATCTTCCTAGCATTCTTAGTACCGTCCAAATGCTTTGCAATCATTATGTTGTACTGATTCTACTCAACTCCTGCCGTATGGCTGGAAAACCAAACCAGAGAGTTAGTGCATAATGGTACATCCAGTGGGGTGGAAATCGCTAAGTGCAGAGGCTGCAGAAAGTACACGCTGCTAAAAGGATGAGTGGAGGGTAAAAGGATGAGTAAGGGTAAGCAGTCAGCTGCTGGCTTGCAAACTGCAGTACTACTGTGAGAAGTTGCATCTGTGGTGTATGTGAATGCCTCGTTTTGCACTGGAATGAACTAGGGAGGCTCTGAGGGCCAAGCTGCTGGGACAGTAGCGTATGGACAAGGGTCTCTCCAACTGCAAACTGCCTCGGAGGTTTGTGAGCACACACATCTAGGGCAAGGGCACAGGGAATGGATTTTAGCTGTTTTACAGTCTCCTCTTTTTCCCTTTCCCTGCGAATCTAAGATGGGGTGTGGATGTGCATCTTCCTATGCCCTAATGTGGCCTTCAGATGGGAATTTTGCCGTGCATTTCAACAATGGCCCTGAAAAATACCCTCAGCTGCAAACTGCAGAGCAGTCGGTACAGCTGCTGTACTTTTCAATATATTATAACAATATGGGGCTATTTGGAAAGCTGTAATCGAGTGAAAGTCTGAAATAACTCTTCAAGCATAGAAAACCTACAGAAGATTTTGGGAAGGATTTCCAATTAGCTTCCTTTGTCTCCTCCTCATCCTGGACCCGTGTGGCCAGCAAGTTACAAGTGATTTCACGCTTGCTGATTGTGATAAATTGATGTGCCATGGGCTACAGGCAGGCCCTTTCTCACCCTCCCACCTGTGAGAAACACCAGCCAGCAAATTTCTCATAGGCTGGTGGCAAAAATGCTCATCAACAGCATAATAAAGGATGTAAGTGCAGTGTTAGCTCAGATAAGGTAGATGCTTGTTCTTCAAATGTGTGTATAAATCAGAGCTGTTCACAGAAGTCTGAAAACACCAGGGAACTCTCTGCAGTTCCTATCATCTTATCTATGGAAAATTAGTCATAAAGATGAGAAAAATAATAATTTTTCTCTTTCTTACCATCAATTATCTCCTCTTTCACTTTGTGTAACTCTCTTACAACTTCCTCCAATATTTCCTGATGAGACAAAACACAAGTCAGCTGCTCAGAATTTCCTTCTAACGGGTGGAAGAAAATGCAAGTTTAACATGGTTGTGCTTGTCCCCCACCTCCATTGCTGGTCAGAGCCTAGCACTGCTAACAGCTACGTCTGCACTCCCAGGCACGGATGCAGAGGATGCTGGCATATTTACTTGCACATTTCTGTGCAGACAAAATGATGAAATAGCAGTGAGATTGTGCTCTCTTGCTGCTCACCAGCTAGCCCTTCCCTAGGCACCTAGTTATAGAGGAAATCAGAAGACTGAACAGCCATTTTGCTTGTACAGCGCATGCATGGGGGAAAATGGGTAGCTTGCCAAACCTCTAAAAGTGCCAAGGACATTTTCACTCACCTGTTTCATTCGATCAAAATCTAAGGCATCCATAGCCACATCATTGCTGCTGCTCACTGGCTTCATCCTTGAGAAATGGAAGAAAAGCATAAAAAAATCAGTCAGTTTCCTGCAATGTGCACTAAGCTGCACCCACCTGATGGTGTGGATGAAATCGACCCCACAGCAGAAGCACCTGTGTTCAAGGGCTGGACAGGAGGTTCCCTGTTGTGCTGCTCAGGAATATTTGGCAGCCAGAGAGCAGCACTGCTCCTGTATGCACAACCTGACTCAAAGATGCTGTGAATTTTTGGTTTTTTTTGGTGTTGGGAATCTCACTGATTTCAGATCAGAAAATGCTGAGGGGATAAAGCCTGTTGAACACTATGTTTTATTACAGCATTTGCAATTTGCAAGCTACATGTCTGGTTTTCTCTCACAGCCCCTCCTCTGTACAGCAGCCCTGTCCTGGCAATCTAGGCTTTCACTGGGTGCTGAAGTAATAGTAGGTTACAGCTTAGAAAAATATTATTGGGAAAATAATAACCCACTAATCGTTTCCTTGGAAGACTTCAATGAGTCAAGTGTGGCTTGTTGATAGTGCTATGTATCACAGTCATTTTTTTATTGACTCAGAAACAAAACCAGTGTGGCCTTAATGGCTAGTGCACCCAAGTGTTATCAGTCTTTCTGCATGGTATTAGTCAGTGGGCTGAGCCATGATGACATCTGATAAAATAAATTAAGGAACTAGAAGATGTTTGCTTTTGTCTTTTAATCAGTAACTCCAAAACATTTTAAAAATGTATGGCTAACAAAGGTTTCAAATACTTTGCGATCATCTTTAACCCAGACTGGGGGCTGGTGGAGATGCTGCTGCTCCTGAGGGTTGCTTGGTCTTGCAACCCTTCCTTGGGAAATCTTGACGTTTGTCCTACCATCTCACAGGTAACAGAGTTAAGAAAGATCCAAATGCCATCAAACTGATCAGGAATGGAAAAAGGTCACCACAAAGAGTGTTAGAAACCTGCCCTGCTTCCCGCACAGAAGTCTTCCAAGCAAGCACTACTACTACTGAGCACTACTCCAGGTGCTAAATTTGGAAACCATTTTTTCCCTGAAAAAAAAAAAACTGAACTCCTCCTCCTGGGATGCAATGCCATTATAAAAGATAGCTACTGAAATGTGATGGCTGCTTTAAATAGCCCATGTTCCATTCCCATTTCCAAAGAGGAAGAATGGTCTTTTTCTATTTATTTGAAGCTCATGTATTTCCTAGAATCAGCATGTTTCACTGGTTTTAGGAGAGCTGGCAAAACTATATTTTGCTATAGTAACACTGATGCATCCCTCTGAATGTTTGGTTACAGCATTTTAAACAGAGCAGCAAGTATGTGCAGATAGTTGCCATTGGCAACTTAGCTCTCTCCAGACTATCAGCACTGTTGTATACCTAACAATGTAAAATAAGTGACATCTCTTTGCAGTAAATACTAAACATTTGTAAGCCTGTGTTCTACCTCCTTATTCAGCTTATCCATCCATCTCAGTGTCAGTAACACCAGGTGGTCCTGGACCAGCACGGGAAGCAAGCCTCTCTAGCTGTCCAACATCAAACTTTGTCTCTGTGATTAAAAACACGGGTGCTCATCCTGAAGCTTGGCTATTCAAACTGTTAGGTTTCTTGGCTTCTGACACCTGCTGGTTTCTGTACCCCACGTGTCTGAAAGATCTGTCTGTGGTGGGGCTTTTTTACATCTTGGTTCTATTACCAAGTTTCACTCTCCTTTCTTATGCACCCACTCTGGTTGCATGGGTAGAATAATAACTTCCTTATCCCAGCTGCAAGCTCTTCAGATCATTTCTGCTTTTGCTTTTTAATTTCTGCAGAGGTTGAGCACTGAAAGCTTCACCTATTGGCAGGGTCACCATGAACCTGCTGTAGCAAGATGGTCCAAAATGTGATTTCCACATGGCACAGCACTGCCAGACCCGTGTCTCTGACTCACACACACATGGATGGTTTAAGTGCTGGTGCCAGCGTGATTAACATCTGTAATGGCCAAGTGAGCAGGGGGCTGCTTCCAGGGAACAAAGCTCTGACATGACACCTTCACACTTGGTGCATCGACAGACGAAGCAGATTGCAAGCGAATGGGTAAAAGATGCGGCAGAAGACGAACACTAGTGCTGAATGATGGGATGAGCCAAAGGACAAGCCAAGACACTTAAGAAGCCAGGCAGTTAGCCAGTACCTAGAAGACACGTGGGATTGTGTGGGGCTCTTAGCTTCACAGCTCTTCGCCACTGATGGGTTTCTACAGCAATGGAATGAAACGAGACATGAGTCGTGCGCGTGCCACAGGGACAGCGTGACCATCCCGCCTGCTGGCCAGCCCCAGGGACACCCCATGCAGCTCACCTAGAAAGTAATGAAGATACAGGCTTCTCAACAGAATTGCTCCTTTCCCATGGCTTCTTCCCAGAGTCTGAAAAGCAAACATGAAAAGTTAGTTTATTATTTTTGCTCTAAAAATAAAAACATCCTCAAGTTGATTGTCTTATACAGCTGCTTTCTCTCAGTGAGGATGAGGGACTTAGGAGAAGAACTAGGAAAATGAGATTGCTGAATGAGTGCATTTGCCTACATTATTGGGAAAGCATTAGCAAAAATCTGCTTAGTGATCCCTTTAATTAGGGACCACATAGTTAAACAATACTAAAAAGAAATGGAACTGGAACAGTAGGAGGAAAAGCATAAATAATTTCTATTAGGAAATACAGGCTAATTGCTGCAAGGCTTACTTTATTCAGCACAATATTTATTTATATTTTAAACTAGTCTTAGTATTTTTGTCTGCATAGTTGGCAGAAAATGTGGGTGTATGTAAAAAAGGACAGTAAGAGCCCACTATGCAAATCTTCACAGAGAATTTATTTAATGTTGTGTGCACTAACTCACAGAACATTCCCAAAAAGGTGTACTACATAACCCTTGTTGCTGAAAGTGCTTCCTATCATCCCTGTCTCCTAAAATGAACTATTGCAGAGATTTAACAAACCTATATACAAGGATTTGCTCCTCTGTGAGGTCCTAAAAAGCCTTTTAAAAGAATTACAGGCACTCCCAGGAAATCTCTAGATCTCATTTACATACACCTTTCTCCTGGCTTCCTCCCCTTCCCTTGCAAAGCACACAAGTCATGGCTTTGTTCCAAAAGGAAGCTGGAATGGTTAAATAGTCATTCCCTTGGGAGAGATTTCACTCAGTATGTGTAAAAGCCAAGACTGACACAGGGATGAATGTGAGTGCTTGCTGCTCTTCTACTCAGATCTTCCTAATTAATTTTAGGAAAAACAATTTAATCTGGGAACTCTCAGGATCAGCCTTATTGCAACAAACTAATAGAAGTTTGACATCCAAACCCCAGCTGTATAGATCAGGACATCTACACTACAAAAAGTAAAAAAATACAGCTTTTTTCTCTTAAAAGAGAATGTAATATTGAAGACACAGATCCTCAGCTACATGTCTAACTAAACTGTCTTGCAATTTTCTTGACTGTGAAGCATATAAAAGTCATAATTTCATGCTGAATACAGTTTTTAAAACCACAGGTGTTTGGGAATTTTTGTTAGTTACTGTAGATTTATGTTAGCTTCTGCACTCAGAAGTAGGACAATGAACCCAGAGTCTAAAGGTGGTGGAGAAGTCTCAATTAAGAAGACAGCTACAATGCCAGCAGTTCAATTTAATTAATACCTGATGAATTTTGCTGCTGCTGGGCAGAGCCTCGTGTACTGGTTGAAGGAGAGGTGCTAGCATCATCCTACAAAGAGAAAAACAGGACATTACTGAGTTTTAGGGATGAAGTGCAGAGTCCTCTTCTACTCTGGAGGCAGCTGCAGCACATGTGGTACAAAAGCAAGTTTCCTCCCTGTCCAACAGGCACTGTTGCCAAGGTATGGGCTCAAGGCCATTTAAACTTTAACTTTCTCACACTGGATGGAAAAATCCATCCTTTTTATTTTAGTTAATGTGGACACCTTTTCATGATTACACTCAATCACTATTATCTCTATATACCAAATCAGGTGAAATGACTCTAAAGTGCTGTTGCCTAAATAAAAACCATCCACTTCCCAAATTTAGAAACTCTATGAGATGTGGAAACTGAGCCACTTAAAGGAACATCCCACTCTTTCACCCTAAAACAGAGAGAGGAGAGAGAAGTTCAGGCACTAACAGAATGTAACTAAATAGTACTCCTCTTAAGTAAAAGACTAAACACTTAATCAGAGATTTGGACTCTTATCTCAGATTTATGTGTGAGAGATCATTAACCATTAATCCATACACTTGGCAAGACAATATTATCTACAAACCATCAAAACATACTCAGGTAAAGCATCAGCTCTGCGCTGGAAAATGGAATTGCACCCAGTTTGAAAGAACAGGAAATGTACTCAAGACACAAATTTAACAGCTGCTCTCTAAAACACTTTTCTAAACAGATCAGTGCTATTGAAAAGTTTGATTGGGGATATAAACTAATGTAGACTTTCAGCAAGAGAGAATAAGGGACAGAAAGCAGAGGCTGGCAGGTTAGAAGCTAAATGGTGCCTTTCATCTCCAAGTGTATGGTTCAAAACCACCTTTGGGGCAAGATTAAGAGCAATGGTTGCATAGCGGGCTCAACAGGCAAATCCCATGCTTGAAGCATGCCCCAGACAACATGCAGAAAATAGCTGCTTTTCTCCCTAAACAGTGAAAAGTGCTTATTCCTGCTCTTCCTACAAACCTTTTTGTTTGGGGCAAGACCTAGATTGTTTTAATGGACTTCCTACTGAACAGCTCTGTCTTTGGAGAGAACATCTCCATGCAGGCGATACGAGGCACACCGAATGCTTTATGACCTTGCAGCTGTGGCAGAAAGCCTTCACAAGGGTACTGCTAGCAACAGCAATGCTGGATGAGCAGCAGCCTGGAAAAGCACCACACTGGAAAGGTCACAGTGCAAATCCTGCCCTCTCCTAAAACAGAAAAGATCTTCCACACTTTACCAGTTCAACAAGTAAAAAAGTGTTTTCATCTGCATGTTGGACTCAAAATTGTTGCATCGAGTTCAGTCTACAGACTGAGTCAAATAAAACCACTTCTATAAATGCTTTTGTGGAGAAGAAATTAATCAAAGTTCCCCAAAGTTGTCCAAATTCTATTTCAGTTTAGTGTATCTATCATGGTCACATATTTTGACTCCTGCATTATCTAATGGTTAATGCACCATTTTCCCTTCTTCCACCAGGCACGTTCTCTGTGCACTCTGGGATATCTGAAGTGAGCTGATTCTTGCTTTTCATGGAGGTTGGCAATCCAAATTTACATTGCAGGGCTGATGGTCCACTTCAGCTTAGCTCAAGCCTCAAATATAAAACAAGAAACATGAACTTTATTTCAAGTTTACTTGCCAGAAGATTCAATGCACCTTCTTACAGGCAAAAATCTCCTGTTCCCTACAATATTTGGATTAGACCATGAAACAGAGCTCATTAACATGGTTTAGACAACACCTTCCTGTGAATAAAGCAGCTGTTCTTGTTTATAGGGTGCTGTTCCCAGGAGAGGTGGGAGCAGTTACATTCATCTTTGGATCAAATGTGCACACCCATCTCTGGATCAGCACAGCTTGGTATTGCCTGCCAGACAGTGAATGAGCACAGGGCTTTGGCTTACAAGGAATCTGCAAGAGCACAGCAGGGAGGAGTGTTTCACTTACGTTTTGGCTTTCCTCTTCCTTCTTGTCACCTGGCTTGTCTGACTGTGACGCTGCTTTCCTCCTTTGCAAAGGAACAGGAGATAGGACACAGTCAACCCTCTAGAAACAATCCTCATGGGAAGACAAGATTCAGCCTAGAGTGGGAGTTACTATTTATTTAGCTCATCCCAGGGAACATAACAATGGCTGGATGTGTTTGGTTGTGTAGTGCTGGGGTGGAGGTGAAGAATCCAGATCCCAGTGATACAACTCAGGGAGAGGGGCAAAATTATGAGGTGGTGTTTAACAGAGAAATGCAGGGTGTGGAGCATAAAGAAGTGTGATGAAACAGAAGGAGGAAGCAAAGCTGGGTATGAAACTGGGTGAGAAAAGGATGGCTTCTCTCAAGGATTCAAGAAGTCCTGAGTCCTACACAGGAGGAACAACTCGCCCCTAATCAGGGGCTTCTGAGGACCAACCCTGCCCACAGCAGCTGGCTCAGGTGGGTATTGCAGTGGTGACATTGCTCTCAGCCAGCTCCAGTGTCAGTTTGTCACCTGTCCTATATCCCACCCATCCTATATCCCACATCCCTGATCCTGCACAGAGAAAGGGCTATAGCAGTGCTCCCACATGATGGGAAAACTGTCAAAAAAGCCCTTCAAGCCAGGTTCACCCTCTCTGGGAGAGATTGGGCACCATTTCTGCTCAGCCAAGACCCCTTCTTTCCTCCAGGGTGGGAAAGCTCTGGCTGGAGACCAGGAATCAGGAAACCAGCCCACCCACCTGGTTTTCAAGTGCCTTTGGAGAACAACAGGAGATTATTGTTGTCTCAAAATCACTTCAAAGGCAACAGAGCTCCTGAGCCTTGTAGTCGCAGGACCAGCAGTGTTGGTGCTACCTGCAGAAGCTGAGTGAGGATCTGAGAACCACACTCGTTTCTGCTTCCCAAGGAGGGCCAAACCTCTCTGAGAATTAAGTGGCAAAGAGCTGTAATTCATCCACGGGGAAACTGGACATGATAGTAAACAAAGCTGTTGGTTGTTTATTTTTGAAAAAATAATGCTAAATCTTACTAGGCATTAGCCAAACTGGATGATGCAAAGAAAACCAAATTCTTGATTTTTAAGCGCTATTTAGGTTTTAAACATTACTCCAGTGGGCCAGGTGCTGAGGCTCTAGAAATCCAATTTCCCATTTTAGACCATTAGGGGATCTGCAGCTCAAGTCTCCACATGGACTTTGGTTGTGCTGAACTTTACCCTTATCCACCTGTAAACACTTCCCCTAGCAGATGTTTTTTTAAACACCAATCTGACAGGTTTTTCATTTAGTCTTGGTCCTGAAGTGAACAAAATTCAACTCTGGAAAAAACATCTCACTAAGAAAGGCTTTTGAGAAAAGCCTCACTGGATACACAACTTGGAGGATTTGATGAAAATTTGACGAAAAACCAAACAAACTAAGCAGTATGTGTTTGTAGGACACAGTGCTCTGTGGGAATTATTTCCAGATATTTAATTGCATTAATGATTTTACTAAATCAGTAATAATTTTTTGGTCTTTCTCTAATATTTACTTGATTTTTCTAAAAAAAAAGTTGTAATTATTATAAATCCAGTTAGGGAAGGTTATTCTTGATGTAGAGCAGGCCAAGAACCCGTAAAATCTATAAGAGCTGTCCAGGTATTTTAATTCTGAAAAGAAAGAAAATTATCTATTTGCTACTTTATTCTGCTGGGAACTTCTTAGAGTGTTGTACATTTATTTACTACTTTTCGAAGGATTTCACAAGGATTTTCAAAGAATCCACAGCCCATGTTCAGAATTGCTTCTGAAATGAACAGGACGTGGAGGAAAGTTAAAATCAGACCTTTTGAGTTGAGAACTGTCTTTATACTAAGACAACATTATATAAAAACTCCATCTCTGTGCACCCTACAACGCTTCATTATTTTATTCATCCTTTTCTTTCGCTATTTGCAAGTTAAAAACATTTAAATCTAAAAATATAGCATCTTACACTAGGAAATGGCAGCTGATTTTTCCAATGCAACACCTTTCACATTAAAACACCTTTCACATTAAAAGTTGGGCAATACTGGTGACCAACATCTGCAGAACCTGTCAAATTGCAAGGAAACACCCACTGCTAACCACAAAAATGACAGTGCCTTGTTCCACAATTTGCTGCAGATCTCATGGGGCTTACTTGAGATGTAAGTACAAACCTTTTTGCCAGTAATTTATTCATTTCTTCCATTAGTCCTCCTCCTCCTCCTCCACTACTTGTTCGATTGGCATCGCTCTTAGAGACCCCACTGGGGCTGGACCCTCCTGAACCATCTTCTGGCTTAAGAGAGAAATCAAGATTGGAATTAATGAAAGGTTTGCTTTACAACCACGCCTTTAATGATTATTTTTCCCAAGTGTGATCACAATCACAGTGATCACAATCACAGCCCAAAACCAGAGATAGGATGTGTTCTGCCTTGGGCAGATGACCGACAGGAATATTATTATAACCATGGCAGATCTGGGTGACACAAATATACAGGCAAATGATTAAAAACCCACAGCGTTGCTTGTTCATAATTATTTTTATGCATGGTTAAGCAACCCTTACCTAAGTGGGCAGCTACTGACCAGAGCTAAACAGTCGACACTGTTTTTTTCTGTAAGTATAGTGTAGTTTTAACCACTGAAAACAGGTGAATACACTAATGCATAGTACAATGGTGGACTATGTGGAAGTAGTGAAATCCTGGCAATGTGAGAAGTCACAGCCATTTGCTAACTCATGTTCTGAAGAGAATAAACTCTACCCAACATTTCCTGCTCAGCTTTATTTGCACCACAAAATCGCATTTAAAGGTTCGCCCAATGTTCAGCTGAGGCACGTTTCACCATGTTTCGCTCTGGGTTTGCAGACCATCGCACCAAGCTGTGCCAGGCTTTGCCTGCAGCAAAGAGCCCACGGGGGAGTCCCAGTGCCACCTCCTTACCCGCTGGACTCTCCTTAGTTTGGCACCAGCCAGAGCTGCTGCGAGCCCTGACACTGACCCATCTTCGGCGCCAGCCCCCTGGCCCGCGCCAGCCGGCAGCGGGGGCGGCGGCGGGGGAGCCGCTCCCATGGGAGGTGGAGGGACTGGGGGGGGTGGCGGAGGTGGGGGCCCCCCAGATGAAGCAGGGATCACAGCAGCACCACTGGGGTGGCCAGGTGGAAGTGCTGGGCCTGAAATGCAGAGAACAGGAGTTAGATGTGAAGCACGATGTCCTCCAGCCCACAGACAAAGTCAGGTTCCCACTCCCAACGCCACGGCCTGACTCCAGGACAAGTGGCTGATGCAAGGGAGCACCATGCACGTGAAGAAGTGCTTGTACCAATGGTCAGCCAGCTACAGTTGTGTCCTCCTGAGAGACCCTGTCACTGACAGTCTTCTCCCTCCTCTTCTCTCTGGCTGGGCTAGTGTTTCATTCTGCGTCAGAACATAAACGCTTCCCAGTTCATAAGTGGCATATTCTCCTGCTTCTCCCACAGCTTTCTATATGGAGATAATAAACTCCACAGATTTTGGCTGACATCAGTTTTTCAGGGGAATTGTGGGCTACAGTGCCACATCCTCCTTTCTGTCATGCAGAAGGTGTGTGGCCTCAGCCAGTTTTGCAGAATAACCAGGGCAGACTCCAGCTCCAAGTACCCCGAGCTTCTGCAAAGCTCCTCTCAGCCCGTTGGAAGGGCTGATGGTGCTAACTCCATTGCAGAGTTTCACCTGTCTGTAACAGGTCAGCTGAAAAAATACACCCTCCCAAGGGTATTTCCCCGTGTACACTGTCAGAACAGGCTGCTCTTGGTATGTATTCACAGCTTCAGTTGTTCAGTAAGTGTTACTTTGAAAGACAGGTGGGATTTGACTGAGAAATATTTGGAAACCATATTTAACATTAACAGGTTGTTTTTCTCCTTATCTAGGTTTTCTTATAATATTGCCTGATTTCTGTGGTTACTTCTGCCATTATTTTACACTCCCAATTCCATTCTTGAAATGAACCATAGCTGCTATTAGAAATACTTTAAACATTTCAAGCCCTCTTTCGTTCATGAACATAATAGTTAGTAATTCATTGTGGGTACATTTAATTGTAATTGCAAAACTACACCCACCTAATTAGAGGGCAGCCTCAGGCAAAAATTGAACTGAGTCAAAATAATGGAGTGATGTGAGTTTAAAATAACTGTATTGAACTAAGTGGATTTCAAGGACTTACATCAGCTGAAGGACTGAGCCTCCAGTGGTTACAGTAATACTTTTATCAGAAAGTAAAAGGAAATGTCTTAGTTTTCTTCCTTTTCCAGGCACACCACTTTAGCATTATATGTGGTTATAAACCTGAATAGATCCAAGTCACAAAACATATGCTCTGAATTGCAAATAGGCACTGCTTGCAAATTGTTCTCACTCCACAGGCTTTATTTTAGATAGGCATGAGAAATCAAGACCATATACAAAGTGGCCAGACCCAAGCCCTTGATCTGCCTCCAATGAGGAAGGTTTGCTGGAATAGTTAGAGTGACAAGCCCATAACTATACACTCAGTGAATACCAGGAACAAAGTTCTTGAATTAAATAAATTGCACAACTGCAGGGAATTCTGGGTATCTTAAACAAAATCCATGTTCTGTGTTTCACTGGTAACAGAAATACCACTTAACAAAAAGAGTAAAAATCACAACCTCTACCAGTATTCCTACACAGACAAGAAACCTACCACAGACCTGGCCTCCTGCTTCAGAAGAGCCCATCTGCTATCTTTGGACCAGCTGAAAACAGGTTCTATATGAAGGTCTTTGAAACAATTTGACTCTGCTGAATGACAAAAATCTTGGTCTGGATAATACAGTAGGAATATGCATTGCAACAACCCAGCTACGGGGTCCTGGTTCTGTAATTGTTACTTTTTGCCTGGTTCCTGGACCAGACCGGAGTGATTTTGATATTTTTCCATCCCAGTTTCAGAAATCACATAGAGCAGCAGTAGCTCAGTAGCCTTGGGTCTCTCAGCCCGTTTTCTACTGGTCAGGGGCAGTGCCAACCAGGCTTTTCGACCAGGTGACAGCTGAGGCTTTACACAGGTCACAACTCATTCAAAATCAGTACTTACTCAAGTGGGCAATGGCTGATGATGTCATGTAAGGAGGGGTCCTCCTGGGCATAGCCACCTCAGACACAGCAGCGTGAGGGGGAGGCAATGGAAGACAGTGTGACATGGGCTGGCACCACTGCTGTGCAGGACAAGGTGACAAATGGGAGGATGGGGAGGCAGCCTGGCCAGAGGAGCTGGGGGGGCTGGCGATGGTGGGCAGCGGGGAGCAGGGTGCAGCTCCTAGGTGTGGAAAGAAGGACCCATCCACACTTTTCACCTGGGTTCCTAAAGCAATTTGTTCTTCAGGGTGGCCGTTCAGGGGTACGTTTGCTGAGGTCTCCCACCCTGCTTTATCTGTGGGTGCCTTGACCCTGTCAGGTGGGACAGGAATCACGGGCAGGATGGTGGGACCACGTGGCTGCAGGACGTCACCTCTCTGCAGAGATGGGGCATTTGTGGCAGAGGGAGAAGAAGACTGAGGAGAGCCAGAAAGAGAAGAACCCCTGAGAGGCTGGTGAGAGGGAAAGTGGGAAGGATGGAGAGGTGGTGGAGACAGCGAGGTTCTCCTGATGCCTGGCATGACAGTCCTGCCATTTGGGCAGGGTGGAGGGGAGGAACCTGGGGCTGTGGGCAGCTCAGAGGCCGAGTGCCTGTGCAGGAACTGCGGGGACTCTCTGGCTCTCTGATGGGCCAGCAAAGGGGAAGGACCAGCGGGCTCAGGGACAACGGGTGCTGAAGAGACAGCGCTGGCTTGGGGTAGTGGGGGGAGCACAACACCAGAGGCAGGAGCACCGCAGTTGCTAGAGGCAGGAGGAGGAGACTGGGGATGAGAGGGGGGAGAGCATATGCTTGGTTGAAGGGTGGAAACTAAAATAACAGAAAAGACAAAAGAATAAGGTGGGTACGCAGGAAGGAACGAAACCAAGGCAAAGTGGAACGGAGGAAAAGGAACCGTGAAGTAAACGCAAACAGAAACTCAAACAAAGCCAAGAGGAGATGGTGCAGGCACCAGCTTGGGGATTTCCAGCCCTCAGCAGAACTGGAGGGGTGTGCAGAGCAGAACCCTGGCAGCATGGGATAGGCTGCATGCTCTGGTGCCAGTGAGGCTCCTCCAAACCCCACGTGAATCTGAGTCAGGATCACGAGCATCACCTTTGCACCAGGGACAGGTGCAAGGGACATGCTGAACACAGAGGTGGCCGTCTTGTATGCAGAGAGGGAACAGCCAGCAGCCCCTAGGAGCCATATCCCATTCCTTGTGGATGCCAAGGCAGGATTTTGGCTAAGTTCCCTATACAGAACAGCACACTAACCTCTGCTGAAACAAGAGTCCCGCTCTTTCTGTCACCAAAGGCACATGTGTGTGTCTCAGCTGGTTTCTAGTCAAAAGGTTTCACAGCTGAGGAAAAACATTTTCCTTATGTGGCCAGATTAACTGAAAAAACTTGCCCAAATCCAAAGCCCAAACACAAGATGGCCATCTTGGTTTGCTTGCTCTGCCTCCTTTCAAAGAGGCAAAGCCATACTTCGTAGCTATATACTATTCCTGTCATCTCTTCTCTCAGTTTAGTGCAACTTAATATGCTATAGAAGATTTCTGTAAGCTCATTAAATATATATATATTTTCCATTAAGTTCACAGAAGACTTCATGATCACAAAATCCCCAGTGAAGAGCATCTAGAGCTGTATCTTCCCCTGTGCTGTAGTTTGTTTTGTGCAGCAGAGCAATGGGGAGTTCCTGAGCACATCCAGCACATCAATCCCTTCGTGCTGACATCCCCTGGAGTCACTTTCGTGCTGGCTGTGCTTCCTGCTCTCCTCAGGGGTGTGCAAGAAGCATGGCCAGGACCCCTTGGTACACCTAAAATTCCCCTCAGCTGTACAAGTTTTGCCAAGTGCAAAACGTCCCTAGCTCCACCTGCGTGCCTCAGACCTGAGCTCCTGCAAAACAACACAACCATGCCCAAACACACGTGTGTCTCTAACTGAAAATCTAATCTTTAAAATGTAACTGTAACTATAACCACTTTTAGCAGTCTAGCTTTTGTACAGCACCCCAAAAACCCCAACAACAGCAAGAGGAGACAGTCAGGGAGAGCAGACTGTATCTGCTTGATTTGATACATGCCTGTGGTAGAGGTTCTTCTTTCCAGAGATTCCTGGCGCTGTTGCTGTTGCTCCATCACTTGTCTAAAACAGCAATGAAAAAACCCTTGGTCATTAGGTATTCCTTATAATTTTGAGTAAAAGCTTTGTACCCTGAGAAGCACTGTGTGTCTGGGGAGAGAGCTGATCCCGTGAGATGGAGGTGGGTCTGATTTCACTGCCCTGGCTGCAGTAGTGCCAGTTCACACATTGGGAAGCTTAACCAGGACATAGCCCTGCATGCACTGGACACTGCAGGGGTTGCTTGATCCATTTAAGATAAATGGATCCTCAGTGGCTCTGCACAAGGAACAGGCAGTGCCCAATGCCCAGGAGAGCACAGTAAACATGCATGCTGTTAACCTGCAGTGTGTGAGCATTGCAAGTAAAGAGTAAAGGCCATCCCACATAAAATCACAGAATCACATATTGGATAAGGCTGGAAGGGAGGACTGGAGGCCATCTGATTGAACCTCCCTGCTCAAGAAGGATCCTCTGAAGGATACAATCCACAGGATTATGTCCAGACAGCTTTTGAATATCTCCAGAGAAGGAAATATTCAAAATGACACAGTCCAGAACCTTTTATGGATAGGGAGTCCAAAGCACTTGTAGAATATTAGCATATTAGAATGAAAATAGAGCAAAGCTTCATCTGTGTTTTGGTGCTGACTGCACAAAGCCTCTGTTGTCCAGGTGCACATCCAAGCCCGTTTTGGCACTGGCCAGCCCAGCACAGCTGTCCCTGTGGCTGCAGCAGCACCAGCACCCTGTGCTGCCCCTGCAAGCCCCGACCTCAGCTCTGCCCTCTGCTCTGCCGGCACCTTCCCAGGAGCTGCCAGTGCCCGCCTGGAGCCCGGCAGGGAGAGGCCGGGGACAGCTCTGCAGGGATGTGCAGTTCCAAGGGCCCATCAGCAGAGTCTGCTCTTGCACGCTGGACCGCTCCTGCGGGAAGGGATGTCCCTGACCCCTGCCACAAACCCACCCTCACCTGGCTCCTCCTGAAAAGCCTGACAGCTAAAAACCAGACTGCTTGCCAGGCTTCTTGGCGAGTGCATGGATATGGACTAAAGATTTCAACAATGTTGAAACACAATTCTGAATTTACCTTGCTGAAGCATTTGGTAATAAAGTTCATTACTATTTTCCTCCACAGTTTCTAGGTTGAATTGGCCCTAATTAATTTCATTTATCTTTAGACCAGTCTTCACAGCGCTGTTTTCTCTTTTCTCAACAGCTTTACTTCATGGCCTGTACAGTAAAGCAAGCTCAACTCTAAGCAACATTTCTATTTTGACTCCTTGCACAGTATTTTAAGACACCTCCCTGTTACATCTTTACTTGTACTTTCCAGAGTCTGCAATGCCGAGCAATTCTATCTTATTTATATACCAACAGAAGCTTCCAAAATAAAAAATAGTCCATAAAAATAAAGTTATATTATGTGGAATATAAAGAATATTTTAATTTGCAAAACAAATTTTCCGTGTTTCACATCTAGTTCAATATATGGTAAAGGAAAATACATGATTGTGCTATGGAGGGATCAATCCTAAAGTGGTTTTATGTTCAGAACATGCAATCCATGCAATTTCTAGAATATTGCAGGTTTCTGAGAAAATTATCGTATGTGCAAAGGTGAATGACTTTTGAGAAAGTCATAGTTGATTCAACTGGTGTCATTTAAGCTATGACACTCTAGACCAAATAAATAGAAATCTTTACTTCAATACATACCTTAACTCTTTCTTGATTGTTATGGATGCAACAGCATCAATTGCACTGCTAAAATTTCAATTGTTAACACATGTAGTAAGAATTTCCTGAGCATACTGTCCCCTACCTTAGCTTAGCATTTATTAGCAAAATTTGATGATGAAGACAACTTGATACATATATTTTCCTGATTAAACCTGGGGGAAATTCTAGGTTTATTTAGAGAACCAACCTGGAAAATTCCAGTCAGAAAGAACAGGAAAGAAATATGGGTCAAACATCCCCAAATCATTAGAGCTGCTGCAGAACAGATTGAGGTGCAGGGTGCAAAAATCCAAAAGAGGGGTTAGCCACTGCCACTTGAAGTCACTGGGGTTCACACCAGCCCTTTCTGCCCTTGGTCAGAAGCAGTTTATGTGTGCCAAATGCACCCTCCCACACATGCTAAAAGGAGAAGTTCTTAAAGTCTTAGGAAGTCAAATTTATTCCAGTTGAACTAAATAAAGACTGGGATTGGCACAAGGCTACTTAAGGAGTATGCAAGGGGAAAAATACAAGAGAGGACAAATTACACTCTGACTTAAAAAGATATTCTTTAAACATTTGTGTAAAGATCTCTAAAAAACCTTTTAAACAGACAAATTTGCAGGGTAGATACCATAACTAAATTTCCTTCCTGCTTACAAGATGTTAAAAAAAACCCCTAGGCTTAAAATTGGGTCTGCTCTATGCTTAAAGAATGCATCAGCATAATTAAAGCTGAAAGTCCTCTAGTGCAGATGCAGTAATATCTAACTGCATCTACTGGCATATCTTATTCTACTCCAGTAGAGCAAAAGGAGCTTTCCTAGGGCCATGTGCCCTGTAGCAGTCAAATAATACCTACCCAAAGGGCTTTTACCATCTCTAAACAAAAAAAGAATAAATAATTTTTTTTATTCTACCACAGTTAAGCTGTGTGAGCTTGCGTGAGCAAGGGCTCTCTGACCTTTGCGATAGCTCTGCTATACCAAAGTAAATCTCAGGTGAAATATCATTACTGCTGACCCAGTCATGGGTAAATCCCTACTAAATCTCAGGTCCTTCTCAGCTATTCATAAAGGTACAGGAAACTAGTTTCCCTATACTTTCTTTATAGTTTTTGGAGGCAGGAAGACTCCTGACTACCTACCTAGCAGAGTTTACCTAGAGTGTGAACTTTGGCTCACCTTCACCCTTTAACAGTCATTACAGAATCATTAACAATCATTAGAAAACATTCAGAACCAATTTAAAATATGTATAAGCAAAAAGAACAGTGCTTACTGGTGAACAAGGACTGCATGTTCATCCAAGTTACAAGCTAGAACTCTGCCACAGCTGATTCACTCACCTTCTCTGTGCTTCCATCTCATCTGGAGATGGACCATTCTGGATCTGGCGCTGGGCAGCTGGACCTACAGAAAAAAATGAGAAGATGCTATTAAGAAAGAAAGCAAATGTGTCTGACTGAAAAAACAGTGCCACTCAGATTGTACCTCCACCTTACTATGACAGATAAACCTCAAGCTTTATTGTCTTCTCTTTGCTTCATTATTATTTTTTGCTCTTTTTCTTCATATTAGACAAATCGTTGACTCCTGTACATTTTTATTGCCACTGGGAGAATCCCGGGGCTAAATGTGGGAGCAGATTTGTCCAGAAACTTGGCACCACGGTTGCTGTAGATTACACTAATCCCTTGGTGATGTGAAGGCCTGCAGTTTTGCAAAAGTTGTCCTGCAGAAGGACAGCCCATTGCACTGGGATGCATTTTTAGCTTTGACATGGTTCAGCTCTATCCTTCAAGTATTGTTCTGTGCTTGCACAGAAATTCAACTGCCTCGCTGAGTCTGGGAGCACACATTGTGCTAACTTGTGCTGCTCTGATGCTGAGCTGGCATCAAAAGCTGCCTGATGGAAGGTGCAAAGAGATGCAAAATTAGACAAGACTTTTACAGAGGTGACTTTTTACAGTGCTGTGGTCTTCTGTTTCTGGGGGATCCACATCAAGCTGAGCTTTCACTGGCATCCACCAACAAAAGCTGACTATGCATGTGATCATTTAAGTCTCCTCACTTGATTGATCATTTAATCTCTGTTCTCAGACTTTTAATCAAGGACACTGACACTACATGCCATTTTCAGAAAGAAACAATTATTCTGAAAATAAAAATAACTATTGGTAACAATAATGGTCTTGCATTTATTACAAGGACTGTTCCATTCATTTGAGGAGGTGGGGTTCAACTGTGATTAAACAGATAAGACTTCTATTAAATCCAACAGCAATTTTACTGACAAACTGAGAAGGATGTCAGTTATGTGCAAGAAATCATTATGCCTACCTTATTTTTTAATTTTCAAATGTAAAACATCCTGCTTTTAAAAGTTATCCAACAAGAGCAAATCAGAATTAAACACTTACAAACCTAAATATGTCACTCTCAAATAGTTAAGCATATTTATCTCTGTATTCTTTATGTATTACTGCCAGGCTGAATGCTATCTGAAAACCAATTAAGAAAATATGAGAACAGGAAAGATGGCAGAAATGCATTGTAGTTAGAAATTCCAGAGCATTGACTGATCCTGAGGAATCCGTGCATATTTTTAAATGTGTTTAAGGACTAACATTTGAAGTAAGGTACACAGAACCTTCTGAAAACCAGGCCTGTGTATTCTAATTTTGGGTCTCCCAAAAATGAAGCCAGTGACAACCACTAAGCCAAAAGCTCTGACATTTAAAAATATCCTATGATTGGACATGAAGACAGTTCACTTTAATGACTCATGACAACATAGTGCTGTTTATCATAGGTCTTTGGCAAACTATTACAGACAGAAATGCCACATTTAGTAAAGATCACACGAAATGATGAACGTGGGGAAGCTGGTGATTGTTTTGGGAAGCGAGCCTCAGGGAAAAACTTAGCAAATATTTGGGAACCACCCAGCAGGCAGCTCACGTGAAAGGAGTTTAAGGTGTAGCAAGGAAACCACACGTGAGGCAGGCAGGGACAGCTGTCAGCCTGCTCAGGGGCACGGAAGGCAGGGATTAATTTCATGCTCGATTCTGTACATGCATGCTCTGCCGTGCACGTCCAGCAGACAGCTGTGAGGCTGAGGGGGTTTCAGTTCAATTGGAATTCTAGGCTTAATTCCCCTCCACATTTTTCGGTATTTCTCAGACAGAAGCAGACATGAACAGTGAGTGCTCTTGGTGATGCCACCCTCATTCGAAGATGCTTCTCTAGGTGTGCTGTGAGCTGCCTCTGACCCTGCCAGCCTTTGGGAACAGCCTCACAGAGAAGAGCATTTCTCAGCACAGTGACCAGAAGAGTTTTGCTGCTGACCCGTTTGCAGCTTCACAGCTGCTGGGAGCCACAATTTTAGCAACTAATTAAGGCAGGAGATACTCTGCGAATGTCTGTGTTTCCTCGCTTCGTTGCTTTGCAATAATTAACCACGCTTTTATAGAAGCATCTTGTGATTCAGCTGAAGGCAGATTTTGGGAGCACACAGATGTTTTCCGTGTTTATTTTTTCTCCTCCTACTCAACCACCCCAGCAGCCACTCTGCCCTTCCCAGCTGGCCCTGCAGACAGCCAGGGGGAACTCCTGGCACAGGGCACTGCTTTGTGCTGGGTGTGGAGCTTCCCATGTGCCGGCGGCTGCTCCTGCACTGCTGCGCAGAGATGTCCACGTCTGGAGCCAGCCAAAAACCAGAACAAAGCTGTCCCTGAAGGAAAACCCATGCTCTAGCTTCCACTCGTGCCAGGAAGGCACGGACTCACAGTAACAATGCCATCCTTTCTCTCCTGCTGGACAAGCTTCAAGCAATGTTTCTTTTCCCTCTTTTACTTTGGCTACAAGTGCAAGCAGCACTCACTGCATACCCTTAGAAAAAAGTATCAAACTCGTTTATTTCTCTGAGCAACCGGTATTTTGTGCTTCTTCAGTACTGCAGGTCCAATCTACTAAGACACTTTCATTCATTATACAGAATGGAAGCAGCCCCCGCTTGGGGCTTTTGCATCTCCTACAGCCTCCATGGTGCTTATGGACCAGTGTGGTGACAGCGGTGGGCTAAGGAAAGGGTCCAGAGTCAGAGCTGAATTAGAAATATATATGAGCTTTCAATTCATGATAATGAAAATTTTTGTTTTACATATGATGAAAACATGATGATTTCATGCAAAAAATACAAAGCCCCAAAACCACAAACAAACAAATTAACACACACAAACCCCCATCAGATTATGGGAGGAAAAGAGGTGCCAGAGAGACACACAGCTCTTCCTCATTGTTTGATGATTCCAACAT
Source organism: Passer montanus (assembly GCF_014805655.1). Lineage (NCBI taxonomy): Eukaryota > Metazoa > Chordata > Aves > Passeriformes > Passeridae > Passer > Passer montanus. The sequence goes on from NW_024367372.1 coordinate 5,908,763, forward strand.
ATACTTGGATTGTGGGAGACTCTGGTTCAGCCATTAGGTCTGATCTGTCATTGTTTATATTCTGACAATGTGACATAAACTGCTTATCCTGACAAGAACAGAAGAAATCTTTCCAGATTACAACTTTCTGCAAAACTTTTATTTCCAACAGCAATATCTTTCAAATAAATTGGCACTTTCTGTCAGAAAACCCCAACATATCACTTGTTGAAAGCATTTCTGACTGATGCTAATCCCATCGTCCCTGTTCAGGTACAGCCTGGGCTGGTGTGCCCACGCTGGGACTCAGCGGGGCAGGGTATTTTTTGGGTTCACCGTGACCCCTTCTCTTTCCCCTGTGCACCTGGAGCTCTTTGCTCCCGGCGGTGCTGCTGCCCCACTGCCAGCAGGCCAGCCCCACACTGAGGTGACATCCCTGGGGGCTGTGACATCCCTGGCTGCTGTCCCCGCTTCGGGCAGAGCGGGAAGCGCTCTGTGTCCCCACCGGCCGCCACTTCCCCATTCACAGCCTGCCTGTAATTTTAGCTCCCTTGCCGCTGTTGGGCAATCCCGCTGCTGCTGCAGAGCCTCTGTCAGCACTTCGACACCTGCCCTGCCCCGGGGGCCCCAGCCTGGTGGGCACTGCCCGGGCAGGAGGTGTCCTGGCACAGCCACACTGCAGTGGGGACAGCAGCGCTGGTGACCGGCCGTGCTGCTGACACTCCCTTAAACTCATTAGTAGAGACAATTATCCTGGACAAAGCGCTCATCTAATTAGCCTAGATAAAGCCCGTAGATAAAGCAGGGTGTCTCCACTCGGGCCCAAGTGAGTGCGGCCGGAGCTGATGACACGGCAGGTCGGGCTGACCTAACTTTCCATGGCGAGCTGAAGGACTGAGGACCGGGATCACGGCTCCCTGCAGCTGGGCAGAGCCACGGGGCCACCATGGTGTTAAAAACCAGAGCACGCTGCGGGCGCTAAAGTGATTTCAGCATTTATTATTATAAAAAGGCCTAAAGCGAGGGGCCCCGCGGGCCAGCAGGAGCGCTCCCGTCGAGGATGCTGCAGTGCTGGGTCTTCTCAGCAGCGATGTCCCCGATGGAACGGCACGGGTCCAGTGGGTCAGACGTCCCTTTTTACCCTGTCTTTTGTCCCTTTGGATTGGTTTCTTTTTGGATCCTTCATTTTTATGAAGGTTTAAGGCTTGACTGACCCAGGACAGTTCTGTCAGTGGGTCAGACGCCCCTTTTTAGCCTGTCTTTTGTCCCTTTGGGTTGGTTTCTTTTTGGATCCTTCATTTGTATGAAGGTTTAAGGCTTGACTGACCCAGGACAGTTCTGTCCAGGCTGGCTCCTTTCGCTTGGGGCGATGAACTTTGCTTAGGTGTGTTGAGTACCGTACTTCTTATAACGACCATTTTAACCCCTTTTACCATAACCAAACTATCAGTACATGCTTAACTATTATCAACTACTTTACAACAGTTTCTAACCTATTTTTCACAATGGCACTCCTGTGACAGGGGGCTGGGACCCCACAGGTCCTGCTCCTGCCTTGTTTGGTTTGATGAGCAGCAGCACCACAGCAGAGAGAGGAGCACACCCCACGAAGGGAGTACAGTGTCACAAAGAATGCTTTCAGGCAGTTTGTCTCACTCCAGTTAAACATTAACTTGAAATAGAGTTTCAAAGAGTGTTACTCACAGGCTGGGCGCCTCAACAGCATTTTAACAGAGTACATTAAATACCTTCTATAACATCATTTACACATGGACCAAACTTCTCCTCTGAGAACTGCAAAGAACTTTATCAGCCTTAATTAAGCTATGAGGCAGAAGTGACTTGATTACACCCAGGCCGTGTCTGCGCAAATAAAATTTGGTTGCATCAATTTACCTACAGGTGAGATTTGCTACTGACACAGTCAAAATTATGTAAAAGGTCACCTAAGGCATTCTTATTCTGATGCAGACCAAATTTGGTGTGACCTGAGGCAAGTAGAGTGCAGGAAAGGAGTATTTCCAACTCTGTGCCAGAAAACCTTCTCTAACCTCTCTTCCTTGTTCCTTGGTGACCAACAGTGCTGTAAGTCTGTGGCAGAGCAAAGTAAAACACATCTTCTTAAAATCATCCCCAGCAACGCTTTACATAACCTGAGTTTACCTTATATCACACTGGACAAGGAGCAGTGTCTATCAGGTACCAACTCTCAGCTGAATTCTAGAAATTCCTGTCTTAGAAGCTATTAAAAGCACCATTCCCAAGATTGCAACTGCTTTGCTTTTATCTTTTACTTCGAGATTACTTTAATCTAACATGAAACAGGCCCTGCTTAAAGTGAAGTAAGGGTGTGAGCACAGGGGGTCTGTATGAAGTCTGTTAATTTGAACTAAAAACTGATTTAACATTCAATGCTGAAACTTTCTGATGCAGATAAGATTTAAGGACAGCGACAGAGCTGGAAAAACAAGCCTTGTATTTAACATGGGAATGCCCTGCCCTTGCATTAGTTCACACCTCTTCAAAGACATATGTACAGGTGCTTATGCTGTGCAAAGTCCTTTTCTTCCTGTGTTTTTTTTAGCAAAAATCAACAGATGGAATTGCAAGGGTCCCCACATGCAGAACCACACAGCTGTGCACGTGCACTGAGCAGGATGGAAGACATGAGAGCCAGAGGGGAGTTACCAAACAAAAAGACTGTGCAAAGATCCAGTGCTAAAAGATTATTAGAAAGAAGTAATCTTCAATTCACCAGAAGTGCTACTGAGCACACCAATATGAAACTTTTGACTCAAATGCTAAACCTGGTAATTCCATTATTTTGCATAAAATATGATGGCACTTGTTTGATCCTCACTGTTCATTCATCATGGCACTGGCACAGCATTTGGTAGTTTTTCATGCTTGTGTCTTCTTTTTTTCCTCCTGCACACAATACAGATGAGACAGTGCTAGAGCAGCTCCTGCTGCAAGCAGCTCCACTCTGACAGCAGGGGTCACAATAAATATGTAAAGGACATGGCTTGGCTGCATTTATCTCAGCACCACTGCCTCAGCTCAGCAGCACAGCTTGGGTTTCCTCTCAGATAAGAAACAGCACAACCAGCTTTAAACAAGATTTAAAAATACACACAGGTGACTGTGCAAACAGGAAACCTTCCACAGTGAGATGGCTCCATGGCCATTTGGGTCAGCATCTCCCCAAAATGCAGCCTGCAGTGGTGGGAATGCATCCCCATAGTTAGGGCAAGCAACAGGGACGGGAGCCCATGTGTTCTGCTATGGGACTCCCTGTATTTTATCTGGTGACTGATCAACATAAAATCGAAGAACTGTGCAAGAACTGGAAATTATTTTCCTCTCAGCAGCTCAGCTCTAACAGGAAGCCCAAAACACACACTGATCTAGAATAGCACGAGATTTTTGCAGCAGGGGAAGATGAGCAAGGAAAGCTGCAGTTCTGCTTGGGCAGGGGAAGTGGCTGAACCTTGGTTCCTCATTTCCCAAGGAAGTGTTTTGAGCACCTGATCTTGGGGATGGCAGCCCAAGGGAAGGAGATGGCTACACACCCAACTGGATCAGCCCAGTGCTGCTGACCTGTGCAGCGCTGCCTCTCCAAGAACCAGAGAGAAATTCTGGCAAGGTGAATGCAGGAAACCTCTGTGAGGTCAGAAAAAAATGGACCTTGAGCATCCCAGGGGGGTTCTGTTTACTGAGCTGAGTGCTGAGCAAAAGAGAACTAATTCAGCAACGGCTTGATTATGCATTGCTGCTATGGAGGTGGGCAAGGCAGCCACCTGCCAGGCAGCTCCAGCTGGGGACTGCCAGCACCTCCCTCCTTGGCAGGGCTGACGCAGGGCTCTGATGCATTTAGAGAAGCAGCCTTGTTTCCACAGGCAGTTTCACGATAAGTTGGATCCCATTCACAGGCATCCAACTTAATTGATGACCAATGCTTTTGTTAGGGGAGCTGCCTCTGGCTCTGAGAAAAATGTTATGTGCATAGAAAAGTATAGGAAGAGTAATTTTACTTTTTTATCATTACAAAAAGGGGGAAAAAAAGAAAAAAGGAAGGACATCATTGAATTTCTAAGGGTGTAATTTCAATATTGGTGGCTTTATAAAGACGCTCAGGGAAGATGATGGAAGATGTCATCAATCAGTGCCAGAAGTAAAAAAGTAATCTATAAAATTCAGGACCATAGATTATCTTAAAAAAATAAAAGAAAGTAAATTAACCCCACAGTTACTAGTAGCAAGTAAACAAGCCCCAAGTACTTCTGTTCCCTCCTTTTCTTGATTGTTCTTCAGAATGTGCATCAAGCCTATTTTCCTGAACATCCAGGATTGAAACTTTCAATAAAGGTGAAGATTATCTCATAATCTTTCCCTCTAGGCAGTACTGGAGCTTTAAGAAAAACACCAAATACCATCAGAATCTCATTAAAATCAAGAGCACAGGCCTTCCTGAGAAGCTCCCCCACCACTGCAAGGGCATTCAGTCATTGGATGTTCCAAAGAAGCTTAGAGTGGAAATCAAAACACACCGTCTAAAGATATGGTTTATATTGCAAAGACACTTTCCTGAATTTGGTTTTAGTGAGGACATGAATTGTTTCACTCCAGTATCAGTGTCCCAGCAGAGACAGGGACACTGCAATGGTGGCCTTGTGCTCTGCAGCAGGAGTGTTGCTGAGCTCAGAAAGCACTTTCCCTTGGATGTCTCAAGCCCCACACATCTGTACTGTGAAATAAAAGCTATCTGCTTTTACCTAAGTGCGACTCTGTGTGTTTCTGCACCCAAGTGCATATACCTGTTCATACTCACTTCACACTTACATTTCTTTATGCCAAACAAAAAGCAGGGATTTGATTTTTCTTCTTTTTTTGATAAAATGAATTTTTGAAGATTTTCTGACGTCACTTTGGAAAATTTCTGAAGGGGAAAAGAAGCCAGCCACTAGCGTGGACAGCAGTTCAATCAACTGGTATTTACACACATTGCTAGTCAAAAATCATCTCTGGTTTTGCTACACACATTGCTAGTCAAAAATCATCTCTGGTTTTGCTTAACTATAGGATTTATGACACATTAGATCAGAATATATATATATATGTACACACACACACCCACTGCAGCCTGGTGTAGCACTCAAGGCACCAAGAGCAGCATGGGCTATTGTTGGCCTATCTCCATATACAGCCTTGCAAGGCAAGACTCTCTATTTTCAAGCGTCTCCTTCCTGTCTCCCTATTGGTAGGACAGCAAAACCCTTCAGGAAAGTCTTTTCCACCACGTGGAGAACAGCAGGGCCTATACATGCATTCAAACACTATGCACACATAGAAAACACCATATTATAAACACACAGTTTGCATGTAGTTAAGATCCAGACAAGATTCATTTTACCAAGATTTAACTCCCACCACTGCTCTAAGGCAAGATATTAAAAACACACAGTTTGCATCTAGTTCCTGGTTAAGATCCAGACAAGATTCATTTTACCAAGATTTAACTCCCACCACTGCTGCTCTAAGGCAACTATGATGGGTACCTGTACCTGGGTAAGAGCACTGGACAGAAGAGGACTTTTCTACAAAACAAAACTAAATGGAGATATATATTGGAAGTTATGAAAAAAAACCAAAACAACCCAACCCAACAAAGCACATGAAAAAATAGTACTAGAAATAGGCAGGATTCCTTGATAATTAAGATGCAGTCTCAAATAAATTCAAGAGATAAAATATTCAAATACAGCACCTGATCCCATTCACACACCCAAAGCCAAGCTTAAGGGAAGCAAAAGTCCCACTAACTAGGGAGACCCAGAGTAAGCCCACTGATCTCTGCAAATCCTCATTTCCAGAAGAGCTAACAGGAACTGACAGTCACAGGTAGGTAGGTCACTATGGAGAAAAAAAATGGGCAAATATCCCATTAATTATAACAGGTATAAGATGCTGCGCTTTTTAATATCTGTTTTTTAAAAACCATTATTTATTCTATGAATACAGATGCTGTTCACTAGGAAGTAAAAGCAGAAGCAGCCCAACACATTGATTCAGCAGTCGCACATTCTTGCTGCAATGACCTCTCCTGATTTAACAGCCCTAACTAATGCCCGCATCTCCCCAACCTAATGGCTCATTTCTCACTAATATTATCTCAGCCTCCTACTGCCTGCCTGCCTGAATTAAAAGCAAATTAAAGACAAACCATCCATCAGTGAGCTACAACTGTAAGTGGCTTCCCAGCACAACAGGATGGCACAGACCATCTCCATGCGAAAACGAGCACCCCTTCCCCCTTCCCGCAGGAGCACGGCATGCAGCGGGGAGGTTTCCATCACCTACAAGACATTCGGCACAGGATGATGCAGTCACAGTGGCAGAGGCAGAAGCAGTGCCAAATCCATTCCCTGCTGACCATAGTATGGCCGCAGCCCGCTGAGCGCACTCCCGGGCACCCTCCGCATGCCCGCCCCGACCGGCTTTCACCAGGTGTAATCGATCCCCTCTGCAGCAGCACAGCGCGCCCGGCCGCTTAAATATTTAATTGGACCCTTTTCCTCACCTATCACAACACTTCGGGGTGTTTGAAGCCTTCATTGTCTGGACTTTCACGTAATGTTGTGAAAGAAATAAATTGTGTTTTCTGCCTCCTGCCCCAGTCAGACCTCCCTGTGTCCACCTACATGCAAGCAATTACAATAAAGGTGAAGTGTGAATAAACAGAAAGTTCAGTTGTTTTGGGGAAAAAAATGGCTTCTGTTGAACATGAAGGATCAAGTTCACTGGCAGCTTCTGAAGTCAAAGGGGTTCAGTGATAAATGTTGAGCACTAATCTTAAAATGTAAGTGTGAACAAGATGGCTCCAGAGATATGTATATGTGGCCTAAAATCCCCATCTACTATTAATATTCTCTTCATCATCCCATCCTATCTGATCTCCTCTGATCAAAATACTTCACCCTTTTTACTTTGCCTGCTAATCACTTTCCTCTTCTATATTTAAGCGTGGCAGGTCTTCCAGAGGCAATCCAGTTGAAGTTAATGGAGAGTTTGTATGAGGAGACCAAACAGATAATTTATTCACTCTCTACCTCTGCCTTACCACCTTTGATCCATTTCTTTCCCTTCTCCTTGCCTTTGCATTATTCTGTCTGCTGGGGACTTCACACAGCCTAATGCTCTACTCCTCAAGCAAATTCATAGCTGGTTTAGGGGATATATCTCCACAGCTTCAGTGACACTACTCTGATGTAGATCAATTGGTATTTTGACCCACTGAACACAGCAGCTAAGTATTTTATCTAATACCTGACTTTTAGAATATGCTGAATAACAAGTTTTTATAACTGTAAGTTACCTATGGTTACACCAGGTGAAACCCAGGTGGATCTGACTTTTAGAATATGCTGAATAAAAAGTCTAAGTTTTTATAACTGTAAGTTACCTATGGTTACACCAGGTGAAACCCAGGTGGAGCAAGTTCATAATTAGCAATGTGTCAGAGCCACTCCTATCCTTCTCAGGCAATAATTACTCATCATAACTGAGGAGTTACTCACTCTCTGTACCTGCCTCCCACAACATTCTCAGAAAGACTGATATGTAGATACTCTAATAGCAAAGCTGCTTATCATATGTTTTCTAATGCTTGCTGCTATGAATTATTTATGTCCCATTTTGAGTCTACAATATCAATACCTCTCAGGTATTCCCCACTATCAGATGGAGCACAACAAGCATTAACCAATCAATATCTGAGACAGCAAAAAAACTCTGTTAATAGCAAACTATCTTTTTCACTGTGGCACACAGATGGTGCAAACTCTACCTGTATGTGCTCATTGTTTTCTGCTTGCTGGTTTATAAAGCCAATACTGGCACTCCAGAAACAGGAATATTAAATTCAAACCTGAGTGTAAATTCAGGGTCTCACAGGCATAAATGCCAATGGTTTTGTGTAATTACATTCTGAGAATGTAAGAAGATTCAGGAATATATTTAATTGAACGAAAATGCATTAAAATTGTAAAATTGCAGGGCATGTTTTATATTCAGGACTCCAGTTTTCATAGAGAACACAGTATCATCAAACTATTTCATTCTCAGTTTTGAGGGCACTTCAAATCCTTTTTGTTCTCCTGTGCTTTCTTCCTGTATCTTACACTGAAGGACTGAAGGGAAGCATCCGGCTGATGTAAAATATCAGCTAAGCTCTCCAAAGTGTTCACTTATTCTGCAATACCATTGGAATCCCCTGCTCTCTCAAAAGGAAACTATTACACAAATGTAGGCAATTTAAAACACTGTATCAAACTGATGACAGAATCTGTAAACCCAGAGATGTACAACTTAATTCTGTCCTAAAAACACATCTAACTCTTTCAGTGACTTGTTTGGCTGAGACTATGTTACCCCATATTTTCTTTATTATTTTCTTACACACTTATCTCTGACACAGTGAGGTTGTGGTTTCTACAGGGCTAAATATGGTAATGACTAATAAAAAAGCCAAAAAACATCCTTCAAGGCCAAACAGCATCTCAGAGACTCTCAAACTGATTTTACAGATTAACAAATTCCTACAGATCCTTGGGCAGACTTACCACCTGCACAGCAAACTCCCTGCCAACAGTCTGCCATGGAGCCAGAAAACCAGTGAGTGGGTGTGATAACTCCTGCTTCCACCCCAGCCACACCCTCCCCCAAAATTTCAATAGCTCATTCAAACACAACCTGGGGCAGCACAGCCAGGGCCACCACGTGACTGAGTAAATGGCAGAGCAGGAGCTCATATGGATTGGGAACAGGTTCTCTCAGAGACTCCACCACCTCTTCTGATTCTGAAATAAGGACTGGTCTCCACAATCCCACCAGCAAGAGAGTGACTCCTTTTAAGTGGAAATAGCAGCATGGGCCATAGGAAAAAATAATTAAAGACCCTGAGAAGGCAGTTGCCCCAGACAGTATGACATGAGCCACCACCTCTGCTTCTATTTTGGATAAACAAAGTTATTACTTGCTGGACACTATCAGTGTTGGTCCAAGTTTGGGGGAGGGAAAAATCTGATATGGCCAAAACCATTGTAAAAATACTAATACCTGTACTGGGATTCCTAAATTGTGGTACATGTGCCACGAGCTGCATGCAAGTCATTTTAAAGGGATGCTCTATCGTGCAGCTCTGGGCATAACCCCACCCCCCCCAGAAATCTTGTCATTTCTTATTTGCATTACTTGACCCTCACAAAGGTTACAGCCCAGCTTGCCTGTGGCAGCACAGATGATTCCTGAAAGAGCAGCATTTTCAGATGCTGTGCACCTAAAGAGATTTTAAGTAACAATTCAATTGACCACCTCTTACTTCTGTGTATAAAAACCCTTGACCTCAATTTGAGCATGAAGCAATACCAGCTGGCTGGAAGGCAAGCACTCCCTGAACAAACTGCTCCTCTAATCCTTGCAACAGGAAATCAATTGTGAAAATTGCATTTTGACAAATATAAATCATTACTGACAAAAAGGTGGACAAATCCCTCTTGATGTCCAGCACTTACCTGGTGCAGCAGCCCGCTGGAAGAAGTGCTAGAAAAATTCTTCTTTTTTAAACAGAAGTTGGAAAACACTAATTCCACAATGTGCAGCAGTGAAAATAAAGGGCAGCTCTGATCCTGCAAGTGGTAGCAGGCAGGCAGGTGACTCTCCTACATGAAGCCTTTTGCAGGAAGGCTGTAATTATCTGGTTGAGCACCTACTGATTGTATCTGGAGACTGTGTGCGTACGAGCCAATATGCAGCTGATACAACTCATGTCATTTTACTTTCTGTACATTTTGTCCTTAATTGAAAAGGGTGCTTTCCTTTTCTATTCCTAATATCTATTATCCATGCTTGAGAAGGCACTTAACAGCACATTAGACAGCTAAGAACCCAGAGGCCGTGCCAAAACTGAAATAACACTATGAAATGAATTGAGTGCTTGGTTTCATTTTAGTAGTGTCTTTATCAACTGGCAGCCTGAGAAGGTTTGTACTTTAGAGAATTCTGGAAAACACTCAAGAAGGAGAACAATGAGCTTTTAAGTTCCTCAGCCAGACAAAATATATTAAAAAAGCCATTCTCATGTCATTGACCATATCTTTGTTGTTCTTAAGATGGAAACTCGTTTCTGTTGTTAAGAGTCAGTGTCAGATGTTTTGTTACACCTGTAAAAGCTGTTTATACTGAACCAGCCTTAATTTTTTTATATTGCCCTTCTCTGCTCTCAACCTCCATTTCCACCATCAGCTCCAAAGGACTCCTGGGTACCGTGCCAAGGAGAGCTGAAGTGTTTCCCACTAGTACAGGATGCTTTTGGGAAGGTTGCTATTCCACAGGCAATGCAGCCACACACCTTAGCAATTAGGCTGGGGTATGACTGTATGGAGCAGATTTAAGACTGGAGAGAAATCAGCCTGCTCATCTGCACTTTGTCTCTCTGGAGCTGCTCCCTGCACAGAGGCTTGGCTCAGTCCATGCCAATCCTGGACACTTGAGCTGATGGATCCTCTCCCAAATTTCAGTAGCTGCAGTGCAGGCACAACTCAGCAAGACCAACCTGGGAATACAGCACATTACCTTCAGTTCTTGTGTGGACAGCCCAAATTCAGGTGCCTGAATCAAGACTCACCCATGGGAGTGAGAAGACTCACCTGGCACAGCATCTATTTCAGAACTAGCCCCTAACACATTTCCAGTTACAAACCATTTAAAATGGGATGCAAGACTGAAGGTTTCTGCCAAGAAATAGAGAGCAAGAAGCATTCCAGGCAAATGCAAGTCTCACAGGCTAAGCCCAGAAAAACCCTGTCAACTCAAGTAAAAATTACAATTACCAGAAAATTACCTGCATTAGAGCATCTTATACTGATGCCATCCATTCTCTAGTAATATGCTCTGATTAAATCATGTCAGTGTTTGTAGTACTAAATTAAACAATATTTAGAAGACATGCTTACACTTTGCATATCTTTTCTTTGCAGGGCACTGCTAAGAGCAAAATAGCTGCACAGATGAAGGAAAGAGGAAGGCTGGTAAGCCATTTCTCATGACAGTTGCCCCACTTATAAGTTATTTAAGCTGCTGTCTGCCAGTAGCCTGTAGTATGTATAATAACAATTAAATAGTCACTAATAACATACCTATATTACAGTATGTTGCTTCTAAATTGCCTTCTGTGAAAAAAAATCAATCAATTTAACTGATGGGGAAATTTGAAGTCTGCTACACTGCTATTAGAATAATTTGGTATAAAGGAAGTGCAGGCATGCATTTGATACTTCTCAGAGGGCTTGACTTTAATTAATTTATACTTTCAATTGATTGCGGTTCACTTGAAAATGCATTCTGTTCCCTGAGAATATGAACAGGCACTTCTTGGGAAACCATGATGAACTTCTCTGATGCAGAAAGCCTGAGACCCAAGAAAAAGCCTCAAAATCCTGTAAAGAGGCTAGCAGGCACAATTCAAAGTACTTCAGCTTTGCAAACTTCTAGTTGCAACACCTCCCTCCTCAGTTATCAGCACCAGTCTAAGAGAGGGGTGGATCCTCCCTGGCCGTCTGTCTCTCCACTGACTGCAGGAGAAGCCTGGGTGAGACTCAGTCCTATAAATAAAGCTGGGATGAGCCCAGTCCTAAGAGACTAAGCCAAAGAGAGACTTATCCAAATTGCCCACAGATTCAGGGGGGGTTTGGAAAACCCAGTACCACTGCAGCTTGGCTCAGCACCCTGCTCACTGCTGTGACTCACGCTGGGTGTGCCAGAAAAGCCTTGCAGGGAGCACAATGGGAAATGCTCCTTGCAGTGAGTAACAGACACCTGTCAGGCTCCTGACTTTCCATAATGGGACCTCTCCTATAAATCAAACAGGCTTTCCCCTTCCCTATTCATCCCCCAGAATGAGGAGTGGAGGTTTATTCATCACTGAGTTTGGTGAGCAGCTTTCTGTCCTATTATCTGTCTCATTATTGAAAGGAGGCTGGCGAGGTAAATGGTTGTGAGACAACTGTGACACAGAGCACGTATCTTTTCTACCAGTATAGAGGCAAAGGACTTCCCAGAATGAGAGTTAAAAATAGCTGGTTTGCCTTAGAGGGTGTATTCACTTTGAAACACACAAAACAAGTCTAAGCTGCCACCTCTAATATGACAGGCACCTTTAGCAGCCTGCTCTCTGCCAAAATACCTAAATCCCAGCTCTTTTTTCTCCTTAAATTTTTTACCATTTCAAATTGTAGATGCTTTTCAGAATGTTATGAGAAGCTTTGGTGGAGAGAGGGCAGATGCAACCTTCTAAGTTACATTAAACCCAACGTCTTTTTTCAGACCCAAAATTATCTTCAAGGTTATTTCTTAAAATCTGCTGCAGTCCTGCCTTTATTTCCACATTTATTATACCAGTGGTGTTTCAGCTCCCCAGCATCCTCCTTTAGCCCTGCTCAGTGCCTGTCTCCCAGGTGGATTGGAGGCTGGCCACATTGCACCAAGGGCTGAGATGGCTGGACAGTCTGGTTTGGGGATCAGCATCAGCAAGGCAGCTTGATGCTTTCAGAGCAAGGTGTATCCTTTCAAACACAGTATTTTTTTTTGCCAGTGATGGTAATGAGCCAGTTGGGCAAACACACCTGGGGAAGTTTGTACCTCTGTCACATGAAGTTATTACATCAAGACAGTGGCTTTCTAAAGTATGCCTGCACTTGGTAAAGGATTTGTGCTCAGAATACCAAAGCCTTGAATGCAGAAGTTACAGTGGCTTTAATGATCTCTTCTGACTCTAAAATTCTAGGAATCCAACATCATTGCTTATGGCCTTCTTTACACCAAAGATCTGCTTGACTCTTCTGGGAATACATTAAAGCTTAAAAGCTTGCCAAGCTGAGAAAATAACCATAATATTTCCAGCTGTTTTTCCCAGAATGTTACATTAACATGTAACATAACCCTTCCCCTGGCCCTGAGCAAGCCTTGCCACTTTTCTTTCAAGCAGCTTGACAAAGGAGCACGATTGGACTGCTCCTCTTTATGGCTTTTTAAGGGCTCCCCTCTCCCAGTAAGTTTGCTCTCAGTTATTGCCAAGCCACCAAAAGATTTGGGAAGGTTTCCTTGCTGTTCCCTGATACAAGTCTGGAAGACAGCACCACAATTCACACTGATGACCAAGCAGAGCCTGCCAGCAGATTTAAGCAATAGCCTAAATAAGAACCACTCGGAACGTCATTCACCATAAAGCTGAAAAACTAGCAATGTCCCACACTTCTCCTGCATGCTGAAGTGACAAACACAGGCAGGGCTTGCTGTCCAGCTGCCAAGGATGGGACCTGGCTGAACACCCCCTCCCCAGCTGGGCACCCAAGAAACGTGAGCAATTCTGCGCCGTGCTGATGAAGTTCTTAAGTGTCACCCGAGCTGAACTGCAAAACACGGCTGCCTGCCCTAGTTATCAAATGACCTGAAATTCAGCACGATCATCTGCCATAACAGCTGCTTCCCTGACAATGAGAGAAGCTCCTGCCTGGCTGCTGAAGCAGAGCCAGCAGCAGGAGCCCAGGACCCAGCACACACAGCCTCCCACACCAAGATGCTGCTCCCACCCCCCTGCATGGCACGGCCTCAAAATGTCTTGTGTGCTTCGAATTCTGCACGCTGACTCCTTCCTCTGCAGATTTATTTTGCATCTGTATCATTAAAAAGAGATTTCACAGACCTGGTACTTCAAAGAGGGGGAAAATAATGAAACATCCTTCCCAAGGAATTAAAATGAAGGTAAGGTTGGATGTTGTCAGTTTTCTTTCTTTCTACTTAGGGTGCTGCATAAATAATACACAGCACCAGCAAATTACTTCTTTTTACAGTAGCAACCTATATAGGAACCAAACACGAAAATGATTGTACAAGTAAGACTTAAGTGCTCAATACAGGCAAAGTTAGGGAGCTACATAATTTTGACAGATGTTATTAAGATTTTTTTAGAAATGACTTGTGCTCAAACACTCATACTTTTTGAAGCTACTTTGATGTACACCAAAATATATTTTTCTATTCCACTGTCAAAAAAATCCTAATAATATATTAATAAAATTTTAGCTTTATTAATGTGAAAGTTAATATTAATGATATTTACTGCTCCTTAATAATAAAAATAGCAGAATTAAATGTTTATAGTATATCTTAAGATAATTGCTTTTGTACTTCTTCCCCAATTAGAAATGAAGAGTGAAAGTTGTTATTGAAGACCAGCCCCTCAGCTGGAACCCAAATGTTACTCCATTGAACCCAATGGACATAATTTCCTGTAAATTAGATCTTGAAGATGATGTTTTCTGTGTAGATCTGTCCTCTTGGCTAAATACATTTTCCTATTCCCTAGCTGAAATGGGAAATGAGGACTGCACATGTTCATAGTGCTCAAGCTCAGTCCTAGAAAGTCCAACAGGTTCACACTGCTAATGTTGTGCCTAAGAAGCATCTGTCTGACTTTCACACATGTAACTGGTTGTAGCTGTTGCTAGAGCTCATATGTGCATGAGCAGGAACAAAGTTTGGACTGAACATATGCCTTATTCCCTGTGTTTACTTCAAGGTAGGCTCCAGAATCCTTTCTGTAAGTGTGAATACAACCATGAATATTTGATTAGGGACACACGGAAAGAATCTGAAATCATATGGCACCAAGGATTTAGCTGAAGTATGCAAGAACAAGCAAAGTAGCTAATGTTAAATGTATGCTTCTCTTTTTCTTGTTCTGCAGCCTTGTCTGTACATCAATGTGAATTAAACAAATTGAAACCCCACACTGAGCAGCATCAAATCTAATTGCAGTGCAAAATGTTTCCCTAATGAATTTCAGTTTTCATATTTTCTCTTATAAGTAGTGCTATTGAATAAAAGCAATTTACTAATATATATGGATATATGTGGGTATATAGGGCTAATTACTATTAAGTCAGTTATTTTGGCCAATTTATGAGAGAAGACTATAAAAATAAACATTTTTATCTGTTTCAATTTCACTTGTGGGAAACTGTCACTAATGCCTTGATTTTATTTTTTGTTGCTGTTTGCTAAGTGCTGACAAATGCTGACTGGAGTTACTCCCATCCCAGACAGATTCTAATCTAGGCAAGTAACTCTCCATCTCCTAATGATGAGATCCCCTTAGTGAGGCAGGGACACCCTTCAGCCTTACTCCACTAGCCCAGATCTCCCATCAGCCTGATGGGGAGGAAGAGGAGCACTGCCAACCCCAAGCCTTGCAGTGTCCTGAGCCTTGATCTGAGAGACAAACACACAAAATACACCACGGATGGCTCAGTGAAAACAAAAAACCAGGAGCCTTCCCACTGGGACTGGCTGAGTGCTTTTGCAGCCAGAGCAGAATTCCTGTCTCTATCAAAATCTTTGCTTTTATCTGATGAAAGAATGCAGTGCTTAACACACCTTTTTAATGGTCATGTGGCTGCCTGATTTGGGATGATAGGCTTCAAGTGAAGGTGGACCCAATTCTGCAAAGTGCTGAGCTCTGCACAAGAGATGCCAGCTCGCAGCCTCTCCTGGCATTACAAAGAGCCAAGAGCACATTCCTGATGTGTGTTCAAGTCAGCACCTCCTGTATCAGTTCCCCCACATGTCCTCCTTGCCATTCAGCTTAATTCTAGCTGGAATTTTTCTAATATCTGGAGGATGCTCCTCAAGAGTGTTTTCTTAAGCCCCTCTTTCACTCATTAGCTGTGCCAGAGCAGGGGCAGGACAATTGATATTGGACAATTTGAAGTATCCTGAAGATTTATATTATATTTGCATCTTCTTGGGCCATTTTCTAGACCCTTTCTTTCATAGATGAAGCCAAATCAGCATAATTTTGCCTTAGAAAAATTTTTAAAGGCTTTTTTAGGCTGACAATAATAATACCACTAAGTTTATTATAAAGCTTCCTGCAGCAAAATCTTATTCAGCCACACGCAATCTTAAAAATGTTGCTCTGAGAACTACAGACAGACTTCTTGGGAAATGCCAGAGGAGGTGTTTGGTTTTCAGCTGTAATGCAACAGACAGTTAATTAAATGCTTTGCTAATAATAGTATCCTGTGCATGAGGAGATAAGCTCAATTACTTACTGGGTTTAAGTGGAGTTTTGCAGACATGTTGGCATATTCCTGGTAGCTAAACCAATTTTTTTAGCAATGCAATTCACTCTCCTTTCTATTTCTCTAGTTTAGATGTATCATTAATGAACATAAAATGTCACTGATGGAAAGAAATAAACAAATCTGACATTTCTTAGCTAAAGCTCCATTACTATATAAAAAATAACCATCAACTCAATACAATAATGTCAGACACTTATCACAGAAAAACCTCAAGAGAAGTAAATGGAAATCCTCTACTGACTTCAGGCAAAATTAGACAAAATCTAGGATTGTTGTCATCAAAATACATTTGCAGTCTGCATGTAATCCATGGACCAAACAATGCTGTGAAATTCAGTACTTTCAGCACATAATCATCAACACTTTTACAGTGAGCAGGAAAAATGGAATGCTCTTTGCTTCCCAGATTCTTTGGGAAATACACAGTTTTCCCAGTGTCACAACTCTTCTTAGATTAAGATATTGGACTTTTTACTCTTCACACTCCATACTCTCAGCACAGCAGTGACTTGGAGCTAGAGTACACAGCCAAAATTAAAAGCAAATTTATTGTTTATGGAGCAATAATGCCATTTGTTTCATCTCCTTAGAGCATGCCTACCCAATGAGCAGGGCCTGTAAGAGAACTATTGACACAGTGCCATGATCAAGGGACGGGATTCTTCCCCTGTACTCTGCCTTTCTGAGATTCCAGCTGGAATACTGTGTCCAGCCCTGGAGCACATGGAAAACATGGACCTGTTGGAGTGAGTCCAGAGGAAGGCCCAAAGATGATCAGAGGGCAGGAGCATTTGTCCAAGAAAGAGTTTGGGAGAGTTGGGGCTGTTCAGCCTGGAGAAGAGAAGGCTCTGGGGAGACTTTTTAGCACCTTCTAAAGTGAGCCTTCGAAAAAGAGGGATTTTTTACAAGGGCATGTAGTGATGGGACAAGGGGAAGGGCTTTAAAATGAAGGAGGGTAAGTTTAGATTAGCTATTAGGAGGACATTCTTTACTGTGAGGGTGATGAAGCAGTGGCACAGGTTGCCCAGTGGATGCTCCATCCCTGGAAGTGTTCAAGGCCAGGCTGGATGGGGCTCCAAACCACCTGGTCTAGGGGAAGGTGTCCCTGCCCATGGCAGGAGGGTTGGAACTGGGTGATCTTTAAAGTCCGCTTCAACCAAAATCATTTTATGATTTTATAATTTTATAATTCTGTGATCCACTGGAGGGTGAGGAAGAGAACTGAAGGCTGCAAATGGCACATGAGGAAGGGGCTGGGGGAGCTGGATCTTGTTTGGCTCAGAGCAAGGAAGGCTGAGGACCAATCTCACTGCAGCACCAACACCCAACTGGTTCATGATGGGAAAGGCACCCTGGAACAAGGGTCTGGTCACATAGAGAGGTTTCCATCCTTGGTGGATCAAGGCACAGAGCAACCAGACCAAATTTTGAATTTAGCCCTGCTTTAAATAGGTGCTTGGACTAGATGTTCTCCAGAGGTCCCTAAATAACTCTGCCTGAAGACACTGGGGAAATTAAGGAAGCAGGTATCACTGTCCACAGCATATGGAGAGCAAATAAAGGAACTTCATCTGACCATGGTTTTTATTGCAAAACGACTTCTCTATTAATGGCATGGGGTCCACTAAGCAGCTTCTAGATCTTAATTAAGGTCATTATTTCAAAGATAATGTACATTTAATACTTAAGTATACGTAATAATCTCCTAAGTGCTTGTCTGAATTTGAACTCTGCTGTAACAGATGACCTTGTATGAAACAAGGAACCAAAAAGCAGAAGAAGGGTGCTGACTTAATATTAAAATTCCCCACAGCACCAAGCCTCTAAAAGACACAACACTATTCTACACACCACAGCGAAATACTCCAAGCCAAAAGATTTAGGTTCCTTTAATAATAAATAATTTTATGAGATTGTGAGAACTCAGGAACTTTGGCCTTGAACACTGCAAAATCCAAAATTTCCAAGTAAGGTTAAGTGAGCTAAATGATGACAACTCCTCCAGTGCTACTGTACTTGTTCTGTGTCAAGGAAGAGCTGTTCTAAGTTGTGATTTCTCTTGTAATTAAAAGTGGGGGGGTTGGTACAGACATGGGCTTGTGTTTCAAAAAAACACTTGTATTTGGAAAGCAAAAGAAAAATGCAGAGCTAAAATTGATGGTGGTAAGAGAAAGAAAAGAGAGACTGAAAAACCAAAACAGCCATTGGCTTAATGGAACTTGACTTTGAGCTGCATAAATAAACACAGCTAGAGCTTCTTGCAGAATTTAGGAAAATGCCCTGAGCACATGAAATGTGGCGGTTACCGTAGAAATTTACATACAGTCACACATCAGACAAATCCTGAAACTCTTTTCCAGTTTAAACTCCCAGTTGAAAGCACAGGATCAGGTACAAAGAACAAACCTCTCATCCACTCTGGTTGAGACATTATTCATGTCACTCCACAGGGGTCAGCTCATGCCCTGTGATGAGTGACCACCCTCCACAGCACAGGGCTTTGCACTCTGGGAGCAGCTGGCTGCTCCACACCTCTGTTTTGCCTGTTAAAAATGTCTGTGCATGGGGAGTAGTACAGAGCAAACCTCCTTCCTCTACGGGATGTGACTGAATAAAACACAGAGCTGCTCCTTCTACCCCTGCCACCAGGTGCATGGCACCCTGGTGATGCACAGCAGCTCCTGTGAACCTGAGTGCTGCACTGCTATCTCCAGGAGCCAGCACTGCTCACTGCATCAGCCACCTGGCATGGCAAGACCAACTGCTGGTGCTTTGTGCCCACCTGGATGCCCAGAGTGCCCAGCCTTGTCTGGGGGCCAGGTGTGACCAGCCACGAGCATCCCTGCCCAAAGAGGTGTGTACCAGGTCTGACTGGCATGGGGCTGATTTTCTTCACAGCATCTCATAGCATGGGGTGACACTGTCTGAAACAGTGATGCTTAACACACCAAAATGTGTTATACTCCTTTCCAATTCCCTAAAATAGGAAAGATTAGGGAAAACTAGGAATATTAGAAAAAGGGCAGAAGCTGGGGAGCAGCTGCCAGGCTGAAATGGTAGAGGGACCTTCTTGCCTTGCATCACTCCCCTTGCATGTCCTCCCAGCTGGCTGTGGGTAACACTGCTGCCTGTTTGGAGGTGAACTGAGGATGAGGTAAGCACGTGCCTGCTCATGGAAGTGACACAGGCTCTGGGGCCAAGAATGGTGACAGCCAAGGCAGCAGGCATCCATCACCTCCACTAGCAGGTGATGATGCTCCCCTGGTTTGGGTTGTGTGGGAGCCTGCCTGGATGTGTCACTGGCATTGCTGGAGCCCAGGCAGCTCAGCCCTCAACCCCCCAAGCAGCCCTGCAAGAGCTCAGAGAGGGTGCGTGCGAAAGACTCTGACTCAGGGACAACAAAAGAAGAAAGAGTCGATACATCTGGACATGCTCTGAAAGGATGAAAAGGCAAAAAAAAGAAAAAAGAATATGCTGTTCTCAGGTCTGTGGCCAGAGGGAAAGTAAGGAGTAAAATGTTGAATGAGTCGTGGCTCTCAGCTGCCAGAGCCATTAACAGGGAGAGAACAGGATGGGTGAGGGGTTGTGCTGGAGAGAGCGCCTGGGTGCTGCAGATGGGGACTGCGGCTGCACTCAGCTCTCTCTCAAGGGCATCCTTCCTGGAGGTTCTTCCTTCCTGGTGGATAAACACGCTGCACAGAGCTGTCATGCTGGAGCTTGACATCCTGAAGAATAAACAAAGGTGCCTTTGACTGGAGATGGGAATGACAAGAAATATCGAGTGACAAGGAAAGGCAGAATCAGAAGTTCCCTTGATGATAAAGGTCTCTCCCTGTCAGAGATCACACTCTCCTCAGCAACACCAACAACTGCTGAGGCTACAATTTCACTTTCAATAAAATACTTTCATTGAAAGTGAAAGTGTGCAGGAGTGTGCTGTACAGACCTGCTGAAGACAAGGCTTGTCTCCTTCCTGCCCTGGGGGTTTAGGAAATTTGGGACAAAAGTCGGCACCTCAGTGAGTCCTCTCCAGCCTCCTGATGCCAACACTTTGTTTCTGCACTGCAGTACTGCAGTGCCACTTGGGATCCTACCTGGACAAGCAGACACGCACATGCTCAAACACAAACCTCTGAGCCATCACTTTTGACAGCTGGACTGGTCATGGCCAAGCACCATCAGCTGCAGGGAACAGACAGAACTGGTGCATTGTAACAGCAGACCTGCAGGGATCATTCTATTGTGTACCCACTGTAACACCTGAAAATAATTAATTTTCAGAATATGGGTATGTGAAAGACTTTGTGCTGCTTCTGTGCCAATGCACAAGGTGTTCTGTCAGACTTTCTCCACCTGCCATCTCTTAGTGTCCTAAAAAATGATGAAATGAAAACAGGAATTATTTTTTTTCATCAGGATCTTTACAGTTCACAAGGATTTTTCTAGTATCACTTAGCAAATTAAATTATACTTCCTTCTCCCCCAAGTCCTCCTCCAAGTGTGAATTTTAAATAAATCTTGGCAGAATAATAAATCTATTTAAATGTTGTAATTTTTTCTGAAACATCTAGTGTTTCGTGCAGAGCTTTTACGATGATTGAACTGAAAGACTGGAAACCAAAACCTATCCTTTCCTCATAGAAAAGGTTTGATTTGGACCAGCTGCATACATTTCTGCTTCCGGACTAGCTGGTGTACTTTGCTTATGTTTTCCACAAGAAATAAAAAAATAAAAATCAATTGCAACAATGAGAAATCAGGACAACCCACAGGGCAGGCACTTTGGTCTCCCTTCTGAGACCAACAGAGACAGATTTTTGGATGTACACTCTGGACCAGCCAGGGGCAGACAGAGAGCCAGTACTCACAGGCTCCAAAAAGGGCAGACAGGTTTTGAAGGACATGGAACACTTTTCACTCCCTGAGGCAGCACAAAGTGCTGAGCTGCTCAGGCCTTCTCAAATGGCTGCACAGCCATCACTTGCTCACTCCTGTCTGGACTTCTGTCCATCTGGAATGAGAGCAAGGAAACTAAGGACAAAAAAGCACGGAAAGTGCCCCATCCTCCTGCTATCCCCTCAGCAGCTCGTCACTCCATCCCATAAAACCTGACACACACTTAACCAATACTCTATACATGACTGAGCTTGCTTTACATGGTTCCATGGACTAAAGATCCCCACTTCTCCAGAGAGCACCAGGAGACAAAATGCTGCTGGAGCCCACAGCAGGTCTGCTGTCTGCTTGCTACAAAAACATAATATCCTAATAAACCAATTATTAAATCCAACTTGCCCCATTAAACTTGCAATATGCACTTGTTCTAAGATGGCACAACAAACCACCACCAATCCTCTTTGCTGAAATATGCCATCCCTTGTGTCTGGATCTTCTCAGGAGAGGAAAAAAAGAGAAATAAGCATAAATCTCACACTTTACAACTGGAAAATAAAACAAAATATAGATGCAATTGCAGATCTGCCTTCTTTTATGGTGAAATTCATTTTCTAATGGCTCTGTGAATCTCTTCACGTAGCTCAACTGCCAGAGAAAGGTGGAGGTGACCAGACAGGTCAGCTGAGTTAGCAAGCAGAGAAAGCCTCTCATGCAAGAAGCTTTAACACAGGTCATTCAGAAGAAAAACTTGCATGCTATAATCATCCCACATTCTACTCTCTTCAGTGGGAATAGATTGTATTTTATAAACATCTCAACAGACTGGGCTTCCACCAAGTGTGTAAATCAGAGGTGACCACACAGCACAAATACATTGTGCCAAGGCCATGGAAGAGAAGCAGACCTGTGAGAGTAATAATAAACAGCAACTGAGTCACACATGAAAAAAAAAATTGTAATTTTATTTCTGGCCACAGTGCAACTACTCAGAATTAAAATTAGCTAACTTCTTCTGGATGTACAATTATTTTATCCCACTGTGGTCCCTTCCAACCTTATCTATTCTGTGGTTCTGTCCTCCTGTGATTCCCTCTTTCAATCCACCCAGTGAAAGTACTGATATGTGCTTTAGTAACCATAACCATGTAGCTGTCTAATTAATAGTTATCATTACTACATTTAAAAATTAATAGTTTAAAGATATAAGCAGCAGAGGGCTACATGCAGTTATTTTTATTTTGAAAACATGGCACTGGAAAAGCCAGACCAGCTGTCCAAGGCAGGACTCAGTAGCACTGAGGGCTTTGTAAGCACCATTATTCACATGATTGTTTTACTTGCAGAGAGTACTTTGGCTGATGGCAGCCCAGATCACCCCTTCCAGAAGATGCAGCTGAGCCAGCTGGACTGGCATTTTATAAAAAGCTTCCTAAGGGGAATGTGGAGAGAAGCATTGACTTAAGCAATCAGACACAGTGTTCAAATGAGATTCTGGGGAAAAGCTGGCATCTAAACATAGAGCCACTGAATCCCAGTGTGACCAGGGACATCCCATGGCATGAAGAACACTCTGGGAAAAGAGTGGGATCTCACCTCAAATCTGTCACAAAACTTCACATCTCCTGAGGCTGATTTGCATCTCTGCTCACACAGCAACAATGCACCCAAGCTCCCCTGACCACAAATCCAGGGATCAGGCAGATCACAGCCCGAGGCAGGAGATGGCTTTACCCACAGCCCATGTCACTTCTGCCTGGCACCACAGTGTGAATCACACCTGTCTGCTCTCAAAGATTTGCTAAGCAGAGCTTGAAATACCAACGTGACGCATAAAACTACTCAGTTTCAATATTAAATACCACTTTGCAAGGGGTGGTACCTCTTGAAAGTTAGGAAAGTGCCCATCCCACTCAGGGAATGGGCATAGGGGTATGGCAAAGAGTGGAGGGTCCCACAGGAGCAGCTACACCAAAACCAGAACACAGAGGCTCTTTTGAACCTCTCACCCAGGTCAGATGTCCTTTGCAGCAATACTTACTTAGCTGGTGAGATGTGAAAGGTTTATTAACTCTTCACCTATTTCAGCAAAGCAGTTCTGAGGTCCAGGTGTGGAGATGTCTCTGAACAGTAGGATGGGCTGCTGGTGTCACTCCCTCACCACTGACACCAGCTGGGCAGGTATTTACTTTTTAACATTTAGGCCAAAGTAATACAGGTTCACATCACAAAGAGAGAGGAGATTGTAACGTGTAGTACTAAAAAATTGTAATAGAACCCTTTTAAACCTAGGGCACCAGGGGCACCAAATATTCACACCTGCTGTAGTAACATGACATATTATTAAAACACATTATCAGAGACAAGCATTACTTTGTATTTAATAACTGGTTTGCTTTTTTCACTATATTCTAATACATAAATATAAATGCACATGCTGAGCAGCTTTTGTCAAAACCTGTTTGCTTTTGGATGTGATCCTTTTAAAAAATTTTAAAAATGAACAATCTTTTGCAATCTTGGCATGAACAATTCTGTAGAAGTGTTTTAATATACATATATAATTCCAGATATATGCTGGGCTACACTGGAAGAGAATAATTATGATAAGGTTTCTTCTCTGTATCTCCAGGCTTACTAGCTTAATGTTACTTTTTCTCAATATCTGGTGAAGGCTGCCTTGCTACATCCCTCTCACAAATACTCATGGTAGCAGCACACCTCCTCCCAGGATCAAATATATATATATATATATATAGCAAGGGTAGGAGACCAGGCAAGAGCAATTCAGTGGAAGAATTGAGGCATGGAATACCTTTAAGACAGTTGTTCTATTTTTAATCAATCATCTTAGCTGAGATGAAAAAGTGTGAAAGCAATCATGAATAACACCTCAAGGAAATTCGGGGGAACAGACTCGCAATATTATGAAAAAGTGATACACTGACACTTTAAATAGAGATGTTATGAAGTAGCAGGGTCACAGCAGTCTCTTACTGTCATCAGTCACAACCAAAACAGCCCTGACCATGTTCATAAATCCTACAGTATCTAACATTTAGTGATATGGGAGTGTTTTATCTCCTTTTCTGACTTGCACGTTTTCCTGGTGAGAGCTAACTTCTCACTGAAATACCATGAAGCCCATTTCATACCATCAGTACATCCCATTACCCTCTGGCTGAACATTATTTTCACATTTTAATAATTCTTCTCGATGTGATGTCCAACAACTGAAAATCCACTTCCTTCACAGAAATTTCCTTTCCTTACCAAAGTATTGCATGAAATAGCTTTTCCCTCAAAATGCTTCCTCAGAAAATCCTGCTGCAGAAGAGGAGGCTGAACGGGGCACAGAGCAGGAGAGGGTCTCCATCCTGCAGAGCAGCACCTGTACCTGGCACTCAGTGCTCCCAGTTAATGCTGGGAGAAGTTGCATGGAGGGGCTGTGGATGCCCCATCATGGGAAGTGCTCAGGTCAGGCTGAATGGTGCTTGAGGAAACTGAGCTAGGGAAAGGTCACAGAATCACAGAACCATTTAGGATGGAAAAGTGGCTTCAGTTGGGATAATTTTCGTCCTCGTACCTGGTGAAGTGCTGTGGCATTCATATTCTCTGAAAAAATTCCTTTGCTTGGGATTTTTCTCTTGGGAAGCTGAGAGGCCTCAAGCAAAAAGGGAAACAATTTTTATCTCATTTTTTTTTCTTTGTTTTGTTCATGTGGAATGTGTTTGAAGATTGTTTACTCACAGGTGACTGTTTCATTGGATTCTGGAGTAAGTTGTTTTAGCTCTTTAGCCAATTGGTGCCAAGCTGTGTCGGGACTCTGGAAAGAGTCACAAGTTTTTATTATTATCTTTTTAGCATTCAGTAAGTATCTTTCCTGTATTTTTTAGTATAGTATAGTATTTTTTAATATATTATAATACTATAAAATAATAAATTAACCTTCTGAAAACATGGAGTCAGATGTATCATTCCTCCCTGCCACAGAGTTCCCTGCAAATACAATAAAGCGCTGTGTTTTGGATTCAATATGACAATAATGTGGATAACACAAATGCTTTGGCTGTTGCTGAGCAGTGCTCACCCTAACTCAAGGACTTTTCAGTTTCCTCTGCTCTGCCAGTGTGGAGATGCTCAAGAAGCCAGGAGGGAGCACAGCCAGGCCAGCTGACCCAAACTGGCCAAAGGGATATTCCACAGCATAATGTGTTGTGATCAGTACATAAACTGCTGGAGCTGGACTGGGAGGGGCTGATAATGGCTGGAGGATGACTTCCCAGAGTTCCTTCATACCCAAGCTGTGATTCTATGAATAAAATTAGTGTATGTGTATGTTTGTATATTGTGTTGGTGTTCTGCAGATTTTCAGGAAGGAATACACCAACATTTTCTGCACTCCTGGTGTGGGTGATCATTTTGCAGAGGGCTGGTGTGCTAGTTCCAGCTGCAATTGAGGTAATTTTCTTCACAGTAGTTAGTATGGGGCTATATTTCAGATTTGTGCTGGAAATTGTGTTGCTAATACAGGAATGTTTTAGTTGTTGCTGAGCAGTGCTCACACAAAGCCCCTCACCCCACCCCACCAGGCTGGGGGTGCACAAGGGGAGGGGACACAGCTGGCACAGCTGGCCCAAGGGATGCTCCACACCACCTGGTGTCATGCTCACCAACAAAACCAGGGGGAAGGTTGGCCAGGGGCTGCTGCTGGAGCACTGGCCAGGCATCACCCCAGTTGGTGAGCAATTGTTTTCATTTGCATCACTCTTTCTTGTGTTTTATTTCTCTCTCTGCTTCCTCTTTCCCTTCATTACCTTTTTTTTTTGTTTTGTTTTGAGAGACAGCTCTGATCATGACTGCAGTGATGGGGTGGCATGGGAAGCTGGATCCACACAACCCTGAGACAGGGGACATGAAGCACCGTTCCCTGAGGGGACCAGTAACATTAAAGGATGGGCAGCTCTGCTTTGTCTTACCAATTGTAAATTTTATTCCCTATGCAGTCAGAAATGACCTTTAATTTCTTTGAAATAAAAATCTGTGCAAATATGGTGAGTAATTTGCATACACAGTGTGATATCTATTTTTATATCAATTCCAAATATGAAAGGATATTAATGTATTGGAGTGGGCACTTCCATCTGATAATATAAAACTTCACTACAATTCAGCACAGAAATCCATCAGAAAATCTCATAACTCTCAAAACTGCTATCTGTGTTTAATTCACACAGGGCATGGCATAAAGCCTTAATCTGACATGCAAATGAACATAAATCCCTGCATAATACTCTCTCTGCACAATCACCATTGTAAATGTGCCCTCATCTTTAGTACCCCACAATGAAGATCTATTCTGACAAGACAAAGCCCTGCTGATAACTTCTGGAAGTCAGTTAATGAAAGACTTTAATGAAAGTCAGGGTCATGACAAAAGGCTTTTTCCCTCTGCAAGGCATTTCAAGCCCACAAGGTGCAGCTGTTAGCTCTCTTCTGGAGACAGTTTCATGCCAAGGATTCCTGGCTATTAGACTGGCCACAGCCCTCTGATTTTGGGGATTTAATTATTATCCCGTGACCTGCGTGTCCTGTACATGGAGCTCTATAAAAACACAGCAACTGATTGGTTCCCAAAGCATCTCCTTTCAGAACTGTATCTCCTGTGAGAACACACCATCCCAAAACAGCTGGTTTGAGGGAGAGGAGTTGGTTGTTGTTCATATTGGTTTGGTTTACTTTTTGTTTGGTTGGTTTGTTTGGGTTTTTTGTTTTATTTTGGGATTTTTTTAAAATTTTTTTTGTGCTGTGCACAAAGAAGCCAGCAGACATTATGCTTCACCCTTACCAGCAGGTCAAATTTTGGGTTTGCTCTTTTTTGAATTTTAAGTCATTGACAACATGACCAGAACACTTAAGTAAAAGCTCTGGAAGACCATCCACTACTGACAGGGACAAAAAAAGGTTCATTTAACTTCGCTCCAGCCAACCACCCCTGTTGATAAATCCACTGCAGAGGACAAAGCCTGAACAACTTGGGCCATGGAGGAAGGAACCCCAGAGACTACAAGAGCTCATCCTTGAGTGCTCTCATATTAACAGGAACTTGCAGGAGGGGAAAACATGCTTCAGCTGAAAAAATGTACAAAACTAAGATTAGACTGTAACTTCTGTAGGCACTGAGCTCAGTGAGAAGGCTGAAACGTGGTGATGAAAGCCCAGTGAAAAACATTTCAAAATCTCCAAGCAATATTAAACTGAAGAAATAAAACCACGTAATCTTAAGGCACATATGTATGGAAGATATAATGACTTTCTCAGTGTTGCAGAACAATTAAAATGAAACCCAAAAATCAGCTGATTAGCACAAAAGATACTTTCAGAATCATGTGATATGATAAAAACCCCAAATATCCAACTGTATCTATTTCTCACGTAATATGAGAAAATACCAGTTTAATTTATGTAGTGTGAAAGCTGACAATATGTTCTGCAGTTTTGTTTAAATAGCTAATGTTCTCACATTAGCTGTAAATGAATTTTGACACTAAAAATAAATGTAATAAAAATAATGTGAAATCCAATAATTCAAGATGCTGCTGACCAGGACTCATAGCTGCGTTACTGTTCCTAGTGCAGACATGAAAAATTAACTTTGGTTGAATTTTCGTGTTTAATTTAAAAATTTAGTTTAAAAACAATGTCTGACTTTGCACAGAAATGTATGGAGGTTTGATTCTGATTAAAAGATATTACTTTTATTTAAAAATGTCACATTTTCTCTCATCTTTAAAAATAAAACATCTTTTTACAGTTTTGTAATTTGCCATGAATTTGAGCTTCAAAATGGAAACACAAAAGTATGTTTAGCTTGAATTTCTCTGTATTCTGAATCAGAAAGCTGGGGCTTTGTCATTGCCTTCATGATAACCAAATATGGTCATTTACATGATGTGCATTTGAAAACAAAAAGTGAAACAAAATGTAATTTCAGAACGAAAGATACATACTTCATCTTCTCAGGAAGGTAGAAAGTTCAATTTTGATTTTAGTAAAATAAAAACTACAACCGAATGTAACACATTTCTGGAGGAAAAAAAAAAATTGGTTTCCACTAAAAGAACCTTGAAAACCCTTGGTGTGGACCTCCCAGTGAGCTCCCCAGGCTCGAGGCACTTCAGGAGCGCTCCAGAGGAAAAGCCCAGTGTGTGTGTGTCTGGTGTGTGATCGAACTTCAGAAGCTGCAGAGGCACTACAGTGTGTGTGGCAGTGTGAGCAGTGCTGCCTGCAAAGCAGAGCAGCTGCAGCTCCTGCACCTCAGCCCCCACTGGGGCACCTTTGCAGCACCACAAGGACACAGCTCTCCTCGCTGAGGTTTCTGCAATGGTTTCTCACTGTGAAATAGTTTCCCTGCCTGCTGACCAAAGCTCCTGCCCCCAGCTCAACAGCTCTGTCTGCCTCTACAATGTTCTGCACCATTTGCAGTGTCAGGGAAAACATTATTTAAAAATACTGTGGTGCTGAAAGGTCTGGCTGCAATATAATGTGATGCAAGACATGAAGTATATACAGCAGGACCCTTGTTGGGCAATTTCTGGACACACCAGTAAACTCTTAATAAGCAAAAAGAGGTGATTTGGGGGGGCACTCACAGGCTGATGAGGTAATGTAAAGCCACCCAGGGGCAATCTCCCCATAAGAAAATCATTGCAATAGCAGTAAAAACCCCACAGTTACTCTGTGCTCTCACAGGAATGTTACAGCACAGACCAAAAAAAAAAATCAAATGCCAGCTCATGTGAAGAGCCAAATATCTATTTTCAAGCTTTAGCTCTGAAGCTGAAATATCATATTTAGAATAATCAGAAAGGTCAGAGAGATGAGAAATAAAACAATCAGCAGGAAGCATAAGGCACATTTCTCTTTGGATCCTCACCTCTGTTACACTTTTCAAAATCCCTCTTCCTTCCACAAACTAGGGATAAATTACTCATTCATCTGAGTCAGGAGTTCTCTTGCTGACTCTGCCAGAACCAAGCTTTCACTTGGTGCCTTCTGCCTCCACTGCAGATCCAGAAACTTGTCCACACTCCTGGGCCATGCATCTCCAGAGCCTCTGGTTCCCTGCATCCCTGCACCTTTCCATCCCTGATCGAGGGTGCCCCTCCTGCTGCACTCTGCATGGTAACTCTTGCCAGCTTTTGCATTAGATGTGCCACCCTTGTTAGCCATCACCAGCCCTTAGTGCTTTGGCAGGCTCCAGAGGACACTGAAAGGCTCTTTCTTTTTGCCCAAGTTCAGTGAGCCCTGCTGTTTTGCTGATTCAAAGTGTTTTCTTTTGCATTTAGTAAGGATCCTGTAAGATCTGCTGGCAAAGCATCTTGAGAAGTGAAACTGCAATGTAAGTATTTGTAAATGATGCAGGGGAACCTGGGGACCCAGATTCAAACGTGCAGAGTCATTTCCATTGTGGATACCAACGGTAAGCGAAAAAAAGAAAAAGCAAATACTCCATAATCTAAAATGCCTTAGAAGGGATATCCATTAAATTTCAGGACAATCCATATTCAAACGGATTTCTGACAATGGATTTCTGATCCAACCTTTTGAACGTCCTCCTGCTCCTGTGTGCAGAGCACCAGAGCAGCACACAGGTACCTGCAGCCGTGCTCCTCAGCTTGCCACGCTGCAGGAAACGCACCATTTCTTGACAAGAACGAGCAATGCATGCTTAGCAAGCTCAAGAAGTCAAAAGAAGTGATAACCTCAGTGACTTTGACCCCAAGTTTATTATTAAAGGTGTGAAAAAAGCCAAAATACTCTCCAGTTCACCTCTCCCAGTGTGTTGGATGGCACAGCTGATGTTCAGGCAGCTTCCCAGGCACTGCTCTAACCACCAGAGGGAGTTCCTGGAAACCAGCACTGGAGAAAGCAGAGTTAAAATTCATGTTTTCTACAGAGATCTCCGGAATACTAATCAAGACCAACAGATAAAGCAATCCATGCAAATCTGATTGACGGTGATTGCTTGGCAGGGTTTGGCTTTTTTGTCAGCAGAGGTGGAGCAGAATTTCAAAGGCACCATCAGGACCTGAATCATGCTGTGTCCTCCTCAGCTGTGCAGCTGAGCACGTACAAGGGCAAAGGCTGGACGCTTGGAGGAGTGAAATCACCTCTTAGGAGATTGCTTCCTTCCTGAACTGCAGTATGGCCCCACGCTGCTCCATTCTATCACTCAGTTTGCTCCCTGCTGCGTGGCAGGGACTGTGCAGCTTGTTGGGCCAGCAGCCAGCAGCACAGGACTACAGCCATCCACCTCCAGGTGAGCCCTCCTCGCCCCAAAATGCACAATTATTGTCAACTAGCTGCCTAGCATTTAAATGGATGAAGTTCAGTTAAATGAATCCCATTTTCAGCTGTGTTGCTTCATTAGAATTAACTGGAGGAATCACGAGTCATTGCCACAAGGCTCTGGGATTCTGCTTCCACCACAACCTAGAGCTTTCGAGTCCCCGACTTGGTGAAAAATAAGATGCTGGATGGCCACAGAGAGTCACCTAAGAAGGCCATTAGCAGACTTTGTGTGAGCTGCCCAGGGATTACCAGGCAGCAGGAGAAGCTGCTCTACATGCTTTGCTGGGAGCAGCATATGGCGATTCACTTGGAATTAAGCAGACTTTCCCCTCAGCTGAGCTGCTGCCCGAGAGGGTTCCAGAGTCTGCCCCACCTCCCCAGCTGCACCACTGGCTGTCCCTGCACAGTCCCCTGGTCCTAAGCACTGCTTTGACCACAAACACCTTTTTAGTGAGTGCTGTTTGCACACTGAACTATGGCACATAATGACAGCATCGTTGCAAAAAAGAAATTCAAAACGCTAACAATTTTATCAGTGAAAAATCCTCTTAGCCCAGCAATTTATTTCTGACTTCAATCTATATGTGTGAATATCTTTCTAAATTAATTTATGGTGAATTTATCTAAATTCACTTATGGTGAACACTCACTGGTATAAAAAAAAAAAAAAAAAAAGCATGCAAAAAGCCCATCTGTTTGCAGAGCTCAGGCAGTCAGAAAAGTGAAAATCTGATGTGCACTGCTCATGTGAACACACATATGGACATGAACAATACACATGTCTTCCTGGGAGTTCTCATTAACTGTCCCAAGGAAATCCACAGAACATCACTAAAAATACACCTTATGCACATTAGTTTTCAGGTCCCTAATTTATTATTGTTAAACCAGAGGTTTAAGTATCCTTATAGTTACTAATTAATTACACCATAATTAGAAATCATTATTTCATTAATTAGAAAGTTCGGAAGAAGGTGATAGTAAAATTGTCAGGGACCAAAGAACAGTTCTTAGCATCAATCATTTACAGTCAGTGATGACAAAGAAAGGGAGAATGGGATGACTTTTGCCTTTAGGGACACCTAGTACATAACTGACTGTACCAAGAGCCTCTGTTACTGTTTCTTGAGTGCACAGACATCCCAGCTCAGGTACAAAACCCAGTGCCATAGATGCTTACAGTTCTACTCCCATTGACAGGAAAATCATGGTCACACAATTACTAACTGCTAGGAGTGGGATCACAGCTAGGGGAGTAGATAAGTTACTGTGCAGAGACAAACTATTATAGAGTCTGGCTCTTAGCTGAGAATACAGAAAGTCTATTAAATAAAAAGAAGCAACTAAGGCCTTTGAGCAAATTGATCTAGAGGAAATTGTCCCTGTCTATGGCAGGGGGCTGGAACGAGGTGATCTTTAAGGTCCCTTCTAATCCAAAAAATTCTATAAATGGTCTCCAAATGAACACTTGCCAAAATCTGGCCTATACTGCTTGCACAGAAATTACTGGACTTGTTAAATTATGATAATGAATTTTTTGCCTAAGCTAATATATTCTTCTGCCACTGACTATACTCTAGTGAAAAAGCCAAAGTGAATCTTCTGTCACTGAGCTCTGGGAACTTTTCCAGTTTGCACTAGACTCAGAAAAATGGGGGTTTGAATGCTATGGTGCAAGGGAATCTTGCTAGCACAAGTCGAAGTGTGCAAGTCTCTATTAAATCTCTCAACAATTTTTTTTCCCACACAGTTTCCTTCCTGAAGTGGCTTTGATTTAGTGCAGAAGAGTTCAGCACAGCAAAAAGCATCAGCAAAGAGGCTCAAGAGCCTTTAGGTTTATAATGCTCTTCAGAGAACAGAGGCACCTTTTGCTGCTGCAGACGTTGGACAGCGGCTCCGGCTCTGAGCGCGGTACAATGGAGTCCTGCAGGAAAGTGGCTGAGAGGCACACAGGCAACATGTCATGGGTCTTTATTTGCATAACACTGTGAGAGCACTTCAGTGCCCTGGAAAACTTTCTGCCGTGGATTCCTATCATCTGGGGGACTGAAAAACTGAGTTGAAAAAATGCCTATTTCTATAGAGCAGAATAATTCAATAACGGTTTGATACTTCCTGACAGAGGAATAATGGCAATGATATTTACAGTTCTAGCACTGAAAGGAATCTGCAAGCCCAGTTTATCTATTCACCAGCAAATCAATTCACCTCCTGTGCTCCATACAGCTGGAGCCAAGCTAATACAAAAGATTAACCAGTTTTACTCACTGCTTCTCCTGCCTGGGCCAACTTCTAGTTCTGGTTTGAAACATGTTTCTCTTAATGTGAAGTGTACCCAGGTTCCTAGAAGTTGGTTAGAATCTAATAATGCAAGAGTTGTGGGCTCCATCCCTGTATGGGCCATTCCCTTCAGAGTTGGACTCGATGATCCTTGTGAGCCCTTTCCAACTCTGATCCTGTGAAATGTCATATATTCAATTAGGAAGTCCAGTTTAACCTGAGGAGAGGGCACCTGAGCAGTTGGCAGGCAGTGGAAGACTGCAGGCCAGTGCCTGTTATTCCAGGAGAAGTTTGGTTATTTTGGAAAGATGGGCAGAGGCCTTGTATGAGGACTGTCATCCCCCTCAGCAGAGGAAGAAGTTGTTTTGGGAATTAAACACAATGAGTGGTCCTGTGGCTGAGCTGATATTTTACAGCTGGGGTCACAAGGGACTCCTGCCCTCACAGACTTTCACTGCCTGCTGCAGGAAAATAAATTCCCATCAAGTTTGCTGGGTAACAGCTCATCCCTGTCCAACTGGCAAAGGAAGGATTTTATTCCTATAGTAAGCAATATAAGAAAAGAGTCTGTATGTCACGTGGACTTTTCTGGAACAGTTTCAGTGATAAAGCAATGCAGCAGATTAAAGGAAAAAGCTCATCATCTTATTTGAATTTTCCCTCCCTCTTCATTGACTTACAAAGCACAGCAATTTAGATCAGAAACCCCCCTATCTGCACAACATTTCTGAGTGACTAAAGTTGATACTGAAACTGGTGTAGGCATGAGTCTGGAAACATTGTGAAATTTCTTTCTGTAAACCTTTTTCTGGTGTTTTTGAAAGATGTCAGTCAGAAAACAGTTATTCTCCTGGGAAAACTTTTGGGGGTTTTTGTGGTTTCCTTTTTCTTTCTTTTTTTTTTTTTTTGTATTTGTATTTTGTATTTTATTGTTTTGGGTTTTTTTTTTTATTTTTCACATGCACCAAATTAACCATTGCCTGCAGGCTGCTAGGCTAGTTTGGCTAGCCCTAGGTGTCTGACCACATGGATCATATTTACACTAGTGAGTCCAAAAGTTTGTTGTTTACAAGTACTCTATGCCTAGATTAGCAATAGGAACAATGTCTGCAATTACTTGATTGAAAGACCTGCCGCAGAATCCATGCTCATGGTTCTGCAAATGTCTCTGCCATCTGAAGTTACACACATCTTTAAATGTTATTAGCACTCTGAAAAGTAAAATTTGCACAGAGTACACCATCTTAGGGCTTTACAGTCTGCACCAACACACCTGACAGTGTGGGAAATGAGTCCACAGAGCAGCATGCAAAGCACCTTGCATGGAGC
Source organism: Passer montanus (assembly GCF_014805655.1). NCBI lineage: Eukaryota > Metazoa > Chordata > Aves > Passeriformes > Passeridae > Passer > Passer montanus. The sequence goes on from NW_024367372.1 coordinate 5,942,800, forward strand.
ATGGATCTCTTTACCCCAGCACAGTTTTGGAACCAGCTGGCTGCAAGTGACCATTGTGTTCTGTGGTGGGTCCCTTCATTATTGATGAGTTATTTTATGTATTATGCAGTGCTGTAATGAAGATGAAGTCTTTTGTCTTCCCACGCTGTGTCCTCTGTGGTGCTGGGAAGTCTTGGAGCAATATTATCAAGTAAAATAGACACTGCTTTGTAGAAGATGAATTTAGATGACTGAATTTCCCAGAAGTTATACTTTACTGCCACTGAAAAACTGAGGGATGCAGGATTAGCTGTCAAAATGTTAATGAAAAAATTAACTGAATACAACATTAGAAAAAAATATAAAAAACCCTGTGTACACTTTTGTCTGAAATCCAGTGCAACATAATCTTCACACATTCTTCACTGACAGAAACCTTGCAAATACTTAGGGCATCTAACTAGGAGAGAGAATGTATAGTACATTCTGACCCTTTATCTGCTATTTGATGAATCAAAGCTTTATTCTTTTATTTCTCCAAAAGTTTTTCAAGGAACTTCCTCCCAGCAATAGAGACATGTCATCACTTCTGAAGGGATAAAAGCAGAATGACTGAAGGAATGGAAAAAGATACCAAACTCACAAGAACTTAATAAAATCAAGGAGAAATAATCCACAGGTTATTAAGATCTTCTAACCAGAGGAAGAGGAGTGAGGAGCAATCCTTCTGACTACCAAAACATCTTCCCTGCAGAGGCAAGGCTGGCTCTGTGAAGCTGCAGGCACAGGGCTGAACTCTGCACCCTCCATGACCTATATCTGTATTGTGTGGTCTCTAAGACACTTAGAACAAGAAAATGGCTTTCTTACAAGGAATAAATAAAGAAATAAATCACTATTCATCTTCTTCAAACCTCTCTCCTATTTCAAGCTTTCCTCCAAATTCTCTGTTCTTAGTCAGATAAGGCAGCTGACCTCTAACTATGATTAACTCTGCAATGAGCTTTCTGCATAAGGCATTTCAGCATGTGGTGTTTACATTTAGAAATGGAATTTTCATACATTCTAAGTGAACAATAACTATCTAAGTCCCCAGGGCACAGACATCAAAAGAAAAGCAGAAGTTCACAATACATTATATTCACTATGTCATAGGCAGCATTTACCAGCAGCACAGATCAGAGTCTTAATTCTTTTCCATGAGAAGAAGTCTTTAAGCTATGGAAGCCCAAGATGCCCTCAGAGCTGGTCATGCCAAGCCACAAAGCTGAACCACTGTCCCCTGATGCAACATGGGAACAGGTGTTGCCAGCAACCAGCTGGGACTCAATGTCTGAAGCAAGGAAACAAAGAAAGAAAAAGATAAAGAATCACTTTGCCCATCCCCAGAAAATGGGGGAACAAGGAAGGAGAGAAAACAGTCTCATTCCCTCTCCCCAGAAGTGTAAGCACCCACTGGGAGAAGCACTGAATTCCCTTTTCTCATCCCCAGAAAATTGGGGAACAAGGAAGGAGAGAAAATAGCGTCACTCCCTCTCTCCCAGAAGTGTAAGCACCCACTGGGAGAAGCACTGAGAGTACAGCTCCATTAAGCCCTGCAGAAAGTTACCTTCATTACAGGCACCACTGGCTTTCCTACAAAATTATGGCAGGGAAGAACTTGCCCATTTTAGCTTACTGGTGTTCTCACGTTATGTCCTGCTCCAATAACCATGCTGCCCTGCCACCAGTGATTGCATTTGGCAAATCTAAGAGGATGTAAGCCCTGAAAAACATGAAACATCAAACAGCCTGTGGGCAGAATCTGTGTAAAATTCTTCCACAGTCTCCTGAGGCAGGAAGGGGTGATGCTCTGCCCCCAGTGAAACCTGGCTGCAGATGACAAAGCAAGCTGGTGACACATTCCATTGTACCAGGTAACTTATGCCAGCGAAAGGTCTGACTTCTCAAAGTGGACAGCCACGAAAGAAAAACAATTAAATGGCAAGTTGTTTGTCATATTAATGGTCTTACTAAACGACACCATTAAAGCACTGTAAGCAAGAGATTGGTAATGAGCAAGTCAGCGTTATCGTTTGCTCTCATTTTGCAGGCTGGCTCAGGACCAACATTTCTCCTTTTGTTTGTAAGGGAGAACAGATTAAAGAGATGTATAAGGAAATCAAATTAATTAGGCACATAAATAACCTGGCAGGTAAACAACTGTGATTCAGTGAGGTAGCTGTCAACCTCTAAAGGAAGGATGGTGCATATTTGTAATATTTTGGTTTTAGTCCCATTTTATCTGATTTTGGATTACCCCTAACCCAACCATCAGCATCCTTACAAAGCACAAGAGTGAGCCAGGTCTGTGTTCACCTCCTTCAAGGCTTGCTTTTCCCACCCTGGGGACGTGCACTGGGAGAATGGCCCACCACAGCACTGAGAAGATGAACACCTGTAGGGTGGCCAGCCATGCCATGGGTAAGAGTATGTGTACATCCACTGCAGAAACACAACCAGACAGACAGTTTAGGCTGTGGCTTTCCTCCCAACTTTTGCAAACTCTGGGGTGTCACACTCCTGGGAAGACACCTGCCCCAACACTGATCTTGGCAGGTAACCTGGGTAAATACAGTCTGGCTGTAGGATCTGATTCAGCCCATTTAGCCTTTGGCATTTAACAAAGAACTTGGTTTAGTTTTCACTCATGTCCCACACGCAGTCAGAACAGAGAGATCAGTGCTTGTGGTTGTTCTTGGGCATTGCAGTTTCTCTCGTGAAGAAGAGGGACAGTACAGCAATTCCCATCACTAGCTCGTAACTGTGTGTTCATTTGAAGTGACTCAGTCATTTGAAATCATCACTACCTAAAAATTATTTCCAACTTCCCTAAAAATAGACTGCTACCATTTTTTCAAACTAATTCAGCTTGATGCACCATTCAAAACCCCACACCAGTAATTTGTGCCAAGACCAGCTATTTTCCCACATGTAAGAGTACCCTGACTCCACAACTGCTGAAGACATGATGCAGTCTCACATCTACTGCTGTCGTCTACCATGATTAATTTTAGTTTATGGAAGTGGGTGGTAGAAAGAAGGGAGAAGCAGCCATGGAAGCCAGAATCTATTCAATTTTGGGAGGATCAGCAGTACGCAATGTAATAATGTCTCAGTGGGGAATAGGGGAAAAAACTAAACTTTAGAAACAGCACGTGCCAAGCAGTGCACACAGCATATTCCAACTTCAGAACAGCAGATAGGGTTAGCTGCCCTGTGAATGGGGCAGAGGGAGCCTCTGTTTCACCCTGTGGTTTTGGTTGAGCTTTTTATGAGTGTATGAGCAGTTCTGGGTATACAAATGCACCCCTTAAGCTGCCATCCATCTGCTTAAGCACACGGGCAACTTTAATACATGGATGCATAGATATAATAAATATGTTTTTTCCCTAATGATTTTTCCATATGAAAAAAGCAGACCCTAATGCAGCATGCAGGCAGCAGAAGGGATGGAGTATGCAAGAAGTGGCAGTGCCTGAAAATATATATGGATATATGTGTTTGTGTGAATTCCTATTCACATTAATTCATGCCCACAAAAGCTTAACGGCTATAGAAGCCAGGAAGAGCAGATATGAAAAAACATTTTATACTTTATATCCATTATGTACTTTTGCTGTCAATCTGCATGCTGAGATCACTGCAGCAACAGGAAAACTTATGATGATATAAAAAGCTTCATTCTAATCCATTATCAATATGTAGCTAATATTAAAGAGAAATACCTCTGCAAATAAATTTCATAATTTAAAAACAATGAAAAACTAGTGTTTCTGGAATTTGTTTCATAGACTCAGAGGTTTTTTAAAAAAAGCTGAAAATCCCTTTAATCAAAATTTCAGTTTTTCACAAGTTCAGCTGTAAAGAATGGAACAACTGGCAATCTTTGAAACTTCTAACACTTTATGTATGAGACAAAAAGGGTTGCTGAAGACTGAATGTTTCTCAGACCATTCTTTTTTGTCCAGAAAATAAAATTTCTTATCTGTAACCGAATTAATGTCTTTGAATATGACAACTACAAATTTTAAATATAAGCTCTTCAGTATGGACTGGATTTCAAACCTGCAAAGAACACTTTTGGTGTGCTAAGGAAATTAATTTAAAAATACCCCCAAAAAAATCAAAAGGCAAATTTTTGCTGGCTATATATGCATAAACTTCTCAGAAACTTAATAGGCTTTTCAAGTGCTCAAAAATACTTTCTTAAACATACCTGTTGTTCATTGCTAGGTGTAGCTAACATAATTTAAGGCAGTTTCTTGTATTTTAGCCTATGAGCAATAAATTCTTACTCTGAGACTTGTGTTTCCACAAGGAACCTCCCTGAAGCAAACTCAAAATCCTGCAAAAACCTCACTCCCCTTGACGTGAAGAGACAGATGGGAAAAAAAAGCCCAACCCAAATTTAAGGGCTTTTGGAAGAAAGGCAGACTCATCACAACCAATCACTATACCCAAATCATAGCCAAAGTACCCAAACTTGGAGGTCTAAAAGGGCTGGTCACATCTGAGCACACAAAGAGCTCTGTACTCTTCAGACTTTCATGAGTTTAGGACTCGTGAATCTTGGCCAGATTTCCTCATGAAATCTCTTGCTGTGGCACAGCTACAGCTGAAAATGTTCAAGATGAAGAAAGCAGAATTAAGTCCTCAGTACTTCTAAATATAGCCAAGAGTTAGAAATATGTCTTGATTTTTGATGAGTTATGCATTTGCCAGAACACAAATAATAGACCAGAAACAGCAAAATAAAAAATCTGAACTCTTATATTACAAGTACACCTTTTAGTAAGATATGTTTGTGTATTGAAGGTTGTCAGGAGACAATCTCCCTCTGAAGAGCTGCTGTCCATCACCAGTGATCACTGCAGTGAAACCTGGATGGCAACACGTGCTGCAAACCTTGACTCATTGTGTTTGCAAAAGGAAAATAGGGCTGTAGTGTGTGTTTTTGCCGGAACAAAAATAAAAGACACCACACAAGGAGTGCTCTGTTCCCAGCCCAGGAGCTGCAGAGAGGTCATAAGCCTGTAACTGAGGGCAGTGCTTCATCCAGATACCACAAACCAGAAACTGGTTTCCACAGAGAAACCAGGACTTTATTTTGGCCCCGGTTCAAGCTAATGCAATGACAAATTCACAGAACAGCAAACTCCACCACAAAGTTCTTTTACAGTCAGCACAGTATTCAATAACCAAGGTGCCCCACACTCCTCTTTTGGAAAGCTGATCCACAAGAGCCAATGCCTGAAGCTGGCCCAACGCACTGGAAATACCAGCTCTGAGTCCTATCCTATCAGGTTTTGCTAATTTTACTCTAGCTTCTGTTTACTTAAAGTTTTATTCTGCCATCTCCTATGTAAAACAACATATATACAGATCCACATAAATCAGTGGGGCTACCTGCCTGCTGAGGCATTCCCAAATACCTGTTGATCTCCTATGGTGAGTAAAGACATCATGAGAAATGAGCAGAAAGGGAAATAAAATCTGAAAATGTGCAATTCATACCACAGCAAATGCTGATCTAAAGGCTAAGGTTTTTTATTATCACATGTGTTATAATGGCATAATATCCAATACAACTGCACCAGGTGATTGGTAACCAGCATGTTATATGGTCACAGATTAAGAGAGATTAATTTACCTCCATCTTGTGAGTTCATGATATTCAGAGCAAACAGCATTGCATTGGAGAACGTGGTAGCCTCTTCTTTGCTTGCAAAATTCAAGCCATAGACTTGCCGTGCGTCGCGCCATTGATGAAAGGTAGGTGTTGCTTGATTGTACTTCAGTCCTTTCACAATTGAGTAATTAATCACTACCTGTGGTTTGAAACAGGGGTAAGGATTAACAACAGCTCTGTTTTCAGTAGGGAAAAAACCCCCCAACACTTGTGTGGAGGTTACCTAAATGGGTGGAGGCAGCTCCTACATGGCTGTGTGCTAAGGCAATGCTTGTTTCAGTGACAGAAGACCCACATCTGGGGGTGACATTTACAACAGTTCAGTTCAGCCTCGGGGACTTGCAAGCCAGTTTTGCAAAATCTGTTACCTGTTCGTGTTTTCTACAGCACCTCCACAGGATGCAGCTGTGCAGATGCTGCAAACAGCTGTCAGGAGCCAGGGCCAGCAGCTGTTTCCATCTTTTGGAGGATGATCATGCACAATTGTTAGAAAAAGAGCCAGACAGAGCTCTTGGCACTAACCTTGCCCTATAGCACATACATGTTTGACTCATTGCACCAGTTTTGCTTTCCTTCTCCCACGTGTCTGATCACCACCAACTTCTTGTGCTTAGTTTTTTGCTTTAGAATCAGGCAATGGCAAACCCAGACAACCATTCCTCTCCCACCTTCTCCCTGGATGTACGTGTGGTGTTTTCCAGGTAAGGGATGACTGCAGCAGAAGGCTGGTTTTTTGAAATTAATCTGCTAAATACAATGCTCTGTTTATCCTTGGGCAGGGCACTGGGACACCCAGCTAGACAGAACAGTTGGGATCCAGACAGAAACCTCCACTGCTAAAAGTGTAAGTGGCTCTGGCTAAGGGTGGAGAGGCAGGAGTGCCACTGCACCACTGTACCACTTTGTGCACAGAATTTATGTTAGAGGTGGACCCCACATACCAGAAAACCTACCTTTTTTTTTTTTTTTTACAGTCTGACCAGTCTCTTGGAAAGTTTTCTGTTAACACTATGATTGCAACTAAAAAGCTTCAGTGTATTTAATTAGTCCAACAATATTTTTGATAGATGACTGACAATTCTTAATTCTTATATGGACAGACTTTAACAACTAATTTCAAAGATTAACGACTCCTAGCTCTGAGTTTTGAGTTTTCAGTGAATTGCCAGTTTAAACTGAGAAACATTAGATGAGCACCTAATAAGGAACAAATTGTTTTGCCCACATTAGTATTTCTGAATGATAACAGTGCCTCATTGATACAGTTAACAGATGTCTTGTAACTTTACTATATTAATGTACAAAACACTATGGAGACCAACAAAGAAGCCGCTAGACCCCAAGATGATTACAGATATACTCTTGTTTCTAGGATACATTTACTTACAGAGCCAGCATTAGACAGTGATGTAGAAGATAGTTTTTGAATCCTTGGTCTAGCTTTAGGCACAAATATGATGGTCCAGCTGTTGCACTCAAACCAGTATCATTACTAAGGCTCCATGAAAATGCATTGAGAAGCAATCAGACTACACTGCTTTTTTGGACACATTTCATTGAGAAAGTCCTGACCTGTGAGCCAAATGAAGATGCAGCCCTCCACTGGGTATGCAGGCTCCCAAGAATTAGTCCCCTGGAAATGGGAACTGCATCACCAACATGCTATATGGGGACACCCACACCAACCAGAATGAAGTGGAAACTGGTCACAGCAGAGGCATTGAACTTCCTCTTGTATCTGACAGCTTGACAGCCTTTTCTCCTTGAAAAATGAGAATGTCACCTCATTCTATTGAACAATGGGAGAGCCTGTACCAATGTTGCTCACACTCAAGAATCTACTTGAGCATCAAGTAGATTCATGACTGGGTTTCTAAACCAACACTTTTAACATGGACCAATTTTTAAGTCTTCCAACCATTTTTGAGTAGACCAGCAAGGGAAGGCTTAAGCAGTATCATTGAGGAAAAGTTTAGAAAGATTGTGAGTTTCTGCCAGGCCTTCAAAGTGAGTCTCTCACCTACTCACAGAAACCTCTGTTTCAAAGGACACCACTATCAAAGCCCAAAGAGCACCAGAGGGTGCAGTGCAGCTGTATAATGAAAGTGAGAAATTGTAAAAACCTATGCCAAAAATTGTTTAATGGAAGTCAGGTAAACTGTTCAAAACCTGCTTCCAATGAACTCCAAGGATCTGCATTGCTCTGAGGGTTAGATCCTTTTAATTGAATAGAGACAGAATGTGAGTATTGACCTTCAGTAATCATCAGGATGCCCACACATGTAATGCCTTGTCTTCAAACTCAAATCAGAGTTTACTGAGAAATTAATCACTGGGAAATGAAACTTAAAATAGCCAGACTTTCATTTTTATCTCCTTTGGCTTGTGTTTAAAGAAAATGGAAAAAAGAGGAGGGGATCTCCTGCTGTTGTTAAGAATGAGTGCACAAAGGTGTCTCGTACAGATGGTGTGGAGACTCTACAAGGCACATGATCATAATGAAGTGCTTCAGAGCAGTAATTACAATAAAGAGGGTCTGCCTGTTTGAAGCAAAGGTGTTTTTTACAGGTGCTTCTAAGGGATCTTTACTGTAAAGCTTCATATGTCACTAAGAGAGCACATCTGCCAGGCTGAGCAGACCAAGAGTTCATCTTTTAATCTTCAGTTCCAGTCTACAATAGGTGAACTGGAGAAGCTCTCAGTGAAATCTTGAAGAAATAAATCATGGATTTGTCCATGGCAAACAGTTCTTCCTATAACTCTTCCCTTAGAACGTGACTTAAAAGCTGAAACTTGATATTTTATATGCCACCTTTTTTCCTTTTCAACCCTTTTTTAGTATTTTATATCCTGCAACAATACTTACTCATATATCTTACTGACATAAATGTCTGTGTTATTTTGAAGCCTGTTAAATTCTGTATTTCAATGATCTTATGTGGCAAGGAGTTTCACAGACCAGTCATACATAGCATTATGTTGATATGTTTCAATGTTCCCATCACTAAAATGTTTAAAACAAAATGATTTGCTTAACTTCTACCCCGGACTCTCCTTCACCCTTTCACCTCAGTTTCAGGTGTAGGCTCCCTGGCAGTGACAAGGAATTTTAGAATCTGTACAAAAGGTCAAAACCAAGAAGCTCTTTCTTTTGACTGTGGAGCCTGAGCTATCAGCAGTGATGATGGTGGTGGCTGATGGGGCTCACAGGAATGGGGCTAGAGGGGACAGAGTGGGCTTCAGGGAAGCACCTGAAGTGCAAACACAGCCAGGATCATGGGAAGAGTTCCCACACAGGCTTCACCACCAATACTCTTGCTTATGGAACCAGGACAAGACAATTGCTTGTTTCTGCAGAGCATGAAATGGTTCAGCAGCTTGGGCCCTGCCATGCTGCCAGTACTCAGGCTCATCTCTCAGGGAGAAGCCATGACTGCTAAAACAGCAAGGATATAAAAACTGCTACAGCTGAGGCCAGATTCCTTACTTCTGTAGGCAGGCCCAAACCTGATGAACTTCTAGTAAGTTACAACAGTGATTAATTGGTTCTTTCTTTTCAAATACTGTGGTTAGCTTATATCACAAGAATTCCGTCCCTGTTTCAGTTTTGGCTTGGCTTCACATGTAAAATGTCTCACCTTCCCCAAGGCCTTGTTTCTGCATTCACTTCTCAGCTACATGAACACACCAGCCCCTCAGGAGATGTGATTCACTCTGGAGTTGCACCCTCCTCCCTGCCTGTTTGTTCAGCTCGTGCCTTTGGGTGATGAGATCATGCTGAACTGACATCACTTGATGTAAAGTCCTAATTTTAAACCTTCACTTGATCAGGACTCCGGAATGGGGAGCTACTGCTTTTTATCTTTGTGAACTTCTTGCATGGTGACTGAAGTTCACACATGTCACCTTTACAACAGGCCAGGTAACAACAGCTGGCAAGTCACAACATGGGTGTGAAAGACGTGATTGTGACTGTTGTCTTCAAGAATCACAGAATCATAGAATTATTCAGGTTGGAAAAGACCTCAATGAACATATCACCTTTACAACAGGCCAGGTAACAACAACAGCTGGCAAGTCACAACATGGGTGTGAAAGACGTGATTGTGACTGTTGTCTTCAAGAATCACAGAACCATAGAATTATTCAGGTTGGAAAAGACCTCAATGAACATCAAGTCCACAATGAAGGCCTGAAGGAAACATCAAAGCTCACGTTAAGCGATTATAACTCTGATCTGGCCTCACTTTCAAACCAGCTCTGGCCCCTGTGGCGGCTTCAAAGCTTCAAGCTTGCACCTGGGGTTTTCTGAACGCTCCTGCTTGGGCCAGCATGAGGCTGTGCAAGGCTGCACCTTGTGCAGAGCAGAAAGGGGAGCTCAGGTCCGTAACCCAGCGCCGCCGCCACACGCAGCGAGCACCTCCCAGGCACACACAGGGAACCTGAGCTGGCGGCCACTTCCTGGGGGGAGAACGATGCTCCAGTTCTGCTGCTCTACAAACCATATTTGTCTGTGGTGAGCTCTTCAGACACCGTCAGTTAGAGAAGGAGATAAGGTGATAAGGAGATAAGGTAAGCTGAACACGAATACAGCATCATAAGCTACAGCACACACCCCAGAAAAGGGATAGAAAACAGAAAGACAGCTAGACAGAGACAAGACAAGGAACCTACAGAAGAAGATATGTGGAAAATATGTGGATATAAGAGATATGTGGAAAAAGAGGATGAAAATTATAGAGACATACTATTAAAGGTGTAATATAAACCAACAAAATTAAAAGGGAAATAAAGTTAGGCAGGGATGAAGCCACAAAGATTACTCTAGTCTTTGCCTTGTCAAAGAATTTGTAAGAAAAGTTTAAATTGTTCCTTCATGGTATTGCTGTATTACATATTTTAAACTAGCTTCTCAACTCTTCAAAAATCTGTGTAGCTTTATCATATGCTAAATCACATTTTAGCTGAAGATTGGTCCTTGTCAGATAAATATGTCTTTTCTGGCAAATCAACAGCTTCACTAAAGCCTCAATTTCAGTGAGATTTAACAGAATCTGAGAGCAAGCATGAAATGGCTTGAACAGAGAATTATTTTAACTGAAATTCATTCCTATTCTCTTTAAATGCAAATACTTAGCAAGCCTAGCAAGCTTATGACTCCATGTGAGACTCATGTAAAATATATTAGATTCTGAATCTTGAGACTTTCAGAGTGTTCCTTTGAATACTACTATGCTACACGGTCTTGACTTTATTCATAATACTGGATTTTTGCAATCATATTAAAGGGGAATTCTTTGTTTCAGGCAGTTTTAGGCGACTAAGGTAAGTGACTATACTTCCTGTTTATTTGAAAGAGGATTTTTAGTGTTTAAACTCTAGAGAAATATATTCTTCTACCTGTTTCCTTCTGAACTGAGATGATTTTTAGATAGCATGCAGTGTCTTCATAAGCTGGAAATTTGCAAGCAAATAAAATATTGCAGCTAATGCAAAGCATGTTTGAAGTGCAGCTTAAGATTTGACTTTTTAATATGTCTTACTCTTTAAACTGCATAGTCGGACTAAGACAGACCTCTGGTACTTAGTCTCCCTTACATATATACATATTGACTTTATGACTTCTGCTTCTTTTACACCAGTTATTCAGTTCCATCTTAGACTGCAGTCACATGAAAGTCATTTACATTCACCTGCTGGCTATGTAAAATAAAGAATTTTCTATTTCTGAAAGGAACTGCTTTCATACATTGCCTTTGCTCTACAGAAAAGAATAAAAGTAGTCACAAAACTTTTGGCAGAAGTTTCAAAAGTGCACTGCAAAGAGCTGAAAACTGTGCTTAAAACCCACCTATTTTTGTTCTGCTTTTCCTTTTTCAGAATGATGACTGTGTATAGGTGTGGTGTAGCAAAGACATTATCACATCCAGTCAGCAACCTGAGCAACTTTTCCAGCTGGCCCAAGCACCTTTACAGCTGTCAGCTGAGGATCATCAGCATTTCCACAAGAAGATGAATCCATACAAAATTTGTGGCAGCTGAGAGGTGGTGGTGCCCTGGTTCCTGCTCTCTGGGTTGGCCTGACCTGGCTCAGCTTGGCTGGATTTGCCCTGCCCCTGCCAATGTCACACCAGGAGCAGTGCTCGCCTCACCTTCCCAGGGGGCAACTTCCCACTTTATCCTGATCCTTGTGCCACACAGAGGGCACAAGATGAGCACAAGAGGTGGGCAGGCTGGACTGCCACTGCCAACCAGCCTCGTGCCAGCACACGGGGGGAGGTCTCAGCTCTGAAATTCCTGCTCTAAAATGCAGGTACTGCACCACTACTCCACTCAAGTAAACTTTTGTTTGGGGTCCAATTGTGACACTCGGTGTGGGAGCTCGGGGGGCACGTGCTGCCCAGCACACCTCGAACCAGGCTGCTGGAGCCACTGGGCTGAGCATCAGGCTTTGGGGGCCAACAGGGGTCTGATCCCAGTTCTGATAATCTAAATCCCCTATTATTCCTTTAATACACAAGGAGGTCCTGCAAAATTAGTCCACTGTAAATCAGATCACAGTGTGCACCTAGGATTTTAAAGTGCATTACAAGCAACTAATTGCTTATCACAGCAATGTAACAACCACTCTTCGTGGGACAGCAGTGCAGAACAATTGATTTTTACTTCTATTTTTAATATAGTACTAAGAACAAGTAAAAAGTAATCTGGGGGGAGCTGAGAGCAAAACCTGCAGAGTGAATGAGACTCATTTCACAAGAAAAAATTGGGGGGGGAGGGGGGAAGAAATAACATTTAAATCTCTTTGGCATCTACCAGGCATTATTTTTTCAAATAAGCAGAAATAATTTATGATATATTGTGTGTGCAAAAAATTATACAAAATCCGAATTGCTGGAGCATAAACAGACTAGGTGACACCTTGCAGGGAGCAGGAAATGTTGCATTAGGTATAGAATTGAGCTTACCAAATGAGATCAAAGGTTAATTTACAGGAAACTTGATGTAGTTACTCACTTGTTGATCCTGCAGTTTAACTCCAACTACCCTGAAGGTGTTTGTGGCCGTGTTGTGGTATATGTTGATTCTGCTGAATCCCTGCTGTCCAGGTTTGATTGGCACCCATTTCTTACTGGTATCGTCATAGACCATAACTGAAGCTCGGGCTTGGCAAATACTCTGTTCACTGGGGAGAAAAACAAAAAATCAGGAAAGAAAACAGTGATTTTGCTGCTTATTGCTTATTATTTACAACTTCTAAAGCCAAAAAAACCCAAAACCCAACAGAAACTATCAGTACTACATTCAACATATGCTTTATAAGAGATCTGCTGGTCCTTTGAATGCGATCTGTTAAATTAAAGCTGACATGTTATGTGTTCACAGACTTTAAAACCTCCTGTACGCTGCTGTTTTGAACCAATAATCTATTTTATATAAAACATTAAGCCCTGAGAAATAACCTGCATCACATAAACATTATGAAAACTGTCCAACAGCATGAATGCTCTATTTATTTTATGTATCTATTGGCAAGCAAAGCTTTTTACATTTGCATGAAAACCTACCAATATTTTACAGCTTGTTGACAAAACAAACGTGACACCCACAGCTGAGTTATACATTTAAAACTGGAAGCAAGCAGACCTTGGAGCAAAAGCCATGTTAGGTAAACTGAAGAAATCAATTAAGTTAATCCAGCTGACGCCTAATACCCAGACCCGCTGACGCACTTGGAAGTCCCAGAATTCACGGAGCAAAACACACAGGAACACTTTCCTCCTTCATCCTAGTAGCAAAGAAAGTGGGGAAGGGGAATCCACAAACCTGGATGCATGCCAGCATTAAAGTATATAACCACTGTTTTGTATAGTATAAATAACTATTTTTCTCCTTTATAGTCACAGAAATTCCTTAATACATTACCTCTTGTTTATTAGTCATATCCTGACTAATATTCATATAGAGAATCATAATAAAACACACCCTTCAAGGGCAATAAATGCCACTGGCAAATGCTGTAACATGTCAATACAGGTCAGAATTTCAGTTCCACTCTCCTGACCTCCCAGCCACTTTTCCTACACCAGAGGAAATACAAGTTGGAGAAAAAAAATGAATAATGCAAATTTTGGAGATTTGATGTCTTTAAATGTAATAGGGATTTTTAACAAGCAAACAGTGCACCTTATGATGCATTTATGATTCAGTTAGTGCATCTAAATGAAACTATGGAAATCTATGTCCTGCAAAAACTTTAAGTTCATGACTGTCCTGTTAACTTGCATATAGGTATATATATCTCCATTCCTCAGCCCTAGCCATATTAAATAATTTTCGACAATGCAATAGCAAGTGGTTAATCCGCTTTGCACACAAATCCTTTTCCTCCCTCTTTGTTTGGGTTTGCCTCCCTAGCATGGACACACACACACACACACACACAGAGGAGAAGATCCTGGGTGATGCCAAACCATGTTGCTGCACTGCACTGCCACTGTGCCAAATTACACCACTTGTAAATTTTACCAACTGCTGCACACCCAAACCTGCCTGACCCCATCACTGTCATCATTTTAATGAAAGGGAGCACATTACTTCAAGTATTAAGAGGATCTGGGTTGATTACAGCAGCAATTTTCAATCTTTTCTGACCTGTGGGTCTCAAAAAGATTTCCAAGGCAGATGTATCCCCCATGGTACACTAAAGCCTACTGACTCTGGCTTGTTTTGTCAATCACTTTGCACAGCCTCCAGGTAGCCCACAGACCTCCTCCAGGCTGTGAGTAAGAGCCTGGAAAGTCCTCACAGCATTTACAGAGGGAGCAATGATGCCAGCAGACATCTCTATAAAGAACAAGATAGGAAAATTCAAAATAAACTGTATTTTTATTAGATATTATAGAAACAGCTAAATTCTGTTACCAGAGCAATATATTCAGATTAGAAGGACAAAATATTATTTTATTTATATTGTTCAGAATTCATAAAATACAGCCCATCCACCAGTTGCTATTGCTTTGTGAGGTACCTGGAGAACAGCTGTGCCTTTGCTGATGTACTTACCCAGGAAACACCTCTCCCTCTTGTTTTTTAAGGTAAGCTAATGTCTTGTGGCAGCTCCTCCATATCTGACACGAGCAGCTGAGGGATTTGAGCTCCTTCCAGCCTGCCTAATCCTCCAACTGCTGCAGGAGCTGCATCCTGGCAGCAGTGGCAGCATTGCCTGCATCCTTCAGACCTGCTGGGGGACACTCAGTCTGCCTTGGATTCACAGATGGGGAGAATGGGAGAGAAACAGACCAGCAAACAGCAGCTACATGGATTGCCCTTGTCATATGGAAGTGGAAAGGCAAAAAATAATCCCCAGTGCAGTCTGGTAGGTGGATGGTGGCCACCTGCCTTTGCTAGCAGAGGTGGGGGGAGCATCAGCTGCCAGAGCACAGCAATGCTCTGCCCAGGAGCCCAGGGGCTCCAGGAAAAGGTTATTCCTGGGAGGGTCACACTCAGCCAGTGTGACACCACGTCCATCTCCTCAAGCCTTGCCAAGCACTACAAGTCCTGCTGTACACTAAAGTAAGCTTCATCAGAGCAAGGCTAAAACCCAATACTGTCTCCATTTCAGATGAATTTTGAAATCCACAATTACAATGAGCTGCTAAATTAGTCAAAATTAATTAAATTATCCTCATTTACAATAACCATCCAGACATGGGGGCCTTAACACAGCATTGCTCACAATGCCATGCCCAGATCCCAGGAGATACAGCAACTTTGCCTTCAGGCTTTGCTGCCACCAAAACCAGCAGCAATGTGGCTGAAACACAGATGCAGACCTCAGGAGCAGGGTTTGATCCATGACAACCAATTGTTACTGTGACATAAAGCAACAACACATCGAGCTCGATCCCTGCTCTCCTGCAGTCAATGGAAGTTTTTCATCATTCATTTAAATGGAAGCAGGATTGAGCCTGTTATCTGGCCTCCAGTGAAATAACAGAAAGGAACATAAAACAGCACACCAGGGGAATCCCTTCCTGCAAAGCACTTCATCAATCTTTCAACATCCAAAATGCCTCCAGGGACCCATTGCTAGCTTGCTGTCTCCCCCTAAATGGAGTGAGACAACTCCAGGAGTTTAGTAACTCTTTATCCTGAAGACTTTCTACTCTTCCTATGCATAAAAGGCACAACTGTCCCACTGCTGCTTTAAGAGGCTACAGCCCAGAAAATGTTCACTTTCTAAAGCTCATTGAGAATCTCTGTATTATTCTCTGTACATTATTTTAAACACAAATCAAGCATCAGTCATTTCACGAAGGTCCAGCAAAATTTTTGGTTATTTTTAGGACCATACATCACTGATACTTATGTCAACTACATGTGCCAGGTAATAAATGTGCTTAGTAACACAATTCTGAGTAGCCACATTCCTTCTCCATGATAAGAGTTTGTTATATATTAGTATTCACATGCAAAATTATGCTTGCCCTCTTCTAGAACTTGCTTTATTTTCCTAATACACAGAAGTTACTAAAAATTTGGTATTGATGGAGGTCCATCAAAGTTCACACACGTCAAATATCAGGAATTCTCTTACTGATATTTTATTTTACATTAAAATGCAGTTAGACTTATCCACCTGAGTTCCCATCATAGGTAATTATGTATAAAAATATATAAAAATTGAATCATAGAGAGGTCTTAATTACAAAATTGGTCACGTTTGTGCACAACATCTACTCCAATTTGCTACATTTTACTATGGGGCAGATTAAAGATATCTTATGTAAATGTGGAGGGGAGGGAGTTCTTCCTAGGGACCCCAAATCTTAATATTCACCCCTGTTTATTCTGAAAGCATTACATCTGTGGGATGGCAAACCTCTGCACTAGTACCATTTGTTTGACTGAAGTTAAAGAAAGTCTGCTTAGTTTTATTCACAGGTGATATCTAAAGTTGAGTGCTCATAGTTGAGATTTACAGAATATTGTTTCAATACTACAAAACTGTAAATTAAGAAAAAAAGTTTGCGGATAATACTGTTTGTTTCATTCTTTGTGACACATTTTGACCCACTGCCATCCATCTCTCTCTGTAAGATTAATCTTCAAAAACCAGCAGATTGGTTAAATTGGATTAAACCCTTCTTGAAAGGGTCAGCATTGACCTTTCTTGCTCAGCCCTGGTGAGAGTGGGCAGACACTTTGAGACAGTGATGCAGGGAAGGTGCCTTTGTCCTGCAATAACACTGTCTCCTCTTTCACCCATTCAGAACCTGAAAATGCAGTCCTTTCTTGCTGGCTTCTAGTAAGCATATGATTACCAAGATCTATAGCCAAAAAAGAGCCACAAATGGAATAGATAACACCAGGAATCTTAGGAAAATACCTGCATTTTTTGTGAATTATCACATGACAAGGCAGTGGTTTGGCATTAGCCCAGTGAGTTATCCAAATATACAAGCAAATAGCTCAAGCTGGAACTACAAAAGACCTGTCACAGAGAATAAACAGGAAAAAGAGAGCAAACCATAATGTTTGGAGAAGAGTCTGGCTCTGGAGGGAATCTAAGGCTTTTGCCTCTCGTTCCAGACTGAGGAAAAGTCGAGCAGCCAAGCTGCACTGTGCTCCCTCACTGACCTGTTTCCTCTACTTACACGGTTATCCTCTTATGAATAAAACTTTTTCAGAGCTTGGTACTGAGTGACTGAGCCACCTCTGACCAGCAGCCCCGTGCAGAGCCTGCCATGGCACAGGGTTATCCCAGTCCTACCCTGGACCCCCTGTCCAGCACCAAACCACCCAGAGGTCACACCTCTGGGGCAATGGGAGAGGTTTAAACTCTTTCTGCTAGAGCCAGGACAAGGTCATACAGCTTTTGGAGGGTCACCAAATCACGCTCACAAAAGGTGTAACAAATATCCATGACCAGCTAACTTTGGGACCAAACACCTAATTCTCTGGGCTTTGCTCCAGCATGCCAGGTGGACCTGGACACTTCCACTGTCCTTATTTACAGACACAACTGTGTCCTTGGGACAGACACTCCCTTAGCATAAGCTTTTTCCCTCTGAAAGCTCCCTGATAGAAATCAAGATCTCATGCTTTGAACTGATTACAGATCTACCTTGTATCAAGCTGCTCATGATTCTTCGACCTTCAAAGATGCTCTTTTCTTGTATTCATAGAAAAGGTAATAGCTATTTATACAAGCATTTACCTTATTTTTCATTTCCAGCTCCCATATGTCCCCCCTCAATATTTTTATTATTAATAATTAAAGTTATTTTAAACTGATCTAATCACTCCTCTTGGTGTGAGAAATTGTTGACATTACTTAGCCCTAGGCTTGCCCTACTTGAGAACGAAACCTCAGCCCAGTGAATATGGGAGAAAATGCACAAGTCATTTAGCACATCTTACTCTACTTGTTCACTGAGTCTGCCACAGGAAGTCACATTTGTGTGGTTAAACGTGACATGCAAGAAATTGCTGATGCTGATTTAAGAAGCTGACAGAATACTCTCAATGTCAGCTTAAACAGCTAATGTACACCCAAAATCCTGAACACAGAGATGTTCAATCTGTGCAGTACAGATTTGTGTTAACCTCCGAATCAGAAAGCTACAAGTCATGTTCCTGCAGCATTTTAAAGTGTACTTCAAACACTAATATATTAATTTGCTAAACATTTTAATAGCTTTCACTTTAATAAATATAATAACGACTGGGATGCACTGAAAATGTTTCAGTAGTGACCTGAAACAATGGACATTTCTCTCTGACCACTGGATTTGGAGAACAAGAAACCTGAGAGCCCCAGTCAGGTCATTTAGGCTTAGATAGAGACCTCAGCTGAGATCTGAACTCGTTACAGATAAAGGCTCTCCATCCTTCCCACCAGACATTCACCAAGAGAACAAAAAACCTGAGAGCCCCTCTGAACACAAGACAGGTCATTTAGGCTTAGATAGAGACCTCAGCTGAGATCTGAACTCGTTACAGATAAAGGCTCTCCATCCTTCCCACCAGACATTCACCACCAGCCCTACTCATGGCCCCACTTCTCCTTGGGAGCATCATTTCCCCAGCACAATGTCAGTCATACTTGTGACTCCTGGGACCCCCTGTTTCAAAGTCTACTTCCCTCTGCAACCAAAGTTGCAGCACAGCCGGTGTCACCATCGTTCACCTTTGTCCCAGAGCCCTGGAGAACTTCCTCAAGCAATGCAGCAAGACCTTATAGTGAAAATACAGCGTTAAGCCCTTGATCACACCAAAGGGCAGCCCCATGGGGGCTTTATATCCAGAAAGGTGCTTTTAGTCCTCAGTGACATGCAAATGCTTGACTCTTTTATAGCAGATATTTAAATACTAGCAGTCACACTCTCATATATAATATGGAGGTGCCACAATGACTACCTCCAGTTGTTTTCTGAGCTCCATTTCCTGGCATTCCCTGAAAAAACAACCCATGGACCCAGTGGTCAGAAGTTCTCAATTTTCACTCACTCCTGGTTGCATGCCTCTGCAGAGAGACCTATCCAACAGTGTTGCCCTTGCTCCAGTCAGCCTGAAGTGAAGCCCAGTTCCCAGAGAAGCTGCTCTTCTTTGGTGTCCTGCTTATGCTTGCACAATCACCTTGCAGATCTTTTGGTGCTGGAGTTTGTCTGCACTGACAGCTGGAGACGAGCCTTTTGCACCGAGCATCTGCTGAATGTGCCTGGTCATCACCTTTCTCCACTCTTAAACTCTAGCATCTAAACAGTTTAATACTAAATAATTACAAGAAAATAGTGAAAATATGAAGCCTCCTTCATAAGGAGCTCTCAAAAAGACTGACGCTGTTAAATAAAGTCATGACACACCCGCAAGACAAATACATATTTTACAGAACAGGAAATGGAAATACTGGTACCTACAGGGCTATTAAGAATAAGATGAACACCAGTTCACCTCCATAAGGAAGAATATTCAAAAGTTACTTTCTGTTAGGAATAAGACATTAATTTTGAATTGTCCCTTACTACATTGGCATACCCAGTGGGAACTGCCTTGTGCAGTATCTGCTGCAGATACCCACAGCAGACCTATCAGCTGGAAACCAGAGAAGAGACAGTTTATGAGGCACCCAGGTAGCACCCAGGTTGCACACTAAGCCAGACGAGTTGCTAAATTTGGGAACACACACAATATCCTGGCATGACCAGAGAAACTTGCATAACCTTCTGTCACCAGCCAATGCTCTTGAGCATGGGAAAAGTGAGAAAAAATACAAAAAATTATACAGTATGCAAAACATGACTGCAGTGGAATAGATGCTTCACCTGGGTCTGACTGTCAGCCCAGAAGAGCTCAGTCCTCAGCACTGCCAGCCAAGGTCTGTGAGAACCCTGACCTTGGTGTCCGCCACCGCACTTAAATACAGCACATCTGCCAATCAGTGCAGATTTGGGGCCAGCAGAGATGCCACAGATTGATGCCCTTGTAAGCCAGCACATCTGCTTAGTTTGTGTTGCTGAGATTTTTAAACCATGCAGTGTTAATTTTAACCCATCCCTCTTCTGGTAGGTTTTGCGAACTGAAGCGTAAGAATTCAAATGACTCTAAGGGGAACTCCAGCTATCAGCATCTCAGCTCAGCATGTTAAGAAATGCTTAAAGAGATCTACTTTGCAAAAGGCACTTCACTGAGGAAGTGGTGTGATTAAGCAAAGTGCCATTGCTGCCAGGCTATGCTCCAGGAAACTTTTCCTTCCAAGTTCCAACAACTGACTGCTAATGGAGTCTCCTAATGGAGGAACTTCACTGCTCCATTAATGCTTTGAATCATGTAAAATTTCTTTCTGTGAAGTGGGGCTCACTTCCAGGTTTTACACACCACCTTGAAGATACACTTTGGGAGTTGCTAAAAGTAAATATCAAGTAAATGCTTAGAAGTTCCTAAAAATGAGTCAAGTAAATGGCCTGGAGAAACACCAGGAACTCAATTAGACAAAAACTGTAAAAAAGCAACTCGACTGGATCAGGTTGCTATTAATATAAACTACTTCCCTTCCCCCTTAAATTACAGAAATAAAAGCAAGAAGTATCTAATTTTGTAAAATATGAATTATGCAAAACCTGAAACTGAACTGTCAAGTGAAAATACATGACTGAGGGCACTCACTCATGGGCCAACCATATCTGTATTTCAGGAGAACGATACCTTAAAAAAAGGCTTTGAAAGATTATAATCATAACTACCAGGAAAGGCAGACTCGAAAGTGAATACAGGAAATCAACATAAAGATCTTTCATTAAAGCTGGCATCACTTTGCCTTGGTTTCCCTTCAATCCCAGAAGAAATGTAAATAAACCTGTGACAATTCCCCTCGAGCTGATGGAGGCAGATCAGGAATGAAGAAACAATCACTTCATCAAGTCAGCTTCTCCCTCACTACCAGGGGATGCATATTCCTGTAGCATTGCCATAAAAGCTTCATTACCATTTTATACAATTATAAATTATCCTACCAGGCTATAACCAAAACACAAACCTTCTGTGTTTATCACAATATGTGCTCTCCTTCACATCCAGTCACATTAATTCTGGCCAACACAGTCCCTGCCAACAGGCACAGCCCCCAGATACTTACGTGCCTGCCATGGAGGAGGACCTGGTCAGGCAATCCCACAGAGGTATATGCTCAAAGCTGGCACGTGTGCTCAAATCCAAACAGTCTCTTTCACCTGAGCAGAAGACAAATTTGGCAGGGAGACAAGCCAAGAGTCTCTATGAAGGCTTCTAACCAAAAACAGGAAAGGGAAGCGCTATTGAGAGAGCAGGAGGGCAGGAAGTAACACTTATACAGCAGGGGCGGGGAAGGGACTTTAAAGAAGAAATGTATTATTTCTTATAGCTGATTTGCTGAGCAAAAGTACAAACAATATAGATTAAGATTAGATGTGCCGTTGTTGCCTCATTGGAGGCATGGATATTACAAACTTTTCGCGCATTTTCTCAAGGCACAGGTTCACTGTCCAAGAAAAAGCAAAAGCAAATAAAGCTCAGACCCAGAAAAAAAAATGCTGTTATTCATTTATGGCACGGGCGTTTACACAACGCAGAACCAAACCCAGGGGCCCTGGTGGCACCAAGGGCCCTGCACCACCTGGCAGCCAACCTGACATCCTGCTGAGGTCCAGCTCCAGCCCAGAACTTTTACTGACACGGCACAGTGCAAATTTTCTCTCTCTCCCCTACTTAGACACCTTTTGCACATCTGCTCAAGATGAGCTGGAGCAGAGGACGCAGGGTGCAGACACCAGGTAACTTCCCAAAGCACCCCACAAACTGCAGAGCTTCTCAGCTCTTGAAGAACTGCTGGAAACACAGTCAGAAGCCATGATTTTACCATGGAGGCACACAGACTTCCCTGGGAGTCAGCATCAGAGGCTCTGAACTCTCTGCTAATGAGAAGAAAACCTGTAGAGCCCTGAGGAGACCAGCCCTCAGGAGATCACACGATTCCTGACATCCTTGCCGTGCTTTCAGAGTGCAATGTACATTTGTAAAACCTTAGATCCCTGCTTAATATAGCAAAAAGAGAGATGTGTAAGAAATAAGCTGAATTTGGCAAGGCACACCAGGTACACAAACCCTTCAGTTCAGTTTCTGCTGGGCAGCAAAGGCTGCAAACACCGCTCCACCTAAGCAGGGGAGCAGAGCACTTTTCACCTTCACTGTTTTTTCTGTTACAAGAGATTACTCTCATGGTCCAACTGAAAGACCTACAGAAAGGACTGCTGAAATGGCACCTAGTGAAAACATGGGTGTCAAGATCTGGCTGCTCTCACAGCTGGTAGTACATCGCCTGCTCAGTTGCTGCTTCCAGTTCCTCTGCAGAAAATCTCTGTATGACTGAAGAGTTTCAGGTTTCTGATAGGGGAGTTTAAAAGCCAACAACAATTAAAATTCTTACTGACATTTAAGCATAGCTTTTTCTGTAGTGCTTTTGTTTTTCTCTCTTTTTATTTCTTTCTGTTTAATGAAGCATTTTATTATCACTTGGGATTTCAATTTGGCTGCATTCTCCTGATACTACATCCTTTGCTTTGAGATCTGTGTGGATGGTGGGCACTATCTTGTTTCACTCAAAAATTTGTGCTTTTCATGAATTTAAAGTTTTTCAAGTGACAGTTCCTCTGTATAGCTCACATGTTGCTTAGACAATAATTGTAGAGTTAGTGCAAATAGTACTTTACTGCATGTATTAGAAAAGGACATAGCCTGAAAAATGCATCTCCAAGTAAGTACAGACAGAAATCACTAATGGCCCCGATCAGCCTTGCTGGCTCCACTGTTCTAGGCAGAAGGATGCAGGAAGATGAACTAAGCAAAGATCTCAGGAGCCTTTTTATTTCTCTGATGTGTCTGAGGTAGATATGGTCACTGATTTGGGGGAAAGGAGACAGCATTTATGAGGGAGAATAGTTTCCCTGTGAAACCAAGCAGATATTACCCTCTTTACACACAAATATCAGCTGCAATATTATCAGCTAGAAAACGCTGGTTTTAAAGATTTGGTTCTCCTGAACAAACACCTTTGAGCACACCTGGAAACTCCCAACCTCCCCCCTCCTGCTAGCACTGTGCATGCTGAAGGCACAACAAAGAGCAGGTCACTACTGACACATCCAATGTCACCCTAGGAAATAGTGACAGTGAGCAGGACAAAGCCCAGGGCTGCCTTTCTATGCCCCTGTCATAAGCCAAATTAATTTCACTAAGCACCACAGCATACATTCCAGCAGAAGTGCCTCTAATCACCTCTTTGCATTGCTAAAATGCCTCCATGGCCCTGGACTAGAAAGGGAGCACTTAGAAGGACACAGCACTCTGTGACAAATGACACATAAGACCGAGTAGCTGACTTCTATCCAGTCCTCACAAAGAACCATATGCTGGATAAACAGATTATTTCAGTCATGTGTTGAGATCTGTGTGAGCAGATCAGGATTCCTAAACACAGAAGTGAGGCTTTAGTTGCAATTAAGTGAATATTCCCATAGGTTTGCAAGCAGCACGTCTGCTGGCCATGTACTCAGCTTTCATGTTCCAAACACTCCCAAGTCTTGGATTTGCTTTCTTTTGGAGAGTTTCATGACCAGATGAATCGTGATTTGTATAAGACAATAATGTTATGTATTTTTAATCCTTAGAGCTATAGGCTGAGCCCGAAAGGTGAGTGCCTGAGCCTCAAAATGACTCATCTCCAAGCACAAAACCCAGCCTATTTTTAAGAATGAAGTGAAGCACTGTAGAATGTGTTACTTATACTATTTAAAAAATAAGTGTCACAATCATAATATAAAACTGTACCCACTTAAGAGTTATTTGAAGGTAGACATGATTAAAATATTTTTTCTTAATAAGCACGTTTCAGACTTTCCAAATAACTATTCCCAAATATATATCTGTTGCGTTTAGTTCTGTGTTATCCTCAAAAGGCAACATGTTATATTGCACAAATTTCAAAATTTGCATATGGCAAGTCTTTCATGTAACGATTTCATGATTAAGAAATCTGGAAGTTCCCAGTGAAATGGTACACTCAAATTTCATAAACTACAAGACAGTTTCATGAATATATGCACAAATGATATGTAACAGCATATAAAATATGCAGTTATATATTCAGATTTGTAAATCTAATTTCACAGCTGTTAATAGTCTTTGAATGTAAGACATTTCCTCATACACTGAGATTTGCAACTATTAAACATGCTGATGAGGCAAAAAAAAATTCCTTATCCTCAGAAAGTTTAACCCTGTATGTTAATATTTGCTCTTGCTCTCTCAAATCACTTTTTTTCCCATGCTTCCCACTCATTTGAAAGGAGCACGAGAGAAACCAGACTTTAACTATTAGAAGAGTTAAAAATGTGCAGTGAGGTGAGATACCAGCTGCCACTTCAACAGCAAAACAACTGATCCTGCACCAAGCATATTTTACAAATGAGTATTTTTGGGGATATTAATTTAGGATGCAATCCCATCACTGCTGAGGTGCAAGGAAGCCTTTCCATGGACTTAAGAGGGACTAGATTTAACTCTTTGTATAGATCCACTCAAGTACTGATAAATAAACATATGGCAGGAAAAAAAATCTTTTAAAGGCCACAAGTTATGGGATTTGGGAAGCCCTATTTTTTCCTTCTGGGAAGCCCCTGGCTCTCAAGTCAGGCATTGCCCTTTGCTAAGATGATTTCATCTCACCCTCACTCCACAGAGGGAACAGCCAGGACTCACCTGCTTCCAGGGGGATGTTTGGGCTGATGCAAACAGCTTAGGTATTGCCTCAAGGAAATAACTGTGTTGCAAAGAATTAACTCCGTGGCTGCCTTCAATTTTCCTCTCTATAAACTGTGATGAGCAGTGGGCAGTAAGCCCAGACCCCACGGTAAGCAGCATGGAACAAGTTACAGACCATATGGAGAGAAGTAAACTGCCACTTCATACACAGGGCATCTATAATGCTTTTTTGCTTGAGTCAGCTAATTGCACATCCGCAAATCAGCACATTTATAACAAATGGAGCATTATGATATCATGGGAAATCTATTTAATATGATCAAAGTCTGCCAGGAAAATTTCCCCTGAAATTATGAAAGTACTTAAGAGTCCTGAGTGCCGGGGACATTTTACAGTCCTTATTAAACAAACATTTTCCCATTGTTTCATGGCAGCTGGTGGTACCAAGGGCTGTATTTTCCAAGGCTCCATGACAGCAGTGTCACTGCAGCATGGCATCTCCCTGCTGCAGGCAGAAGGCACCTCTGTATCTATAGCTAGAACCAGCCCCACCACCCAGACCTGCTCCAGAGCAGCCAAAGAACAGCTACTGCTCCCAGCAGCACCTCAGCTCAGGCATACCATCTCCTTTCTTTTCCAGAAGATGAGATTTACAGTGTTGCAAATCCCCTTCTGTACTGCAGATTTTAAGGGGTGTGCTTAGCTTTTCCACATAACTTTTTTCTTATGTTAAAGTTTAGCAATGCCCTTGATCTAAAGAGCCATTAGAGATAGTCTGAGTGTAAATATAAACTTACTTGGGGTATCAGCTGAAAAACATTCTCATATTTATGCCACCAAGCACATGCTATCCCCCAGTATTGCTCCACAGCTGATGTATTTTCACCTTCAGCTTGCATTTTTTCTTAAACTTTAGTAAACATGTTGAGTGGCTTCAGCAGCTGTTGGCAGTGGTCCTTTCAACTGCCTACATTACTTTTTTGTAGCTCTTGATTTATGGGGTGGTCATGTAATTTTCTGAGGTTTGTATTTGAAACAAGAAATGCCAACTTCACAACAGTCCCAAAGGAAGACCAGGAGCTTCTCACTCAAAACTAGCTCTGCCTCAATTCTGGTACTTCCCTTAGCTATTTAATGCTATCCACCAGTAAGAAATGCAATTCAAGCATGCTGCCTTACTGAACAGATGAGATACTTGTATCAGGAGACATCCCTATCACATGTGGTTGGCACCATAAGCCCTGGAAGGGTTTCTATCACAAGCCTTTTTGAGGCACATGGGTGGGTGAGGTACAGCCTAGCAGGTGTGAACATAAGGAGAGGTTTTCTAATGTAAGGGGTGCTGGAGTAAAGAAAAAAGCATGTTAACACAGCTCATGAGACTGGAGGGGGAGCAGCTGCCCAAAAAAATGATCAGAAATCACACAAAAGTGTATTTTTATCACTTGCAGTTCTCTAAAGGCACATGCCTGTCTGATGTTCAGGTCATATAATTTGATATTCATTGGGAAAGCACTTTTCAAGACAGCAACCCCATCCCTAAAAAGTTAGAGCTCAAAGTGAAGGCTGTGAAGGCTCTAGAAGGTGAGGTTCACACCAAGATGAAGAATGCCTGGCCTTGTTTCCAGCCTTGTTTCTGATATTTATGTTTCCTGGAATAGGACAGGTCGGAAATAATAGCTGACTTACAGGCACAGGGAAACTTCAGCTTGCAGAAGGATCCCTGAAGGTGGAATGGGTACATTCAGCAGTTTTTCATGTCAACTCACCACACCTTTCACTGCCATGTAACACAACGAGGTGCACACATGCAGGGAAGCTCTCTCCTTTAAAAGCATCCATATTCCTTCCACATTTTTTCATGTCTTAGAACAACCCCTTATAGCATTTAACAGGAACTGAGGTAGTTTTGCATGAATCAATACTTGCTTTATCCTTGCTGAAGTTGGTGGCAAAATTCCTATTAGCAATTAGCCATTCCAGCTGCAGCAGCAATTTATCTTTTATATCATCTGTGTCATCAGTTAGGCAGTAGAACAAGGTAAATTATACTGGTCTGTTGAAGCCCCATCTTAAATCCAGTGTTTGCAGTGATGGACAATGAATGTGGCCCTGATATTTGCAGATATACTTTGGTTGGGAAAAATAACAAATCATTGCTGGGCCCAAACAATAAGCTGCACAACTGAGTCACAGTGTCAATTTAGATTAAGTATCTTTAGTCTGTTAAAAAGTGAACATTGCAGATCTGACTGTTTGCAGTGTTCCATCATGGAAAAGGTGAAACCCTCTTCAAGGTGGGCATAAAACAGCACCAAATGTCAATCAACTCTACGCAAAAATCCATATTAATTGTGGCAATCAGGAAGGTGGGAGGATGTCTCCTAAATTTCACAAGAAGAATAATTTTCAGATTATTTTGTAAAAATAAACACAAGGACAGCTAGCAAATGGAGATGTGTAGTACACAAATCCTTCTTCCAAAACTACTGACAACACTTATTAAAACAAAAATTATCCTGGCAGCCCCTTCTTTTCCCCCTTTCTCTCCTTCGATTATTTATTGGCAAAGATTTTTCCCATTGCCTGGCAGATAAAAAGGTTTTCTGAGTGCCAGAACTGAAACAGGATCCCTGAGCACATTTGTGCACCAGACTTGTTTGTGCACGATGTTTGTCAAATAATAGCAGAAGTATTCTTGCTTTACCATGATTTTTATCCTTTTTCTCCCAGCAACCTTCCCCTCTTATCTTGTCCAAAATTATTTTCTTGACTGTGTTATGTCGTCTGTGACTTTCCCATCACCATGCAGGGACACCACAAAGTGCCACTTCTCAGGAGTTGGGCATCTACTAACCAGGTGCAAGTCGGCAGTGAATTGCTGCTCAACCTGACTGTGCTCTGCCTTCACCTCACCCAGGACACCAGACTGAATCCCTCTCCTCTCCATCCACTTGGTGAGTGTCAGAAACCAGCGACTTTCACTCCCCTGTCAAACTAGGCTGACTCTTCTGAATCTGCTGGTCAGCTACTGGGAAGGTGATAGAGAGAAGGAAGAGGATGGGCAGACAGAGGGGTAAAGAAACTGCATAAAACTTATTTTCTTAGAAGAGCAAACCAAAGACAGGTTGGTAGGAGGGTCTCCCAAAGAATTGCTGCTCACCACCACTGGTACCCTCACCAGTTTGTCCATCTGATGACCATCAAACCCTCCACAATGGCATGCACAGTTCTCTTCAAAATCAGAATTATAGACTTTTTTCCAAAAGTACAACTTTCTAGTCACCTGGCATTTTTTCCACTTCTAAAACATGTAGGGTTTTGTCAGCACTTCAGACTTGTCAAAAGATAACCCTTCCATCCAAAGCTTAACAAAAACCTTTAGCCCTTGAGCCATTACACAGAGTGGGAGTGTTCAGCAGTCTCTGTCTGTGTCAAGATGTGCTTTTCATAATAATACACTGGGTTTATTATGACACGACTGAAATCTTCAAAACTGTCTTTTTGCATTACTGATACAATGTTTTGGGGGAAAAAATTAAAAAGAGAAATTAAAATCACTCACAAGTCAACAAATTACAGGAAGGTCAGGTAAGAGAAAGGATACAGAGAATGGGGAAAGTTTCAGTAGTAACTCAGCTCGCTGTTCCTTCTAATGGCTTTTTGAACCTTCTACAGCTCCATCATCTCCCAAGATCACAAATTCAGACTGAAGTAAGGTCATGGAGGATTTCTAGGGAGTCAGAAAACACCTGCAGTGCATCTTCCATTGGACCAGTCTTAAGGCAGCCCAGCCTCTGCAGGAATGCTAACAACCACAGCCAAGTGGGATCAAAAGGCAAATACAAGTGCATCAACCATTATTTCTCAGCCCCAACAAGAATATGGAAAGCAGCCTTCAAAGCTGCATTATGATTAAATTATTAATTTTAAAAACCCAAAACAACACAAGAGTTTTGAAAGATTCAATAAATTGCCATAGTCTTGGATGTCTTGCCCTACATCACGGCCTGGCTTCTCTCTAAGCCCCAAAGGGCTCATCAAAATCAAGAGCAATACAGAACCCTTCAGTCAGTTCACAGCAGTATCCCTCACAGTGAACTTTATAACTGGTGTGTTATCAGCTGAGCAATGTTGCAGTATTATTTGGTCTGCTGAAACCAACTCCCCAAAGTGCAAACAGAATAGAAACCAGGCAAAGCTCTCAGTTGTCTCTTGGGCTGCACACTCAGTTTAGGCAGCTGCAGCTTAGTGGATAAAGCATTGACCTCCAAGAGCCCCAGTCAAATCCAGCTCATGTTCCCATGAAGGGCCCTGGAACTGGGTTAGGGAGCATAAGCTTCAAAGAACCATTTTCTTTAGAACTGATTGCATTTTTTGCCATGAATATTTCTTCAATATTTCCGCCTTTGTTGCCTGTCTCATCTCTTTCTGCTTGGGCTTACTGGCTTCTAACACCAAGACTATGGTCCTTATTCACTTGATAATACAACCATAGCTGGAAATCAGACCATGGGTTTGGGGAATACTCCCCTGAAATACATGATACAAGAAAACAGAACTTCCCTGCCTCATTCTGATAGTATGGTGGCTCACACAGGGAATGGTTTCCACCTCCCAGCTTGGTGTTACATAGCTAGTGGACTCTTTATCATTTGCCTGGTTTTCCATCCCTTCCCATATATTTTCTGGATAGAGTTGTTTTGCTCTTCAATACTCATCCCACCTACCCCAGAATAAGAGAAAAGAGAAAACAGAACACAGCAAGAGCTATGAAATGGTGTGCCAGCACAGCCAGATACCTCGTTCTTCTTGGTTTTCACTTCCACTGACACTTAGAGTTAGGTTCACACCATTTAAAAATGAGAATAAGAATAAAACATGGTGATAAAGAGGTTTTCTATATTTTGCTTTCTATGCAGGCTCTCTTGGTCTGTGCCATGCCTGAGGCACTGTGCACACTGTTGCCACGCTCAGTGCCCAGCTCTGATTTTGGAGTCTCGAGGCACTGCAGTTTTTAATAGAACCCCTGCAGAAAAGAGGCAGAATACTTTTCACTCTGCAGCATGCACATCCACACTCAAACTGGCTCTGGGACCCAACATTCCCTGCTACATCAGTATCACACTTGCTGTGTTAGCTGGTGCTGAGTCAACTAAATAGCCTCTGGAGGAGCACAAGGCTCAGAAAAGACAGGGGCTTATTGCAAGTTCCATTTTACTGGTGTATTTCATTCTATTCTATTCCATTTGTGCCCATTCAAGACAGTTTGGGGATCAGTCTTCTCAAACTTAGCATCACCACCATCTCAGTCAGATGCTAAAAAGGAGACTCATACTTTAAATGTGTCTGTGTTTGTCTTAGGCCTCAAACATTATGCAAGATGGAGTTCAGTGGATGGAACCCCCTTGTCCTGGGCAGCAGAAAATATGCCCATGGCTGGAACCAGCGTGGTACCTTCCTTGCAGTCTGGTACCTTCCTTGCAGTGTGGTACCCTCCTTGCAGTGTGGTACCTTCCTTGCCACAGCAGCACTTGCAGGTCCAAAGAGGGGAGGCAGATCATGGTTTTATCAGAAGCAATTAATAGTGGCCTCTTGATTTAACTGGTTGCATAAACGTACAAAGGAAAAGGGAGTGTGATGCAGATCCTTGGAGGGCTCTTGGGAGCCTCCTCTGCTGGAATGGAAACTTTGTGAAACCAGAGGATGAGGGCAGGGTCCCTCTTGTAGAGCCATGACACCGAAGAGCCAGGAAGCAGAGGGCTGCCTGAATGACTGGAGAGGGGGTTGATTCTAGAATGAATGAGAGGGGGTTTGTAGACTTAGATTAGATTTTCCTCCACTTTTTCATCTGTACATTTTATAAACACTTGCAATTCTATCATCCACTTCAGTTGCTACAAATAAGTACCTTCACTTACATTTTGACATAACCCAGCTTGAGACAAGGTTAGTTTCCAGGTGCCACGCTAATATCACAGTGCTCCTCAAGCTAAATTACAGCTCTGTTTATAACTGTGAAGCTTTAATGAGCACCCAGCTCATTATAATAAAGCATAACACAGCGTGCAATGAAGTGTGCCTTCAGAGACACTGCATGGAGTTGTGTGAGAGCCAGCACTGCAGGCTGAGGAGAGAGGAATGCTTCCTGCTGAGCAGGGCTACCAGCAAATACCAGGGTACAGCCAGCGTGGCTAACAGCATATCTTCAGTGTGAAACCTGTGGAGATTCAGGTTTCCAAACCAGCAGAGCTCCCCAGCTCATTCCTAAAGCTACTGGCCAACTTGGTAGCCATCTGTGACCCTCTCTGTGCCTCCTTTGTTCAGAGGAACAGAGAGCATCAATTTGACCAAGAGTCAGGGTAGCCCTCAGGAAATACTTGTACGAACTCAATAGCAGCCAAACTATTATGCAAACTAAGAAACTTATATTTATGTATGATCTTAAATATTAAACTGTTTTATGCACACACAACAGTCAAAATTATTTCATGCTTTTTATCTGCAATGTTATGGTGCACATTTAAGGACATTCTTATGCTGGAGAAGAAAAGAGGAATTAGTATGCCTTAGTCTTTCAGTTTATATTCAATATGAAGTGGAAAAACAAATTGAAAGTCATTAATTCATAGGTCTGTGATGCAGTAATGAAAACAAATTAAGCCCAAGTCCGTTATTTCAGTTTCATTTGGTTTTCAGCAGTAAGACTGGGATTTCTAAATATATGTTAGGTAACACTAAAATCCAACAGAAACTTGGCACCTGGTATCTTGTATCTGAGCTTCATTATAGGAGCAGTGTTTATGTTGGATGTGTGTTGGATGGTTTAATTCCAGCCTACTGAAGAGCAGCCTCCAGGTCATAGATCTGCTGCAGCTAATTTGGCAGAAGCAGCACTGTCTCTTCAGAGAAGGACAACATAAATCTGCAAACACAGCTTCTGTCTGGGGTAATGAACAGCTTTAATTTCCTGCAGAATGACAGTCAATGAGCAAATGTAAAAAAACCCAAACCAACCAACCAATCAATAACCAAAAAAAAACAAAACCCAAAAAAAACCAAAAACCAAACAAAAAAAACCCCAAAACCAACTAACCCAAAGAGCCATGGTAGTAAAGCACAGATCCTCCAACACAAAATCTCCAGAGCTTCAACTCCCCTGAGATGTCAGTGCTGAGGGCACAGCAGAAAGAGAGAAGAGACTTTTTTCTCTGCAACACTGAAAGCATTTTCAGCCATTTCAGGTTTCCACCTACCAACTCAATGCGATGAACCTTCTCCCCTCCAGTTAAAAGCATGTTTCAGCACCTTGCAGGGGTGTTCAGGAGGTGGTTTCCTTTCCCAGATAACCCTGGGAGAGGCAAAGCATTTGAGCAGTGCTTTTGGCAGGCAGCAGAGGGAAGGCAGCAGGCAGAGCCCTCCACATCATTCTGTTGTGGAGGAAGCAGAATATCCCAGCCCATACCCCAGGGACCAATTACAGGCAATTCCTTGGGCAGGACAGCCCCAGACTAACAAGAGATGCCCACCAGTGCCAGAAGGCTTTGGGCATGCTGTGTGCTCAGGGTGGGCTCAAGGAGGGATGATGGAACACTGTCCTGTATGCTCTCCATGTGCTTCAGGTTTGCTGGAGGGCAGAGGCAAATGAATATTTCATCTGTAAGGAGTCACTCACACCACCCTGGTCTTTGTGTTGGCACATGGCATTGTAGGGAAATGAGCAGGAGAAAGGAAGCACAAGTGGCTATGACAAATGCTAATGAGAACAAAAGACAGAGAAACAATACCCAAAGCTTTTCCTGTCCATCTTTGCTTGGCGCTGTTCTTCAACATGCTCCTCTCTGAGGAGGAAAGATTGCTGTGATCTCCTCTCTACTGCTGGCACTCTCCTTCCAGAGAAACAAATAGCTGAATTAAAGCATATACAGTAGCTCATGCCAGTGTTAGCTTATTTGACTATTAATTACTCTAAGGAAAAATCCTGCTGTTCTGAAATCTGAGCATTTCCACTGGAGACTCACCAACTACTTATCCACTAAAACTCAAGATCACAGAGACAAAAAATGTTATATAAAAAAATCAGTTAATTAAAAATATATTTAAATAAAATTTAAAATATTTTTTTAAATTAAAATAAAAATGTTAAGCCCATAGTCTATTTTAAAATATTTTTCTATGTATTTCCATAAGGTAATTTCAGTTTTGTGAGATGCATATTGCATTGGACGAGATGCAATCAAAGACATCCGAAAAACAAATGGGATGATCTGTAAATACCAATCATATTTTTCAGATGTTCAGGACAGACAACCCTATTTTCTTGATCTAAAATGGAAGATTCATCATTATGCTAAAATTATGCTAAATCCTAATTAAAAACAAATCAGAAGAGGCAAAACCAAACTGGTGCCTCCAGCAGAGAACCCAAACAAGGACGATGGCAATTTTATTTT
This sequence comes from Passer montanus, assembly GCF_014805655.1. NCBI lineage: Eukaryota > Metazoa > Chordata > Aves > Passeriformes > Passeridae > Passer > Passer montanus. The sequence goes on from NW_024367372.1 coordinate 5,976,262, forward strand.
GCATCAGTTTTAAGGAATAACACTGTATTTCTCTACTTTTATAACCTTCTACAACTTACAGTACTATTATAATTTAAACTCTCTGGAAGCCCACACTTGTGTGTGAATAAAACTAAAGCAATGCACTCTGGCACAGAGGCCAGACCTGCGGCCAGCTGGGATTGCTGGGGCAGGTTTGCAGAGGCTGAATCAGTGGAGAGACAATCTCTTCTGTGTATTTCCCTCTCTGCAGTCAGCAAAAATGCCCCTCTCTGAAAACAGCATTTGTAGGTTGCCACAGGATAAAACAAACCTCAGAAACATAAATCAAGCTTAACAAAGGAGCTTCTTCTTAACATGGCTAATGGCTCGGGTTCCTCCACAGACAAAGACACTGTTTGACCTACTGCTCTAATTAGAGGAGTAGTGATGTTGACATTTGTGTTGTAGAAAGCAGACATGCTAACAGCCAGAGGGAAAGCTGTCAGTGCCTCTAAAGATCACAGCACTCATGCCATGCACGATTCAGCCTTTAAATATTCAAATAATCAATTCAATGCTTAACTTCTTTTACTGATAGTAAGAAACAGCTCCCAAATCAGAAAAAAAACAACCAAACCAAAACCCACTAAAAACCAACCCCGACTTCAATCAGTATTATTCTTGAAAGATTAACAGGCAATACATGAATAAGTTTTATTCTGCTGAGTGTTTCCTTTCAGGTTTATATAATCCAGTTTTGTCATGAAGAAACACAAGCAATTTATACTCTCTGGGCTTTTCACTTACTATTAAAACAATACCAACCACCAGAGACTGAGGTTTGTACATTCATATGTGTCAGGTTCACCAAAGCAGAAAAACAGACACCACTGCTCATTTATAAATACATGAAATGTGTTTTAATTTAACCCTGATCTATTGCATCCCATTCCCTTGACATGAGACGCACCATTGCAACAGACAGGCAGTTCATGTCTTACAGATCAGAATCCCTGCAGTAAATCTCTCTGTGAGCACCCAAACACCCCAGAATGACAGAGAGCCCGTAGTGCTGCAGCTCAGTTAGCTCCAAACCCCCCCAGATTTTTTCCCCAAGATGATGTTGATGTTCCCAAGCCCACTTTTACTCAAGGTGAAGCTGAACACGAAGTATGACAGACTGACAAAAGGTTTTGTACTGCAGCCCAAAACCAAAGTTTTCCACTCTCACCACCTCTCTCCCAAGGAAAGGAATCTACAGGCACAGAGATGGAGAGAGGCTCAGCATCATTCATCACATCCCACAACATGACACTGGCTTGACAGAACCCATCCTTGACACTTTTAGAGCCTGTTTTGTAATTAATTTCTGTAAGTGGATAATTGACTCATTAAGCTGAATTAGAGCAATATGATAATGCACAAACCAAAAATGCCACTATTATTTATCTTGCTGCTCAGTCCAGCCTTCAAAGCCACTTCAATACAATTGCTACTGCCAATGACTTCTGAAGGAAACAATTTAACATGGAAGTCATGTCCAAGCTTAAAAAACTTAAGAAAAAAGACATACAATGGTATACATTTTGTTTATATGTAGACTGCACAAAATGCTTCCCATTCCTTTCTTAATGCTTTTAATTTTTTCCCCAGCTTTTTAAAACTGTTCCACTTTCCTTTGCATGACATCCCATGTGGGCAGTATTGCTCTAAGGGAAGGCACATGTGATCATCCCTCTTCCTCATACAGCTCCAAACACAGCACAAGGACATTTATATATATATGCGTGTGTGTGAAAGGTAACAAGATGAACTTAAAAAGCATTATGGTGAAGGGATCTGTGAGCCTCCAAATGTGCTTGGAGGGTAGATTATGAGGAGACACCCCTGAACAGCAGCAATGCTTTGGGTTGCTTCAGTACAGTAAAATCTATAACTTTGCTTTTGATAATCAAGAAAAATCAAGCTTGAAATGATTCTTGTATAAAGAAGATAGGGAAACAGAGCCACAGTACACTATCCCAGCAGGGGAGGGAAAGTTAACTTCATGTCATTCACTCTCCACTGCACAACTGCTGCTGCTCCCCATCGATCTCCACAGTAATTGTAAGTAGCCACAGAAAGCCATTTCCAGTGCCAGGACAGTGCTTACCAGAAGCAGTTTTGCTGTTTACAACACTTTAGGGAAAAAGAAGAAGGCATGCAGAGGAAGGAAAGAGATTCTTCCCCCTCAAATTTGTTTTATACTGACAGAAATCCATTGATTTTGTAGGAGGTTTTTTTTCTCATTTGCAAGGACAAATTCTACTCCATTCTGTGAAATTCCCTGCTCCAAAAATCAGACTACTTAAGCATAATTTTGGGGCTCTAGAGGGAGATTCAACAAACACCAGGGCATAGGGTAGACACAAGTATGACAGCAACAGGACATGGGGCCACAGCAGAGGGTTTGCATCTGGCTGGGCAAGCAAACAGAGCCAAGGTGGGCGACACAGCAGGTACATCAGAACCTCAAATGGGTGAGGTCAGAAATGCAGAACTCCTGCTGTCCATGGAGTGACTCCTCTACTCTCAGAGGAAGGTCTCCTAAAGAACAGAGCTGAGACCATAACTTTGGAGAAGGGGACAAAAGTAACAATCACTTTGGAGCCAACAGAGAGAACATTTGGGTTGAAAGCTTGTAGATGAATACTGCAGTCGAGAATTTAAATATGATGTTAACACCTTCCCTGAACATTTTCAGGAATCGGCCTGTGAAAGGACAGAATCAGCCCATGTAATGCTCCCATGCACTGCTCACTTAGGACTTTTAGACAACAATATGGTGGTGTCTGAGACCTACCTGCCACATGTCACCAGTCACATCTCTCACAGGCACAGCAGGCTCAGCACCAGCAAGGAAAGAAAGCCATAGTTATCTAGAACATTTGCAGCTCCTGATGGATCTATAACACGCTATGGTGAAAGGAAATAAACACTATTCCAGCACTGCAGTGAGCAATTGCACAGCTAAGTGTTATAGTTACAACACCTGATGTGACAGTGCTCTACACATCCCTGAAGGGACAAACCACCACGTGGAAGAATACAGGGAGGAATCAGCCCCTTTTTCAATTGGAGTTCCAACAGCTTTGGAGATTCATTGAACAAATCTCTGTACTCTCTGCTTGCTGTTTATCAGTTTAGCATGTGACTGGCAATTTCCAGGCATTACTATAAAGCAATTAATTTCTCTAGACAATAGGAGGGAGCAGTAGGTTTCTCCAGAGCCAATACTGCTCCTGCTCTTAGGCTTGGCTAAATGCAACCCGTGCAGACTGTGGCAGCTGGCAGGCTCAGCCAGAAACCCTGCTGTGAATTACTGCTAGCACACACATTTGGGTTTATTAAGCCTTTCTTCCTCCTCCAAGTGTTATAGTCATGGTTCTTGAGTAATCACAGGCATTGTTTAGAAGCATTTGGGGAATGAGTGTTTGAAAAGCCCTTGCAAGGTTCAGCTCAGAGCTGTTCAGCTTAGGAATCCACCAGAGATGTACCTGCAGCCTGTGGGGTCTGACGCTTCAGGAGGGATTAGCCTCAACTCCACAGTCCCAGCTGCTTCCTCCAGGGTGTCCCCTTTCCCTGTCAGGATCCCCACCCATCCTCTCTGCCCTGGAAAAGGTCTTCCCTGACAGAATGGATGTCCAAATTCAGATTAAAGTATTGTGTGTGCCTGCAGACCAGCTCAGCTATGGAATGGGGACCACATGAACGGAGACCCTGAGCCTGCAGCCAAGTGGGAAGGGGTGGGAGAATACACAGGAAGAGTCCTAAGGGAGGAGGAGGGACCAGTGCTGCTGGACGGGGTGCAGGATAACAGCAACATGGCTGTGAGCCTACTGCCCTGCAAATGGATCTGCTCCTCCTATTGTCCTGAAATTTCAGGCTTTGTTCAATGGTGTTTAATTAAGGTTTGAAGCTTTCTCTTTTTTTGCCCCAAAACCAGCGTTGAACAACAATGCTTCTGATTAGCCAGCAAAAGAGGTGCCTGTGCTATTGCACTGAAAGCCATAAGGCATCTGTAAAAGCTCAAAAGGTACCAGTCTGGGTACCAATCTGATGTAGTAAAGGAAAATATGTCATTTCAGGCTCATATATTATAGACCCAAAGCAAATTACCTGCTGATGTCTTTTTATAGCACTGATGGTGGGGGTGGAGTAATGGTTGCCAAAAGGAAACCTGCTTAGCCTTGGGAATCAACTGATGCTCCTAAAGCCAGGAATCATGTTGTTGATGCTCACAGAAAATGGAAATTGATGACTGTAATCTCCATGAGCAGGATGGTGGCTGCTCTAAGGCACCCCTGCTCCCCACCCCACGTGGCATGGCCATCAATCTGATGTGTGTTGTTAGCACAATGCAAGGTTGCAGACCACTGCTGGAAAAGGAAATAAAAAGTCCACAATGAGCAATTGCTGAGGGAAGCAGAGAGAGGATGGCGATTTTTGTCAGTTCACTGGATGACCCTTGAGCAGTTCTGAAGTTAACACCTGGGTGTGAGAGGGACACGAGGACGTTTCTGTCCCTACAGCCACACAGTGTGCTTCTCTCTGCCTGGCCACAGCCCCGGTGCAGCTGCTCCCACAATTGCTCAATGACGGGGGAAGAGCCACAGCGGAGATGACCTTTAGTGTGGCACCAAAGGGTTTCCACTCAAACCCAGCCCAGCTGAGTGCAGGATGGGCTCTGCAAGAGGCTGGCACTCTGAAGGGATGGCTGGAGCTGGGCAGGGGGTGCTCTGTGCCGTTCCCAGCTGCAGAGAACATGGAGCACACCGAGCACACCCGCGCTCGGCACTGCCCGCTCAGGGCGTTCGGGGCCGCCTCCCTTTCTCTGACTTTCTGGAAAAGACAGAATCAGGCCAGCTAACTTTTCTCCATGTGCTGTATTTGCTGCCAGCAGATTTCCTAGCATGTGCACAGGCACGGCAGCAGCCAGGTTTTGCTCATCCCCCCGTACCCCTATATTTCCATGGATAAATAACACAGCATACATCAAGATAAATTTATCTTGGGTGTAACCTCTGGAATGTCACTGTAGTAAAAACAGAATTATGTGGGCCATAGAACAGATGAATCCATGTCACTGGAGAAAATAATTTCAGATGCATTTCTCTCATAATTAATAGCCACTAACTTTTTCAGAGGGAAGAAGTGTTGAGAAGATTTTGCTAAATGCAAGCTTAAGAGAAAACAGCACATTGATTTCAGAGAATAATTTTCAAATGCTTGTAATGATATGATGTTCTTCTGATATGTAGTTCTCAAAACAACCCCAGGCCACAGTAGGTGGAGACTAACATATTGATTTCATTGAAACAGACAGAGTATGCATCCCTTTGAAAGCTGGCCTTACCCTTTCACTTTTTCAGTCAGTAGCAGAATGGCATAACAGGAAAGAATTTCTAAAAATATCCACTGTGGCTGATCCAGCTGAAAATATGTTCTGAAACAGCTCAGATGACATAGAGAGTGATAGAAACACTCAGAAGCCCAAAGTAAGACACACAGGTTGTGTTCTTTCATGCTGGTGTTGGTAGACACTGCTGCAGTGTTAATCCTTTCCATAAGAGGATGGTTTGTCTTTCTCCCCAAGTCCAGCAGCAGTGGCACATTCTGCTTTCAGCAAAAGGTCCTGAAAGGCTGCTTTGCTCTTAAAAATGAAAATGAAGGGACTGGAGAAGACCAAATCAGCTTATCCTGAGCATTGTTTTGTAGTGAAAATTTACTCTCCAATTGCACTGAGATGCTGTGGTTGAACCTTTTCCAGTGTCATCCTGCACAGAGTGGTCCCACTGCCAGGGCTGACTGATCTTGCTTTCCATGTCCAGAGCCAGGTACAGCATCGAACCCAATGCATTATTCAGCTACCAGATCTCACTGCAGATCTGGCAGCTTGCTAAGGCACAAAGGTTATTCAGCACACATTATTGCCTAGGGATCATTTGCCTATTCATAGCATGTCATTTACATTTTCTGGGTTTTTTTAGCAAGGCTGTTCTGTGGATAGTAGATATTATAGTAAAACATCAAATACATATCAAAAACTCATCAGCTCTTGTTTTATTTTTGCAGATTGGAGAGTACATTTCAGGACAGCATGAAGCAGATGCGTAATTTTTTTATCCCTTGTAGTGGTCTCAGTCAAAGAGCAAGTGGCCGTTCTTTAAATCTAATGCAAAATCTATCCAGCAACAGACATCCCTCCTGCATCAGAGGCACTTCTGAGGATATTGTAAGATATCCCCATCTATGCATTTTTATACCCAGCTCTTCTCCTCAGAGATCCTTCTACCCATCTCACAAATTCATTTTGCATCCACCTCACACATCCACACCAAGTTCAGTGTCTGAACTTGCATCTCAATCACTCTGCAGTCAATAGAAAGGCTTTCCCCCTCTCCCAAACTAAGGCCGATTGATATTTTCATCAAGCTAAATTTGTTTAAGTGAAAATTTTAGACATAAAGCCACAAATAAGAAGTCTAGAAAGAAAATCACAGAAATATAGCATTATTTTGAGGTCTGCAGACTAGCCCTAAACTGCAAAAACTGTTGTACAGGTCATAAGTCCTTTTTACAAAGTAGAAAGTAAAGAGTTTGCACAACCCTAAAAAAAAAAATCCCGTTCCTCCTGTGAAATCTTAAGTCTTTTAATGTATGCTGTCCTCTCTGTGTGGACTCCTCTGCCTCTGTGTATGAGTTTATCGCTGCCTCAAATGCCACCAGAGCATCCCATGTCTCCAATGGAGCAGGAACTCTACCACAAACAACTTTTGAAGGTGTGAAACCTGTCCCAGTGCCTGATGGCCTTCTGGAGTTTTTCCTTTGGAGCCAGCTAGAGTGAAAACCCACTCCTGCCACATGCAGCCTCTGTTTTCCAATTTTGTTGAAACTGATCTGGGACCAGCCCACATCACTCGGATAGTTATTTCAGAATCAGGGAAGGGAACAGAGAAGAGAATCCTTCCCCCTCTCCTAAATGCAGGACCATCCATCAAACAGGACTCCTCACTGGTGGCACCTCTCAGGGACACAGTTAGGAAATGTTTTTCATTATTTGCCTCTTGGCTGATGTGTACTGTCTTTGCTTGGGATGAGCAGGTAAAGAATGTGGTTTGTGACAGTTCTTGCCACAGTGGTTTTACTGAGGGTTGGTTTGGTTTTTTGTTTTGTTTTGTTTTAATGAGTCTCTTCTATCTTGCTGTCAGTTCTGAAGCAAGTCTTCCTGCACCAAAAGCCTAAATTTTCCATTGCACAGAGACATGAGACTACAGCACCCAAGCCTAAATGCTACGTGTGGTTATTTCCAGCTGGTGATGCTGGGAAGCTCACCCAAAGCCACTGCAGGGGTGAGTGGTGAAGCCAGAGTCACCAGGAGCTCCAGACCAGACTACAGCACAGCCATCATCCTCCTCTGCTCCCCCTTTGCAGTCCAACCACTATGTCTTGTCCCACCCCAAGCCCTAGACAGCTACACATGGCAGAGGAAGGGAAAAAGAGAAATGTAAGTTCTAACAGGTGACAACTACAGTGTCTGAGCTTTTACTGTCTGCATGCTGTAATTCCTAACAAGGCTTCTCCATAAAAAGAAAAGCCTTTTTAATGATGCTGAGGATTAAACCCCAGTTAAACCTGACAATGAAAAGCTTACTCAGAAACTCTGATTTACTTCTTGGGGATTAATGACACTTGAAAGCAGAACAAACCATTACACCACAATAAACAAGCATAAAGAGAAATCAGCACATAATGGTGATTTATTTCTCTGTACAGAAAACAGAAAAATTGAACTGTTACAGATGAATCAAATGAAAACCATAGTTTTTGGCTATAAAAAACCTTTTATTTCAAATTAATGTAGCAACTAAGCATTGCATTCCAATTTGGGAAACTTTAAAACCTTTCTAATAAAAGCAAAGGCCAGTTTCACAGGGGGACTGCAGAGTGTCATTTCACAACCACCGAGGAAGCTGCCTTGGCTCTGTGCTGCAGATCTCTGTCCTGGCCAGCTCTCACCTCTGCAAGTGAGAAAGTCATGCAGAGGTGCAGTGAGCTGGGCTGCTGCAGCCTGGGTACCACCTCCCTGCCCACTGCCCAGGCTCCTTCTGAGCCCACCTTCATTTCCAATCAGGCCCACAAGTTCTTGCAAAATCAGCAAGTATTAACTATGGTGTAAACCAGTACAATTAATTAAAACAGGGTGTCCTGCACTATTGCCATTTTGGTTCCCATTTGTGCTTTTAAGTTGCTTTCCCAAAGGAAACTCTTACTGGTTGGAAGAAACTTAGTGCATTCTTAGGTGATCAGCAGAATACATGATTTACTATTAAAACTCAATAAGCAGTTACACAGGTTAACTACACTTGTATTCAGAATTTTAAATTTTCACATTAACTTAGGCAGAGAATGAATGACACATGTTTTGCATTTCATAGGGGTTTTTTTCTGGTTTTGATATTTCACACTGTGCAGCAACGGAAATTTGAATTTTAATTCATAGCACACAGGAATAAGTTACATAACTCCCTAAGTTCCATCTAAAAATTAACTTTAAAAATACTGCAAAATAAATACAAAATATCATCTGCCATAACACTGAGCTGACAGACTTTAAGCTTGGTCTCCTCCACAGCTTTAATGCTACCAGGCTGTATTTTTATTCATAATTAGAACATGGAGGGGGAAAGAAAATAAACTCCAAAACTTTATGCTCATTCTATTCAGCCTGCAAATTTTGAATTCACGTTATTCAGCCAGGACAGGAGAACTAGCAGGAGTTAATGCAGTCCTCTCAATACTTCTGTAGGAAGAGGCTTTGGTGGTTCAACACTTAAACACGAACCACTTTCTAACTTCCACCTCTTCTGTAAGTAGACATTCTTTTTAACTTCAAGAGCCAGCATGGGGAACTTTCTAAAATATTCTTAACTGAAGGCAGATTTTAACAATTCTTTTTAAAATATATAAAACCAGCAGAGAAAAACCTTCATCCATAATTCACAATTAATGAAGACACTGATTTCTGCTTTCATCCATGATTTTCCACCTGATGCTGCTCCTAATCCAGTAGAACTTTCTCCCAGTCTCTGAAGGCTGCTCAGCCATACATTAACATGTAGCTATAGAAGTATCTCAACACCTGTAGCAAGACTTCAAGGAGAAATCTCTCACATCTCCCACCTTTTCCAAGCAGTGCTCAGAATAATGATCAGGTAATCATTGAAGATTTTTGAAGGCAGAAAATAGTCTATTAATGACTTTCTTGGCCTCCAATTTTTCCAACATCTGTTCTTCCTGCTGTGTTTCATAATTCAAACCCCTTAAAAAAAAAAAGTCCTCATTTTAACCACACCTTCTGAGCATGTCATTAATAATGTCCCACTAACAGAGACACCAGGATAAATACAAATAATTTAATACACACTATTCAAGATCAATTTTTAATCTCGTTAACTCCATTACCTTTTCTGTTTCCCATTTGTCTTCTTTAACTGTCTGCTTTTATTTATCCAATCATAATAAACCCTGAAAATAAAGATTTTTCTTTTTATTTCTTAACACAGTCAATGCTAGACAGGTGATTCCCTCCCATCTAAGCAGACTCATGCAGCAATACTCTTGCTGGAGGTGTAAGACTGGTCAGTCCCTTCTAGCTATTATGACCACCTGGAATAACTCTAAGGGGTCCTTCAGCAGGACTTGAAGATGGAGTTTTACCACCAAAATACAATGCCCAGACAGTACATGCAGTCCAGTCCAGGACTTGACAATCTGCTGCACCAGGGTCCTGTGCTTTTCCAGTTCTTCCCAGTGTCACACGCTGGGGGATGCAGCACCACAGGCTCACTCCCAACACTTCCACACTGGTGCCAGCACAGCCCTGCTCTACCTGGGTGCCACAGGAGTTCACCTGCCTCTTGCAAGTTCCCCACCAGTCTTTTTGAAAACCAAAGGCAGCATTTGCCTTCTGGAACATCTAAGACATTGCAATACCTGAGACTGTGGCAAGAAGGCAAATTGTTCTGGGGTTACTCCAGACTAGCAAAAGGTGTGTTTGTACTTCTGATCCTTGTGGCAGGAGGAAGAAGGGAAAAGATCAGAAAAAGAAAGTTGGGGAAAGATGAGGGGATAGATTGCTGAGAGACAGAAGAGAAGGGGACATTGCTGGTTAGAAAGAAAACAAGTGGGTTTTTTTTTGGTGTTGTGTTAATCTAGTTGTCCTGGGTGAAATCCAGTGGAGGCTGGCCAGCTTCCATTAGCTAAGCAGCCAGCCCACTGCATGTTCTGCTTGGGGATTGTTGTCTCATCTCTAGAGGCCCTCAAGACACCTGCTAGGGCTCTCTGCTACCAAGGCCAAGCATTGCACACCACTGAAAATATGCTTTGTTTATTCAAATGGAACTTCAGCAGGCTGAGGAGCTGGTGGACTGCTGTCAACAGCAGTCAATCTGTTTACCCAGAAAACAGGTGCAATGGAAGCAAGGGCTCTGCCCTCCCTCAGCACATAGCAGGACACTGGCAGCAGAAGGAAAGGGAAAAACCCCCAGGATAAGAGCAGTCTGAAGGATCAATAAGGCAAAGATGGAGATATTTCAATCTTCCCTCCCCAGCCCCTTTTTATCCCAGAGGATAAGATCCCACATTCACTCCTGACTGTGAGATAAGATGATGCTCTTTGGCATTAAGATCTTGCTAAAAAAGATGTATTTTTAGGACATTTTCCAGTGCAGTAGTCTCCTTCTGGACCACATCCCAGCGTTTTTCCTGCTCCACAGCCCCACACTCCAGCCATGCTGGATGACTGGTCACACATCAGCTGCAACTGTGGGATCCCAAGCTGTGAGGAGCCTGTAACACGCTGTCCAGAGCATGAGTCACTTGTTCCCCATGCAGGCTGCACACAAGGGGACAGGCCAGCCCTTGTTCTTCTCTTTAACCACTGCATTCACTCAACTTGGTTTGGAGCTAGCCACCTCTTCCACAGGCAGGCAGCACACCTCTCTCTGAGATAGCCCCTGCTGGCAGACATGATGTGTTTGGGAGGAAAGGGAAGGAGCAAGAAATCTCACCTTGCAAAGAAGGTTTTGTGACTTAAGTTCATTCCTCCAACATAAGCAATTGGAGAGAAACACAAGTCCAGAGATTCCACGCCTGGTCCTCTTTAGACAAAAAGCCAAAGAGATCCCAGGAGCAAATTGCCATGCCATGACTGCCAAATCAGAACAAAAGTACCAAGAAGAAAGAAGAAAGGCTTCTTGTGTGTCCCCACAATTCCAAATACAATACCCACAGGACTCTAACACATGCTAGAGCAAGAGTATAAATGGATGTTTAAATAGACTGTTGTCATCTAGTACATCTAACAAATCTAATCAGAAGTAACAAATGCTGCTAAAAGGCTGTTGCAGTGGCATCAGATGTAGCATTTAGGAGTCAATTTACAAACACTATCAGTTTCTTTCTTCCTTTTTGGATGTGTTCTGTTGATATTTCGTATCAGGTTCTGCTCCTGTCCCAATCCCTGTTGACTTCAGTCTGTGACCATGAAAACATCTGTCTGTCAGATCCCCTGCTTCCTAAGGGCAAAAGGGTAAAATTCACTGGTAAGAGGTGCTCAAATACCAATCCAGTGGATGCAGCATGAAATCTCAAAAATTAACAGTAAACAGAGCAATTTCCTGGCTGCTGCTGTGCCTCATGAGGGCATTCGCAGGCAGAAAACTGTAGTGGTAACAATCACTTTCAAGCACAAAGATGCACAGGAAATGTTAGGCACACATTTGAATGTGTGATAGTTAAGGATGTGACACAAAGCCTGCCGAAGCCAGTGGGTCTGAGAGCAGTCTTAGAAACAAAAATTTAGGTACTTTGTAGGAAAAAAAAGGGAAAAAAAGATCCATGATATATGATCCATGACTGCATACAGCTAAATACAGCTAAAGAGAACAGCTTTTCCTAATTATATTTATCAGGAGAATCTTTTTGATTTAAACACTTGCATAGCTATAACAATGTTATCTAATTTTGGCAGAGTGGAATGGAGTAGACTGACTAAAATTAGGTTTGCAAACATGCACTAAGAGACACAAGGCTTCACATGACTCATCCACATCTCTACTCACTGCCTCCCTGAGAGACTAATGGAGGGATCCTCAACAAGGGATCCTCAGCAAGGATGATAATTTTCTCAATAAAGGCAGGAGATTTAAAGTAACCATGTTATGAGCAATAAGAAGATACTGCATTTGCCTCAAGGCAGCACATTCATTTTCAGCAATAGAAAATCTCTTATGTGGAGATGGTACTTCTAAATATTTTCCTGAAAAGGTAGTTAAATCTGAATGAATGTGTTAAAGCCTATATATCCTCACCTCTTGCCACTGACTGGGAAGTCACATTATAAAACAGTGTGACAGGGAAATACAGACATAACTTTGTCCAGGAGGGGTCATTCAAAAGAAAACCACCTGAGTAGAAGCTGTTTCCAAAAGAAGAGTGTTGCAACTTTACTCCAGGAGTCTACCTATCCCCATTTTTTAGACAGTGAATCTTTTTGCCCAAGACACCCCAGTGTTAGCACAAGCCTAGGAAGAAACCCAGGTCTTTCCAGGCCCTGCTCCCTATCCATCCACCAAATCTTTCTGAAGCCCATCCTAACTCTGGGTCTCTGTAACAGTGGTGGGAATAAGAATAAACCTGACACTGCTCTGCACTGAAATGGTGAAGTTGCTGAGCTCAATACTTTCTACTTTCATCCTTCCAGCTCAGAGAAGAGCTCCTACATGCCATACATGCCTCATGTCTTCTAAAGGCTGGGAAGACACAACACTGCTATAACAAGGCTCTTATCAGTTTCTCCAAGACCACGCAAGCAGGCAGCAGGGATCCAGCACTCTGAGACACAGGAGGTCCCTGTGATGATGAATTCTAGAAAAGGTAAGCAGTTAATCAACACTGCACTGGCTGATGCATGCTGGTATAGGAAAGACAAACTGTTTAACTGACAAGGATGGCAGAAGGACAAACACCGTGTCCTTCCTGCAAACAAGAAGTCTGACTTCCAGTTCTGTGAGTACAACTCAGCCAAAATTATCATGGCACTAATAAACTGGCATCATGCCAACTCAGACACAAAGTTCAGCTTAGCTGGGTGCTGTCTGACCAGGTGAGCTTCACAGTCTCTGCACCACCCCTGGTGCCAGGAAGCATCAGACAACAGCTTAAAGATACACAGGCAACCACTGTCAGCCCCCCTGACAGCTGCAGAAGGTCTGACTAACACTTTGACTCAATGATAGATAGCTGATGGGCAGGGAATGCAGGCAGAAATTGCAACCCTGGGGCTAAAACTGGTGAACTGGCAGTTGGAGCAGCTCAGGGATGGACATAAAATGTACTTTTAGTCATGGGCTAAACTTCTGATACCACTTACCTATCTAGCTTCTATTCCAGGCTAGACTCCTGTAGCTTTATTCCAGTAATGGCTTCAAATTGGGCAGCCAGGAGAGGGAATAAGAAAATACCTGATCCTCCCTCTCCCCTCAGGCTCTTGGGTGTCTTCTGTTATGAGCTCCCACCTTGGGAACCAGGCAATACAGAACTGCCCTGGTCTTTGCATGGCCAGGGTGGGCTATGAAGAGCTTCTGATGCTGGAGGCTGCACTAGAGAACAGGCCTGTGTAAAGCAGGGGCCTTGTGATAATGAGGAAAGTTACTATATCATTGATTTAATTGGTGTAATTGAAGGCACCATGCCTCTTTTTATTGTAGGAAAATGAAAGAGTCACATCTCATTCTCTCTCCCACCTTATACCCAGAAATATAATGGCACCAAGATTTGACTGACTGGGAATAGCTCCATTTTCTCTGCAAGCAAAAAGTCAAGGAACTTTGTAGTTTTTAAAACGAAAACTGAGATTAGACCTGACATTTAGAAGCTTCCAAAACTGGCAGGCCCTAGGGCCAGGGACTTTGCAGTCCCGAGAGGGCAGCTGTGCAAATTCAAAGAAATGAAGTGCAAGGAAATTGCATAAGTTGACCTCCTCCTCTGCAGCGGAGAGAGAAAGCCCAACACTTCCATGCTTCACTGGGCAGGCATTCACAAAGATGAGTAAAATATTATGATCAAAATGTCTCCACAAGGAAACTCACGGAGGCAGCTGGTCTCCATCCCAGCTTAAAAAATTCAACTCTGCTGGTCCTGTAGAGGAGCAGGACCCTGACACAAGCATCTTACCTTCGGCTTTCTTTTCTTGTGTGGCTGCACAACACTTGTGTCTGTAGATGAATGAAGCCTCTTTGCACAGCCACTGTCATTTCACTTGCAGTCTCAGGCAGCAAGCTCACAGAGCAGAGCTGAGTCCAGCAAGCCAGTGAATGCATTTTCTGTCTTAAGGAACTGCAACACAGCATTTTCTGCCAGAAAGAAGGCTCACCCGAGCTCAGCACCTTTTTAACACATGCTTCCAGATGAAAAATATCTGCCACTATAATTAAGGGTAGGGTGCTTCACTAAATATTTCTTTTGTCAGCCATTCATTTGAAAACATGAGTTTGTTGCCACATTATGGCATTTCAATATTGGATTGCCCTCAACCAGAACATCTGTGTACTTCACCAGCTGCTTTAAACAACTGCCTTCTTTAAAACTAAGTGAAACAGATTATGTGTTTTATTACAGTCAGATTTCACTGTGAAGTTCATTGTCTCATGTGACACAGTTGGCAAGAAGAGAATTATCAATTCACTTCCAAATTAAACAAAAAACCAAAACTCAAACTTCTCTTATGAAAGGAACAGCAACTGCCACCTTATAATTGCAATAAAGATGTTATCACTGGAAGATTTAACATTATTTACATATTTATCTGCTTAGTATTTGCTAAGACATTCAGAAGCATGCCCCAGAATCCCACAGGTTCAGTCACTCTGCAGCTGGCAATACCAGGGAAGAAGAGATCAGGTCCTGGGACATGTGGCAATTGTAGCCTTTAACTCAACACAGGCTTGGTTGGAGTAACTATTAGCTCAGGATATTCATGTGCACTTTCCAGTGCACAGCAGTATCTCTCAGAGGAGTGAGATGCAAAAGCTTAGTCAGGTGTAAGAAGGGATATGGGATTTCTTGTCCCAGAGCTCAGCTTTTAAAACGAAAAGTCATCAGGTATCCTTGTGACAAAGGATTTAAAATTGGATACAATGGGCACATCTGCCCAAGTTTCCAGAAAGCATAAGCCATGTTTAAGGTCCATCCATATTTCTTGTTATTTCAATGATTAATGAATTATAAGCCAGATCCAGTGCAGGAATAAGGTAGTACTGCATGGAGAACATCTTCAGCTAATCTACAAAAAGCACAACAGTTTGAGACTTTGACAGGATCATGTAAACAGGAGCACAGGGATTATTTCTTGAAGGGAATTTCCTTTTCAGTGTTTGCAAACTACTGCACCAGTGAAACGAGGCTGCTCTAGGATGACATTTAAAACAAAGCAATTCATAAAAACAAGTGGTTTTAGGCAAATGTCAGCTATCCCAGCTTCATTAGCTAATTGATTCAAAGCATAAAGATAGTAAAACCCAAACAAGATGACAAAAGTTACACTGTCAGTGTAAGTCACAGACCAGGAGATCAGATACACTTTGACACATCCACTTTTGTGTTTCAGGTATTTAATACACCAGGAACCTTTTGAAATCCCCCAAAAATTCTCTCCACAACTTCTCCAGCATCCCAAAGGGCAGAGAGGTAGAACATGAAGGAAGCTATTCTCAGTTTTCCTCATCTGCATGGGTTTTACTATCCAGGAACAGCAGTCTTTGGACTTTTAAATACATCTTTCCCTCGGAAAGCTTCATGACAGCACAGAATTTCAGTAGTTTGGGTGCTATTATATATACATAATCAAGCCAAAGCACAACAAAATCACAGGGCACATCATACAACTTAACACAGAGAGAGAGCTTTTATAGACAGCCTGTATGGACACACAGGAGCACATCAGTCTGAGAATACTGATTTGGGTAGCCCTGTAGAAGTTGTCTTCAGATGGCTGTGTAAGCATTACAGGCACTGCATTCAAAAAATATTTCAAGGAGAATTTAAAGTAAACTGAAAGAAAAAGAACATCCCAGGGGATGTGGTAAGAATCAGGGTAACAATGAACTGAACCCCTAAAATGCTTCCTATAAGGGGGCAGTAGGTGTTCTTGTTGGAAGAGGTGCTTGTACCCAATCAGGAGTCAAGTTCTGTCTTGACTAACATCATGTTTTACAAGTTTATTGACTCCATTTCCTGCAATAAAGAGATGCATTCAAGCAATAAACCAAATTCAAAGCTGTGGTCTCACCCAAGTCAATAAGGCAGTACCTGGGTCATTCCCATGTTTCTACTCTAGAACTGTAGTTAAATCTAATGGACATTAAAACATGGGCCAGAAGCTGAAGGAAAGAAGGTAAGCTGAAAAGTGACACATGCAAAACCCCAGTATAAAAAAGACAAATTCCTGTAAGCCACAGTTTGAGCCAGACAAAATATTAGGGCCTCTTACACTCAGTTCTGAGTTCTGCTTCACCTTGTCCAGTCCAGACAACCTCTAAGTGTCAGTTCTTCATTTGGACTCCCTTAAAATCAGAAGAAATAAAAGTGTTTCTGGAGCATGCTTCATCTGCTCCTAAAGTAGGTGGCTAAAACAGGTCAGAGGAATCACGTTAGCAGCAGTTTTTTCTCTCCATTGATTACACAAGGAGCCCACAGGGACCAGGACGGATGTAGACAATCAGAGTTAGGAGAAATGAAGCTCATCCCAGACATCTGCACAACTGCATCCACAGCACTACTAATCCTCTCATGGCTGAAAGTGGGACTAATTTCCACTGCAGAAAAAAGACAAAAGTAGAAGACAACCAGCTTTCTGAAGAGTGATCTCAAATGTGAATTCCCAACATGGCAAGGTCTTTCCATTTCAAACATTTGAATTAAGCTCATGGGTTGAAAGAGTCTGAGCACGTTCCCTATTCCCAGCACCACATCTAATCTGGAATCTGACCTCTGGCATTTTATTTAACCTTACTTTTCCTACTAACAGCAAAGCAGGGGTAATTTTAACATCTCTGCCAGAACGCTGAGTTACTTGATGAACATCTTTAAAGTGTTCTGGGATTTCTGTGCTCCTCATCAAAACAGTGATACTATTAACTATTATATGAACACTATTATGATTACCATTACAAAGACAGCATTTTTCTGATATTTACCTTTAAAACAGCTGATACTAATTTTCATGTGCTTTTTTTTGAACAGTCCTTCTCAGTCACATTCCCATGCCTATTTCTCTGGGATTTGTGTCTTCTGATCTGACACTTTGCAGGTTTATCACCAAATTCCCTTTTCCTGTTGTCTGTTAAAGTCATGCACTAATGGAAAAAAATCATTCTTTGCTTTCTGCCTAAATATATCTATATAGAAATAGATCTCTCCATTTATATAAAAGCCCACACATTCTGTCATTAAGTGTAGCAGACAAATAGATTTGAATTGCAGTAGTGTAAATAAACATTCAGCCTTCTCACAAATCTAATGGGCAGATATAAATAAGTCCTGTCTAGAAGCCACAATTGAATCACTATACACAGTAACTTGGGCTAGAAATCAAAACAAAGTGTCATTATCTCCATCCCCTATACTCACAACCCCAGCAGGGAGATTTCAAGGAAATTGCTCACATAATACAAACTTTCATTTACAGAACAATGTAGAAACACACTTACAAAACTATCTCAGTGTGTTTATGTACATATATACACATTCAGTCATGTTTCAGAGGGAAGGCATCCTTGGATGGGGGAGAGCCCTAGAGCAGGGCTTGGACCTCACTCATCAGTGCCACTCCCGGGATTTAGGACACTCTGGACCTCAATTTCTCTGCCTTTAATAACTGGTCTGGGGACAGCTCCCCATGTCCATGGGCACAGAGGTACCATGTCTGGCAGCAGCTGCACTAAACCCCAGCATTAAGGACAAATAATCAGCTCTATGGCACAACTGTCAGATTGGATCCCCCCTTGAATCTTCAGTGATTTGGGACTTTATATTAGAGTCTGCATGCTGGACACCAACTAAGGAAACCCAGATGACTCCTCCAGCCCAAGCTCCTGGATGGATGGCTTCCCTTGATGTGCATTTCTGGGGATTGCAGTGAGAGGTGCAGTTCCAGCCAACTCAGGGCACCTGCACTGCCCCACGTCCCCACCAGCTCTGTCCCCGCTTGCCTTGGCTGGCTTGAACATCGAAGTAAAATTCAAACTGACAAGCAACACCTGTCTCCACAGCTATTTTCCACACCCACCTACATCTAGTCCTTGCTTCATTGCCTTCTTTAAAGTTTAATAAAGGTTTCAGTGAGCAGTCTTAGTCAAGTTGCTGACTCTTTTTTTTAATGCTTCCATGACTGAGCTCAGACATCAGAAGGAATCTGGGTTTAAGTAATCTGCTCACAAAGAAAGCCCTGGAAATATGCTTTCTGCTCATCATCACCTTAAACCACAAGTGCAAATCTGCAGTACGGTGCATTTTTCCTAGGTAGAATCATGAGGGCATGGTTTTGCTCCTCTTGCATTGGATTTTCTCAAAAGCTCCTCTCCCAGATGGACTCTGTAAATCAGGATATATATCTCAAAATGCATTCTTAAAATTCAACTTCCTATTCATGGTACCCACCAAAATGCTCAGTATCATCCTTTTGGAGTACAGAGAAACAACTAAAAGATGCAGCAGTTTGTAGATTAGTTGTTTTAATTTAAACACATGTAATTTACAAGTATGCAAACTGACTGTAAAGATTTGAAAACTTCTGAGAAATTCTGAGAAAGCACCATTAACTTTACTTTGGAATCATGGCCAGCTGAGTGCTGTACTTGGATCACAGCATATACTGGGGAAGCTGATGGGCTAAAGGCCCAAGAAGTAATATGGTATCAGGCTCTTGGAGTTTGGTGGAACCCCAAGGGTGTCAATCCCTGTGTGTGACACCAAGGCAGAGCTCAGGCTCTCACCCTCACCATCACCAAGCCAACCTCAGATACTTCAGACAGAATAAACCAAAAAAGCAAAGGAAAACACATTCCAGACCTCAAGAGCCAAATTCTGCATCTACAGGGAAAACCAGTCTGACCCTTTGCTTTCCCCCACCCACACACAAGAGCAGCCAGCTGAAATCCCCAGGATTTGGCAGTCGAGGTTATCCTGATGCAGACCCGGAGCACACAAGTGTGCCTGGAGCTCAGAAGGAACGTGGGAAGCTGCAGGGACTGAGCTCACACCCACACCCAAGGCCTGTGCATTTGCAGGCACAGATGTGACCCTTTCTGGGGAGAGACAATTGCATCTGAAAGGAGCAGAACTGCAGTGGGAGCTGAGGTGATGACAAGTGTACTGTGTCCCCTCTGAACAAACCTCTCCACTTCCTAAGTCTTCATGCTAGGAAACCACATTGTCTTTCAGGATTGATTTTTCTCTTACTTCGACCTTCAAAAGTAGGATATTGTTACATCTTGGTCAGCAATGTCAGGATTTTCTGCAATAAATCAGACATCGTTTTCATGTCAAATTACCCAGATACCTTACATGGGCTGTGCCCTGTGGGTACTTCATTTTCACCTTCTTCTTTAATAACACGTTTTCTTCCTTCTCCTTTACACACTGAACTTTATAAATAGTTTAAATAAATGCCTCTCCTTGTTTAATGAGCTTGTGCTGTCTGAGTGAGCTTTGAAAATGCCATTGGTTATGTGGAGTAGTTAAAAATTACCATAGGGGAGCTACTGACATGAGTGCATTACCTCTTATTAGTACTAATAATCTTGCCTAACAAGCCAGTAGAGTCTTTGAAGTCTCATCCTCAAGCTTTGAGATTGATCCTTTTCCAAAAGTGGTGGTGGTGGGTTTTTCCCCATCCTTTATATTACTAGTACTTAGTACTCCTAAATCCTGTGCTGCTTCTCTTGCAACAAAATTGCCCCAGTACCATAACAGGACCAGTCCAGTTGCACTCTACAACAGTGTTAGAGCCAAAATGCCTGCTCCACTCATTCTGCAATACACACAGGCAGACTTAGAACCACATTTTCCACACTCTCCATCACTGAAAAACAAACAGAAACTTTCAAATCATTCAAACACTCCACATCTATGTGAGCCCTTAAAGACAAAGGCCAATTTTCTACATAAATAGCATCCAGCTGGTCCTCCTCCCTGTAATAATCAGAGCTGATACATGCTCTTGTGAAAATCTGATCCATGTAAAATGCATTTTTCTTCATTTTTGAAATATGGTTCTTAGATTTCCATTCCCCAATTAAAACAAGAATGTGACTTTGATCTCAAATAATTTGCAATGCATGTCAAAAAGAGTCTTATCTGTTACATCCATGTTAACATCACTTCATAAGAAACAGCTCCTTGGCAAACAGCAGCTAAGCTGTGATGGCTGGGCAGAACAGTGTTAACTACACGAAATGGCATCAAAAAGTGCTGTCTCATGAAGCAAAGACAATCTGCAAAGCTGGCAGGAATACTTATTTTATTATAAAAATTCGTAGAGTCTGAAGAAAGAACAAGCTTTTTGATATAAAACCATCCTCCAGTCTGAAAAAAATAAGTTTCAATCATCTCTTTCCCTAAATTTTTACCTGTCTTTTTCTCCTTTTATCTCCTTTCAGCCTGTTCTTTTCTCTGTCTCTTTCCCTCCCATGGACAAACTTAATGGGAAGTTAGTCTGAGGCTTTACACCACAAGGATTAAAATGGATCACAGGAAGAAGCCCCATATCCTCTATCTGCCTTATGAATAGCAGAAATAACAAGATAGCAATTTTATCCATTTGGCCTTGTTGCACAAGAAAAGGCACGAAGGAATTCAGACACCCGTGATGTCCTGTAGCTGAAAATATGGACAAGGACAGAGATAATGAGCATCTCTGGGAGACACCAGGATATTGAAACCAAGCATCCACCCCTATGAAGCAGGCACTGCAGGCAGGAAGCATTGGGCAGCAGCTGTTTTCCAAGAAAGTTCAGCTGAAATGCTTCAAGTCTTTATAGACTTCATACTAAGGCTTAGAAAACACAGGACTGAGAATGACTTGCTCTAATGGATGCCCATAGGTGGATTAAAAAAATTATCATAAATTCTGTTATTTAAAGAAGCCATCTGTACTCGTGTTTGTTTCAATTTTAAAGACTGACATCAATTTCCATGTGCCTTGATAACTACCTTCAGTTCTGAAAAGTGTGTCTGGATCCTCATTAAACAACAGCAGACACTCTTGTTTGTAAATATTACCACAAGGTTGGTTAAAAAAGGAGGGAGGCCAAACATGTTTTGGAGATGAGAGAGAGAGAGTTAAAAAAAAGGGAGAAGGGGATAAACATGTTTTGGAGATGAGAGAGACAAGATAAAAATGCAAAAACATGCTATCATGCCTAGAAGGCAAAGGGAACAGAGAGGAAATTCCTTGGGTTTGGAAATGAATTGCACTGCAGATCTCAGGTAGGTGAACCAAGCCTTTGGCACCAGTGAGACTGGTGCCCTGTAGGGTTTGCAGTTCAACAGGAGAAAAGAAGGGAACCACTCTTCCAAAGACAGCTCCCTGTTTAAGGCACTAAATACACACATCACAGACAATTTACACTGATTTAACTGTGACTGGAAATTACCTCCTACATAGACAGTGGAGCTCCTCCAATCCAATGAATATCCTGGGATAAATCTCCTTTCATATTTATATTTGGGATAAGAATATATGCCCAAGCATCAGAATTTTTCTCCCTTAAAATCTGGCCAAACCTGACTCTACCACCTCTAACAAAGAGTCTCTATCTATTTTCCTCTTCAGTAGAAATACTTCAACATAGCCACTATGAGAATAGTGTGTGCTTATCTTCATTTCCAGCAACAGCATTCTCACATTACTTTCTTAGAAGCATTTCTCTCCTTCTCTTCAAATGCCTGTGTGCTAAACCACTGAAATATGTGGCAACTGCAGTGTCAGTTGTCACAGGGAAAAATATGTCAGCAAAAACATTTGATTCAATCTGCTGTTAAAGGAAGCAACATTTCCTCAGGGTGTATGCCTTGTGTGGATAAATAACAACTGTCCAAAATCCAAGGATCTAAAATCAATTTCCAATATCAAAGAGCAGATTTGAGGCAATCACCTTCAGCAAAAGAAAAATGCAAAAATAACTCCTTTTCCTCCTTTTTTATTTTAGTACAAGTTGGTTTTGGAAAAAAATAAATATTAGTCTCTCAGTCACAAAATGAAGGATGAAGGATTACATAAAGGGTATTGTAGATCTCATTGGGACCATAATTTTCCACCCAGGCTTCTGCATTTTCTCTGATGAGATGCATTATATGGAATATTAACATTTCCATATTGAACAACTAGACTTGCCAATTCCTGCAGATAATAAAAAACTTCTGTCTCAACAATGTGTTTTTACCAAATTTCATGTTCAGCACAAAAGGACATCAGCCTCTTGGGAGAGTCCAGAGGAGGTTGTAAAGATCATTCAAGAGTTGGAGCACCTCTCTTGCAAAGACAGGCTGAGAGAATTGGGGCTGTTCAGCCTGGAGAAGTCTCTGGGGACACCTTACAGCACCTTCCAGAACCTAGAGGGGCTGCAAGCAACAGGGAGAGGGTCTTTCTACAAGGGCATGGAGTGATAGAACAAGGAAAGTGCTTCAGACTGAGAGGGAATGTTTAGTTTAGGTATCAGGAAGAAATTTTTCACTGTGAGGGTGGTGAGGCACTGGCACGGGCTGTCCAGAGAAGCTGTGGCTGCCCCATCCCTGGAAGTGTTCCAGGCCAGGTTGGAAGTTGTTTTCAGTAACCTGGTCTAGTGGGAGGCGTCCCTGCCCATGAATGGGGGGATTGAACTAGTTGGTCTTTAAGGTCCCTTCAGCCCAAACCATTCCATGATTCTGTGAATTTGTGAGTATCCACGAGAGGACAGAAGGGAGAACATAAGCAGCTGGTGGTTCACTGGTGGACACTATTGCAGAGAAAGCACTGAGCAAGCACTGAGAGACTTGGCCAGCCTGCAGCTTCCAGGCTCACATATTATTTGTGGTTATTTTTTAAGCACCTACAGGATATTTTGAACATGATATACATTTGGAGAGTTCAGCTATGCAGGTCAGAAGATCCTGCAACTAATTATGGTCTGCCAAGATACCATCCTTGAATTTCCTTCTTTTTAAACCTGCTTTCTCCCTTTCATTTTAACACCTTTTGAACTCAGAAACAATCACTCCTCAAATTTTTCCCCTCTTGTCGGAAAAAGATTAACTACACCATTTGGCGTGTTTTTCACTAGCTGCTCCCTCTAACCTGGAAGATCAGAGTCACCAACTTGGAACAACAATTTGTTCCACTTTTCTGTAGTGCTGCAATCCCATTACACCTCTACACAGAAGCTACACTCCTGTAGCAACTTGAAATAATCTTTTGGCAACTCTTCTGATGCTTCTTACTCGTCAATATGATCATATTTCTTGCAGCAAGGAACAGGAATCCTTTTCTATTGTCACAGATTCACAGAATGGTTTCAGTTGGAAGGGACCTTAAAGATCATCTAGTTCCAATCTCCCTGCCATGGACACCTTCCATGTTCTTGGGATTGCCCTGAACCAGGTGCAGGACCTTGCATTTGGCCTTGCTGATCTCCATGAGGTTCACATGGACCCACTTCTCAAGTCTGGCAAGGCCCCTTCCCTCCAGTGTGCTGACTGCACACAGCTTGGTGTCACTGGCAAACCCACTGAGGGTGTGCTCAATCCCACTGTCAGTGCTGCCAGCAAACATGTGAGCAGTGCCAATTCCAACACTGACCCCTGAGAGCACCACTCAGCACTGGTGTGCACTCTCACATCAAGCTGTTGACCACAGCTCTTTGAGTGTGACCATCCAGCCAATTTCTCAACCCTCGAGCTGTCCATCCGTCACCTCTCCAGTTTAGAGTCAAGGGTGCAGGACAGTGTCAAACACTGGCACAAATCCAGGCAGATTATGACAATCACTCCTCCCTTATCCACCAACACTGTAACCTCACTGAAGAAGGCTTCCATATTTGCCAGGGACAATTCACCCTTAGTGAAGCCATGCTGGCTGTCACCTCACCTACAGCTTCCTAAAGCTGCTTGACTATTCAAATTGCAGTGTCACTTCTGAAAATTGGGATTGTTTAAAAGGCCTCATTTTTTAGGAATTTTCAGCAGGAAAAGCTACTGCAGACAGGCCTGCATCCCTTTGTAGCACCAGCCTTTTGTCCCTTTGATAAATCATCTTACTGCTCGTTGGGGAAGGAGGAAGGAAAAACCACCTGTCTTTTACTGTAATATCTGTCTTTACAAAATGCTCATGCTTGTCCTTTATACAGTTCTTTAATAAACATGCCAGGTACCCTGGAGACATCTACACTGTCAGCAGTGAAAATACAGAATCATAGAATATCTTATGTTAGAAAGGAACCATAAGTACCATCGAGTCAAATTTCCTGCTCCTTGCAGGACTACCAAAAACTAAACCATGTGACTAAGAGCATTGTCCAGGCACTCCTTGAACTCTGACAGGTTTGGTGCTGTGACCACTTCCCTGAGGAACTGTTCCAGTGACCCACCATCCTCTCAGTGAAGAATGTTTTCCTAAAGTCCAGTATGAACTTCCCCTGCTGCAGCTTCACTCCATTTCCTTGTGTCCTTTTGTTGGTCACTAGAGAGAGGAGAATGCTGCTCTCAAAATCAGAGCAGGCAAGTGATGGGCACCTGCCACCAGAATTCATTTTTGCAGAATCACGTTAAAACCAAAATTCTTCACTAATGTAGTGTATTCAGGTTGGTTTTTTGTTGGTTTTTTTTGTTTGTTTTTTTTTTGACAGCAGCAAATGCAGCTTAAACATCAGAATTCCTGTATGCTGATCCAATTGTGCAGCTAAACTCAGCCATGAAATGCTTGTAGGCACAATAAACTCAATGCCTTCATCTGCCCAAAGACACAGGGATCACCTGCTCCCAGAGGACACCTTCCAATGCTGCTGTTGCCTTGGGGATCAGCAGGTGAGAGGCTCTCCCTAAGGTTGGTTTTTTTGCTGGATTTTTTTTTGTTTGACAGCAGCAAATGCAGCTTAAACATCAGAATTCCTGTATGCTGATCCAATTGTGCAGCTAAACTCAGCCATGAAATGCTTGTAGGCACAATAAACTCAATGCCTTCATCTGCCCAAAGACACAGGGATCACCTGCTCCCAGAGGACACCTTCCAATGCTGCTGTTGCCTTGGGGATCAGCAGGTGAGAGGCTCTCCCTGCACCATGGCAGCCAAATGCTCTACGTTCATTCTGAGCTTTGCTTTCTATTCATCGGTGGGTTTCAGCTCCTCTGCTCAGAGCCAGCTCTCTCTTTTGAGAGACTCATCTTCCTTCCTGTAGCGTTCTCAGTTGTGCTGGTTGGATGGGGGAAGAGGAGATGTAGTTAAAAATACTGCGAGGCTGTGGTGGGCGGTGTAGCAGAAATAGACAGACACCAGCTCACTGCAAAGAATACCAAGTAATATCCCAGAAAGATAAAGGCATAGCAACAAAAGAAAAGAAAATGCATTTGTGTTCTGCCACTAGAGAGCTAAATCTGGGTGGAAGATACCAAATGAGGAGTACTGCTGGTGGCTAAGTGCACCATCTTCCTGATGGCTTCACGTGCAAAGTCATCTTACAGCAGGGTGGTCAGCAGCAGATCATAAAAGCACGGCTTATGGACAATCCTGCCTCAAATTATAGCCCAAATGTATGTGATGTTTGGGGTTTATGAAGGCAGTGCAGGAATCAGCAATAAAATGGGCCCAACCCACAGCACACAGAAACCAGAAACCCATATGGATTGAGAAGGGGCTTAGCTCCATTAACCCTGCTTTAAAAGCAAAGTTTTTCAGGGGATATTAGGTTCTTTCCAAGAGGAAGATAAACCAAGCTTGGCTGATACAAGAAGCTGTGAGATTATTCTATGGATTTACTCCCTATTTTTCAGAGGCTTAAGCCTCTCTTCATGCAGCCAGTAACCACACAGGAAAGATTTCATCCCGAAGGGCTTTACAAATAAGTTTTTCACAAACAATACACCAGAGTCACTTACAGTCTTTAAGTGAGAGAATTCTTCAGAGAGGTCCAGCAGCTGCTTAACACTTCACAAAAATAACCTGGCACCATTTCACCAGAGAAGTGATGATGGCTTCATCAAAATGAAATCAGGGGGGAACTTGGGTGGCCTGATTGCAGGGATGCCTTTTGGCATAGGCTCAGGGTGCCACAGCCCATACCACCCTTCTGGGGAGGCCTGCAGGTCTGGAAGGGCCAGTGGAGACAGAAAAAAAAAAGAGCAGAGTAACACAGAGAGATGTCATGGTTGGGTGTGCATGAGCAGGCAGTGCTGGGATCACCAGGATGGCTGTGCATGAGCAGGCAGTGCTGGGATCACCAGGATGGGTGTGGATGAGCAGGCAGTGATGGGCTCTCCTCTTCTGGGGACACTTGGGTACTCAAGGCCTGTGGGTGCCCTGGAGGATGGAAACAGCCCTGCTGCTGCAACACACACATGGCATCAACTTCAGGCAAGAGTCAAGGAGAGAGATGAGTGCAAGCCTGTGTTTTGGGCACATGGAAGACAGGGACCTTCAAAAGAGAGTGGGGCAACCCTGGAGCCAGGGCCCTTAGGCCAGAGTGCCCTCTGCTGCTACAGCCACTTTGCTTCCAGGAGCCCATGGCAGGGAGGCTTCCACCCCACTGCTCAACTAGCCCTCGTTTTAATCTTTATCTTGCAAGACTTGTTTTGATGCCATCAAAATCTAAAATAGCCACAGGCACGAGAATAATCATACCATCAAAAAAACCCATCAACACGCAGATGCAACCTCAACAAAACACCATGGAAATTCCTAATAACATAAATGCCATTTAAATGCTGCCATACAGAAACGCCAGCCCTACCAGTGCAAAATTTAAAAGAAAATGTCTAGCAGTCTGCACATCAGATGTTAATACTATTTTCAAATCAAGTCTAAGACAGGATGACACATAATTTAATAAGCCTAATGGGTGTGTAATCAGCATTTGACCATTCCTGCCATAAAACTAGGTGTCATTCTGGCCCAGGATGTCTAGGAAAGCCACTGAAAGACAGCTAAGGCTTTTAAAGCAGAATTTTAAAAACATCTTTTTTTTTCCTCATTGTAGATTTATTGAGAATTTCACTCAATTAAGAATAGGACCCAATGAACTGGCAGAAATACAACTCTGTGGGCACAGTAAGTAGCACAGTAAGTTTGGGGCCCATTTGCACCTTAATTTACTGCCAACAATCAGCAATGTCAAGATTCCAAGCAGCTCCTGACAGCCCTGACAACAGCAGTTACACAGCATTATCTAGTCTTCCAGTAAAATCCTTCCCCTCAGACAGCATTCATGCTGCATTTCACAACAGGAGGAATATACACAGTCAGCCTGGATCTCCTCAGCCCTTGCAGCTGGAATCAGAACATTTTGGGGAGTGGGGGTGTCCTGTACCTGCTTTTGCTGCTTTTGCCACCACTCACACATAGAACTGAGCAGCAAGTCACAAAATAATGGAAATTCCCAATATATTTGCCCAACAAAAGGCAGAAATAATGTTAAGAATATATAATCTGAGGGTAGAAAGTTTCATTTTAAGATATTTGATAAAGAATGCTCATTGTGTTTAGAAAAAAGAATCCATTATCTCCTCTAGTTACATACTTGGTCAAACAAACCATTTTTTGACTCAAAAAGAAAGGTATTTTTAAGATACATTATAGAATAACAATATACAGACAAATGTATCATAAGATGATGCTTAGTGCTGTTTCAACATTGTCACCATTTTATCTGGACAGTTTTATAACACAAGTTATAACAACTGAACACATTAGCAAAAATTTTTTTTTACAAAAAGTGAGACACTCCCTACCCCACAACTACTGACCAGAATTTTTTCAAGTCCAAACTGCATTAGGAAAATTATTGTCTGTTAGTGAGGGTAGAAATTCTATTTTGTGTCTTCAAATGTCTGTTGAGGTTTTAATAGACCTCAATACTTGCATAAGGATGGAGTTATACTGGGGGTGGGGATGGAGGAGGAGAGGGGGCAGAGGCAATACTAAGCAGAACCAATATCAAATAAAAAGTGCTAATTTATATTCTAACAATCACAGTTGCTCAAATGTTTGCAAACTACAAACCAACCCCAGCAAACTAAACAATATTCTTATTTTTAATATAATTCATACAGAATTCTGCAGCAACAAGGTTATAAAAAAGACATGTATACTCTGCAGCAGCATAAAATATAATCCTATGTACAATCCAAGCATCAATTTTCTCTTCTCTATCACCATCAGTATTTTATCTTGAAGGAGCATCTGTCAGATTCTCCAGAACTAAAAATAGCAAAGACCCTTTTAAAGAGAACAGTTTCTGGTTTATATTTATAACTACCCTGTACTCGCTGTTTCTGGCTGCATGGCTATGAAATTTGTGCACGATATAATCAATTACCCAGCTTTGCACTTCATCATGCAGTTAAGCTACCGTCACCTGCAACGAACCCTCCAAGCACTTTTCCCCATGCACAGGGCAGAGAATCTAAAACGCAATAAATATCTGCACATTGAACAACTAACTGTAGAGCTGACTGACATTACACAGCAAAAACCCTGTGAGAACAAAAACCAAGCACACTGATGTATAAAACAGAGAGCCTACCTGAATTCTTCAAATGCATACATGGCCTAGCAACTACACAAATGCTCTGAAATGTAAAATAATCTTCTTAACGTGCAGAGGACCATTTAGTTTGTCAAACTGCAGCAAAATGCATAATGACGAGACAGTATATTTGGAATATTCTGAGGAGAAAGGGTATGCAGATACTGGCCTGCAGCCTACAGCTCAGCCAGCTGCTGACAAGCAGCAGCTAACAGGAAAAGGCGATAGAGTACCATGTGATCATTCCTGCAAGTCTGATTAATGCAGTATACTCCAAGAATACAGGCTGATATCTTTATTATTCAAGCCAAATAAGTCAAATACGGTACACGACAGGGTTCACAGCTAAATTATCATTCACATGCTACATCAAAATCAGCAAGCGCAAGCAGAGGATAATAAAAAACTAAATATATATCGTAACCAAAGAGATTAATTAGGCCCATTCAAGCTGATTTTCTTACCTTGTAGTGATATTTTAGTCTGTTTTTATTCATCTAAACCATCAGAGATGGAACAAAAGACTGCATCCACAAACCTCCCCTTCCATGAATGCCAGAACATTTAAAGTAGTTTATCTGCTAGAAATCATTTCCTCTGTAGTCTATTCCCAACCACTTTAACTCCTTCAGCCCTGAACTCATTGCCATAAACCCTGTTTGCAGTGCCATGCGGGCTTTTTTGGGTTTGCAGGGTTAACACCAAGAAATCGCAGCAGTGCAACTGAACGAGGTGGGATAGGAGCCAAAGGAATCAGATCTGCGAGATCACAGAAGGGAGACAGGGATGAGCAAAGTTGAGCATTTCGTGGCATTGCAGTGTGCAGGCGAGGATGCTTCAGCTGCCTAGCAACAGCGCACGCAATCTCCATGGCAACAGCGCAGCCAGCGCAGGGGGCAGAGCATCCCTGCGCACCCCAGGGGCGACACGCGGGGACAACCTCGGTGGCACGGCCACCCACCCCGTGCCGGCCCCTCCCGGGAAGCGGGAGCCGGCGGGATCAGCCCCGAGCCGCTGCGGGAAGCGCACGGCCACGCTGCTGGAGCGGCCCGGCGATGGAGGCACCTCTGCTGCTGGAAACAACACGGCAGCGAGGCGTGCAGAGCGCAAACACCGCTCACAGTGCTGGGGAACACACCCCACAGGGCAGGAGCCAGAGCTCCCATCCCCGGAGCAGCCCCTCGGAAATTCTGGACCTGCAGGAATCACACTCCCATCACCCGTGTGCTCAGGGGTTGTATGGGTGTTAGCCATGAGACTGGGGGGACACTGCCCAGGCAACCAAAGTCAGCCTCAGCATCAGCCACCACAGCCTGGGGCCACCCAGGGGTGCCAGCACTGGCCAGAGACAGGCTCTGCCAGTCACCTGCAGGCTAGAGAGCAGGTGAACGGTGAGGACTGCTGGAAATGAGGAGATTCAATCCTGGGAAATCAACCCCAGCCCTGGGAAAGCGAGAGAATGGGGCAGTGGGAGACCATGCTGCCTGGGAAAGTCACAAAGCTCCCTCTGGGGCTGCTCCCCTACTCGACTTGTCTCTTTCACTGCTAGGGCTGGTTTCTGGCACAGGGAAACACATGGAGGATTTTGGCTGGAGTTTGAAATATCCAAACCCAACTACAGCTCCTGAGGCTCACTACGCTCTAGGGCAATGGCTGTCCCATTGAGCTGTGGGATTTGGAGGCTGGAAAAAGCATCCAAAGGGTACAGACTGCCACATCTCCTAGACACAGTGACTGGGACAGGCCATGGTAACTGTGGCATCTGATCTCATGCTGAGAAACACAGGCAAAAAGGGCTGGAATGAAAGGAAAAGGCACTCATGGCAAAAAAACCCCAGCACTGGAAACAAAAAAAAAAATTCCACATTTATTTGAGATATGGTGTTTTTAATGTAGTAGTGACCTTGGCTTTCATTTTCTTTCCTTTAAACAAATGTGATAGTGTTAAGTGACAATAAAGGCACGCTGTAGGAACACTAAAACACATGCAGTCACACCATCTGACAGAAATTAATTCTTCCACAAGCATCCAGCACGAGCAGGACTGCAAGGTAGGTGATTCTGGCTACAGCCTAATAAAAGATTAAAACTGGCAGAGAGGAGAACAGCGCAACCATCAAAAGAAGCCACCTGCCATATTTAGGCTGAACTTAGCACAAGTATGCTCACTGTACACAGCACCCAAGCAGCTGGGCACAGGAGAGGCACCCCCTGCAAGCAACTGTGCTCCTGACCTTGCTCCTTTATACCTTCAGAGATCCCTCATGGGGAAGGACGGAATTCTGAGGAAATAGTTTTATGCCTTCAGAGCTAGCCAAGATCCCTCATGGGGAAGGACGGAATTCTGAACTTCTGTTTTTTCATGCTCACCACAATTTTCCTCTAACTTGAATCAAGTGGAAGAGGGCTGGTGTTTCTTTTTCATGCTGTTTATTTAAAATAAAGCATTCTACTAAATTAAGAGGAAACATACTGCTTTCCCTAAGCATTCTTCTTGAAACAAAATTGACAAAAATCACTGTCTGGTCTTCCAATCTCTGCAGTTTCTCAACAGCCACAATGCAAATAAACAGTTAACTGTTCAAGTCAAGGCTTCTGTCATCAATGAGTCCACTGTGAAGGACTAGAAAAGCAAACATCCTCCACAAAGTTTTCATATACAGCAGAGGTCAGCTGTTGAAAGGTTTTATTAGGATAACATTTTAACTTTTTTTTTTCTTGGCCAGCACTTTCACAACAGCTGACAGCATTACACACAGAAACAGCAGGACTTGTATCATGTGAGACAACCAATAGTCTCAGTTCTGGTTAATTAATTACTAGGATTCCCATATTCAACAGTGAGATCTGAGAGCATCATGTCCATGAATGAGGCTCAGCATGAAACTTTACCAAACAGAACCCACAGGAGCTTCAGAAAGTCACATGAACACATGCAATGGCCAAATACACAAATAAATGCAAGGCTACAATGCCTCCTTATAACTTTTTAGCAATGACTGTAACTTCCTGTGCCATGGGCCAAACTGAAGGTCTTGAGAAGCAGACAGAAATTGTGTCAGAAACCACAATCAGCAATGAAATTTTCCGCAAGAGTTGTTTATTCCCTTCCTGGCAGTATAACCGGTCCAAACATTTGATGACAAATGCCCCTCACTTTACCAAAAATTGAAATTATGTCACATGAAAGAAAAATTTACTAAAGATTGGGTGGGAAAATTTATGTAATGGGAACTGTGGGACCCAGACCCCACCTTCTGACCAGAGGCCAAAACGATGTGACACTGAGTGTCCCTCCCACTGAAGACAAGCAGCAGCTTTTGGGAAACACTTGGCAGTTTAGTGCTGGGCTCTAACAAACAAGTGAGACTGTAATAGAAGTGGTTATCCTTGATGAAAGCTTGTCAACAAAGCAAAGGATGCACAAAAAGCCTGGAAATATGACAAACCAGATCAAGGCAGAGGTTACTGGTGACATTTCTGGCTTTATCCAGTATTTCACTGCCATCCAAGGGCCTCATGCTGATACTCTGCTAAGAGCCCGGTTTCATCACATGTAACATCTTGCATTATTGTTATTTAGTGTATCAGTGTATCAGCATTTGTCCTCCTGACCTGAAATTCCACCACAGCCTTTGCCAGATGCTTGGTGACATTATCTGATCACAAACAGACTGAGATACTTTAATGAAGTTATTCCCTTATTCCCTTGCTCAAGAAAGGAAGAAAGCCACTAACACAGTGGACTTCTGTCATTAAGCCTGCATTACCATTATGCTGAAGTGACATTCAGACCACTCTAAAAAAAACCCTGCAACTGTGCTGAAAAATTCAGCATTCGCTTCAATTCATGAGGAAGAAAACAAAAAGAAGGGAAATGAGCCAACGAGAGCATATCTAATGAGTGTTCATTCATTGCATCTTCAAAATTTCTGCACAGTGGAGAATGTGGCAATCACAGGCAGCATCCCAGAATATGCTGAAAAATCTCCTTTTGACAGGATTGTCTCCGAGTTCAAATGTCTTTTTTGGGCTTAAGAAAATGAGATTTTAAATGTTTATTGAAATAGAAAAGGAGTGGCTACCTTAGTTTGTTCAGGTAGTGGGGAAATTGTAAAAATAATTGCAGTGCCCTTAAATTTACAGAGCAAGGATGCATTCAGCATTAGAGTATTGACTCAAAGCTTCAGCTGTTAAAGGGGAGGATGGGTGGGGCAAAAACCAACTTTTTTTTTCCTCCTTTTATCAATGGTATTTCTATTATGTGTTGCCTTAAAATACAACGTGAATTTTGATGCACAAGTATAATCCAACATATTTCAGGCTTTTTTTCACTCTCAGGTTTTCAGGTTGACCATGAAAGTTTGATTTTCTGATGTTAAGCTTCAGCAAAAAATCCTACCTCATTTATATATCTTGGAATTATCACAGAATATATGCACAGAAAAAATCAAATTTTTTTCCCTTTCAACTTTGGTCCAAGCATGCTTCATGCTTAGCAAATCTCAGGGCTTGAGATTCCTGACCACAGGATGGCTGATGCCTTCCCCACAGCTCTACTCTTATCATTCTGGGAGTATCACATACCATTTTGATGAGCAGACACCCTGTACCAGGTGCAGCACACAGCAACTCACAGGGCTGAAAGGGGATTTTTTCCACACACAGCCTCATCTGCCTTATTCCAGTGCTTCAGGGAAGATGCACTGGAGTGAACCAGAGAGAATGAGGTTCTTACTGATTTTCTATCAGCCCTTGGGGATAGCATCAAGTCACAACTAGCAATCCAACAGAACTCAGCCACACGGGGTGAAAACTAAAAGCTCCATACGGATTATTAAGTTATTGATCACTGCAACAGTGCCTGAAATATCCAGTCAAGTGTAGGACTGTGTGGTGCTGGCCACCATAGAAAGCTCAAAAAGCAAAAGCAGTTTACATAAACAACAGACAAGATATAGGAGATAAATTCAATTTAGTAAAAGAAGAAATTTGGTCAAGCCACCAAACATCTAAAAACTACGATTCAGTCTGTATACATTGCAAATGTTAGTTGATGTGACCAGGATTTGGGTATTGATTCCTGTTTATGAGAAATTATTTAAAATCATACAAAATGTAGTGACAGAACAAGGGACAACTGCTTCAAACTGAAAGGCCAGTTAAGAATAGATATTAGGAAGAAATTCTTTCCTGTGAGGGTGGTAAGGCACTGCAAAAGGAGAAGCTGTGGATACCCCATCCCTGGAAGTGTTCAAGGCCAGGCTGGGTGAAGCTCTGAGCAACCAGGTCTGGTGGAAGGTGTCCCTGCCCATGGCAGGGGATGGGAACTGGATCCCATCCTAGATCTAGCTTAAGGTCCTTTCCCACCCAAACCATTCTATGACCCTACTGATGAAAAACCAAAAATCCCTCCCAAGGAAATGGACAAGCAAATTTGAAGTGCAAGGTAACAATGTATTATTTTTCCTACACAAACAATTATCAGCTTTTTTTTCAGTTCAGCACAGATCAATTTGAATCATGCTGCAGCCAGAAGTCTGCTTTGTAATAATAAATTACACTGCCTCAATATTCACCTGACAGCCACAGTATATTACAGCAGCTACATCTTTGCTGATTAGTATCTGTAGAAACACAGAGCAGATCACAGAAGACACTATTAGGGAAAATAAAAAGAAATACATGTTGTAAACTTCCTTAAAGCTAGCTGAAATTAGTCAATTTGACTTTTTCCAAGATATGAGGTATCAAGTGGGAGGAAAAGGGAAGTTAGATGCTACAACTTGACCACCATCACCACTATCAAGTGAAATGTCAGTGGAACTGGAAACAGTGTCTGAATACACCATGGTCATCCACTAAAGGGCACTTCCCAATAAAATATTTGGACACTTCTGTGGGGTGTACACCTCATATCTCAACAAACACACACCTATGTGCTTCAGACATGAATACAGATACACATACCACCACAAACACCCTGGCTTCTTGTCATCTCCAAGCAAGCCAGTGGCCCAGATCTTGTAAGGGTCTCACGTGTACAGTGGCATGCTTGCAGTCAGAAGCAGCAGCCACCACAAAGCAAGCAACCTCCCCCACACAACTGGGCACATAATTGCCTGAATTTGTGACTCATTATCAGGTATACTGGCAAGACAGAAGTTATTCTGCACAGGGAGTACCAGTGTCTACTAGACATCTTTGGTAAACATTAGAAGAGTATTCCTAGTAACAACTGGGTCTTCTTATTGGGAGAGACTGAAACAGCTAATGGATTAAACATTTCTAAATCCATAGAAGGGCTTTTGCCCACTGGAGCAAACTGCAGAGAAGCAGGTGCCCACCTGCAACCTTCCCCGAAGCCCACACCTCCCCAAAAATGCCTGACTCCAGCTGATAAGCTGGAATTTGGACTGTGAGTTTATTCTGCACAGGGAAGACCAGTGTCTACTAGACATCTTTGGTAAAATTAGAAGAGTATTCCTAGTAACAACTGGTCTTCTTATTGGGAGAGACTGAAACAGCTAATGGATTAAACATTTCTAAATCCATAGAAGGGCTTTTGCCCACTGGAGCAAACTGCAGAGAAGCAGGTGCCCACCTGCAACCTTCCCCGAAGCCCACACCTCCCCAAAAATGCCTGACTCCAGCTGATAAGCTGGAATTTGGACTGTGAGGGAGCACGAGATAAGATAATGGGGATACTACTGTTTAATCATCCCAGGCCTGGGGAGAGGAATGTATCCACAAGGGGTACTGGAAGCGGGGCTGGAATGCTGATGGCTCAGACACTGGGGGAAGCTGCTGATGTGCAGAGGGGGTGAGCCCAGCCCTAGGGCTCCAGCTGGTGTTGAGGGAGGGCAGGACAGAGGCAAACCCGCCAGGCAGGCCCTGTCACCCCGTCCTCACTCCAGTGAGCTCAGCTCTGCTAACCCCTGCCAGGCGCTACCGGGACAGTCACACGTGGCCTGAAGGTTTTCATCTCTGCTGATGGCCAAAATGAGCCACAATGGACTCAACTGCACTGACAGAACACCTGTGACATCTTTGAAGGTGTCAAAGACACCAGCAGCATCCCCTGATACACACTACATCATCCAGCTTGAAGTCCCTGCCCCAAGAGAGCTCCTGGGTGTTCCCACCTGAACCTGACTGAATATAAACCCAATGATGGTGTGGTCTGGGCATTTTTCTCCACTGCCTCTTTAGGACTGCCACCACTACCACCTCTTCATCAGTCTGAAACCATCACTTTGACCAACAAACATCAAAAAAACCAACCACAACCAGGCCTCAGCATGAGGCCCATGGGTGGTGAGATCTTTCTATTCTTGTCCTTTCTCTCTCTTATACATTTCCTTAAGTGATACTTTAATGCTTTCATATTGTCATGTTGCTGTAGATAACAACCAAAATGGGTAAACATCTGTTTTCCTGTGCAACCAAACTGTTCTACAATGAACCCTACATGTCTGCATTTACAGGCACTGAGCATTCACTGTCATTTCCCTCCATTCTGCCCCAAGGGATCTATTAACAAAACCTGGGCTACCCTTGCCTTCTGGGGTGGGTTAGAACACTTACACCTCTCCACTCTCTAGTTAGACGGTAGGATGTAGGCAAGAGAAAAATGAAGGCTGTTTTACAGTTCTGCTCCTTGGCCAAAAGTAACCTCACTGCAGCTGATAAAAGTCCATGCTAAACTATCTGTAGAGCAAGCTCTCTGCAGCACAAGATCACAGCACCCAGGACTTGGGAGCTGTTGGCTTATGGGGATTTTACATACACATCATGTGAAAGTTCAGAATGGATCAAGGCCTGGAATTTCATCTGGAACATAGAATTATATTTATGGTTTGGGTTGGAAGGGAAGGTTTGGGTTAAATATCATCTCATTCCAACCTGTGCAATGGGTGGGGACATCTTCCTCTAGAACAGGTTGTTCCAAGCCCCATCCTACATCCTTGAACATTTCCAGGGATGGGGCAGCCACAGCTTCTCTGGGCAGCCTGTGCCAGGGCCTCACCACCCTCACAGTGAAAAATTTCTTCCTGATACCTAATTTAAACATGTCCTGTTTCCATTTGAAGCCATTCCCCCATGGCCTATCATTACAAGCCCTTATAAGAAGTTTCTCTCCAGCCCTCCTTTAGCTGCTGCGTGTGGGGGTTATTCAGTATAAGGTTCTGTTGACAGAGAATCTGCCAAACCTGAGCTGCATTGCTGTCACATCAGCATGTGTTCTTCCCCTTCTTCCTACAAAAAAACTGGAGAAAAAAAAATCCCACAGATTTTTCTTCCCTTGCATCTGATGCAAAAGACATTAGAATAAACATGTGCAGGAATTATTCACACACACTGTAGAATTCTTTGTTCAGAAACAGTTTCTGACAGCAGCACCAGACCTAAGCTGTGGCAATTGCAGAACATTTCCTCACTCCCATGAGAACACACAAAGTTCTGATTCCTTCAAGGCTTCATTACACCCTAGCACTCATCAGCACTTTTACACACTATCCCAAATTGCCTTGCTGGCAGGAAAGACTTGCCAGTGTGTGGTGCCACTGGAGCTGTGCTTCTAGCCAGAGGAAGGTGACACCACTGTCACCCTGGCCAGGTTCTGGCCTATTCTGCATGAACAAGTCTTGCCTCCAGTAAGGCTTTTGACATCACATCATTATAGACACATTCACCACTGTGCAAAAATACACAATGGGGGAGTAAAGAAGACAGTCAGACTCTTCTCAGAGGTGACAGGACAAGAGGCAATAGGTACAAATTCTGAAACACAGGAAATTCAATTCAGAAATAAGAAGAAACTTCTCTACCATGAGTGCTCTAACATTGGCACAGGCTGCCTAGAAAGGCTGGCATCAGCATCTTGGGAGATATTAAAAACTCCTTAGGACAAGCTTGTGAGCAAGGGTTGGACTCGATGATCTCTAGATGTCCTTGCCAACCTCCACAGCTCCTTGGCTCTGTGAGCAGGACCTTCCCATCCCTTGGGCACTGAACAGTTTGCTCCTGAAGTGTGTCTGGCTGCTGCAGCAGATGTTCCACAGGCAGCACCAGGTCATTCCCACAACCTCTCCCCTTTGTGGTAGCTCCTGTGGAATTTTCTTACTGACGACGCCTGCTCCCTAAGGAAAGCACACACAGGGGAGGAGCACTGCACATCATCTTTAACCAGAACCACTGACACAGTGAGACCACAGTGCTGAGACTTCACACTGCCTCATTCCTTTAAGGCTGGAGGAAAGTTAAGGGTGGCCACAAGTATATTCTACAACCCAGGAGAACCTCAGGGGGCTTTTCTCAAAAATGCACGTGGCTTGGCCACGCTGCAGAGAGTCAATGGATATGTGCCAGCTTTGCCAATCTCCTTGCAGAGCATCACTAAGACCCAATATTTCTGAGCAAGACATAGCAAGGAGAAATGTTTTATGATATTCTATGGCAAATCAAAACCAAAGCTGGAAGCTTGTGTTTCAAAGTATTGTTATGAATATTTTGTTTCTATCCCTCATTTGTTCTTCACGTAAAAAGACTGAAGATTGAAAAATTGTGTGGTTTCGGGTTTTGTTCAAGAAGCTGAGAAATATCACAGCTCCTGTTTTTTTCTGCTTCTGCTGGACCCATTGAAGGGGGTCCACTGGCTTTTTCACTGAAACAGTATTAAGTCTGACACTTTAATTAAAGGATGTGCCAAAATGAACACAAAAATGCCTTTTTAACATAAGCTGCATGTTGCCCTTCAGAGTCAAATGCATGAAAATTACAAAAACCACACCACAGCAAAAGCCTTTATACAATCCATAAACCCAGGCAGCATTTGGGTTTATGGATTGTCTGAACATCATCATCCTTTCAGTTTCCAGTGGTAGTAGGGATGAGAGTCAATTTCCTAACAAAAGGACAAGCAGTAAAATTCATAAAAGCAAAACACTAACAGAGACCCCATGTTAGGAAGAATTTGTTTTGCGTTTTATAACCAGAATTTTCCATGCATCTCCCGATCTTCCTGTATTTCCTCTAATAAGAACAGGATTTCTAAGGTGGTGGCTGGAATAGTAAAGCCCCACTGTTTCCTTCAGGACTGTGTAGCAAAGTTACTGATGAAGTCTGAATTGTCATTTTGGGTCTGCCAGCCCCCAGACCTCTGCTCTATGCACAGTCTGAACCAGTCTTCAACAAATCAAAGCATTACTGTGACCTGTCCCAACAGCCCAAAGCCCTGGCCAGCCAGACCCAGCCAGAAGAAACCAGGACAGCTTGGGAGGAGGGGCAGAGCAGGAGGTCACACACATACACACACTGCTTGCCCAGCTGTAATTGCATGGCTTATCATTTCTCAACTGAATGATCCCCTTTTTTCACTTTGTCTTTAAAAAACTGCCTACTTAGCCTATACAACCATGATTAACTACCTGTGGTGGAGCTGGTAGCATTTTTACAGCCAAGTAAGGAGCAGTAGCACAAATTGCCTTACACTACCATGAATCCAGCTTATTACAACACCAATTGCCTCCCTACCTGTGCTGAGGGGGCCCTTTTCATCACTTAGGCTAGACTAAGAGGCAAGCCACACAGAACACATCCAATCTGTCCCACAGTCAGGTCACAACCTTGGCAAAAGCAATGGGATACACGTGTGTCCATCCCAAAAGGAGGTATGCAAGACCAGGCAAGGGCAGAAGGGGAAATCAGAAGTGGGTTTTGCAGTCACGGTGGTCTGGCTCTAGTTCCACTGACTCGTGTTTGTACACCAAACCCCACAGCAAACTGCAGCAATGCTCACAGCTGAAACATTGCCTATTCCCATTGCCACCCTGCCTAGCACTGCTTGGGGTTCAAATCCAGGCTCTCAGCATGTGTACAGTGTCTGGCATCCAGCTGGGCTCTGGTCATGGCCATCAGCCCTACATCCAGCACTTGGATACTCCAGGTCATTTGAAATGGAACTGGAGACAACTGGCTCCTATCTCCAAGTATTAATTATTTGTTCAAGAGTCAAATCCTACTTCCCTCATCTTTGGAGGGAAAGAGAGGTGAGCATGACCTGTTCTTTAACATGAGATACATTTG
Organism: Passer montanus; assembly: GCF_014805655.1. NCBI lineage: Eukaryota > Metazoa > Chordata > Aves > Passeriformes > Passeridae > Passer > Passer montanus. Next base: position 6,016,182 of record NW_024367372.1, read on the forward strand.
TCTTTTCAAGTATGAATGACTTCCTGAAGCAAATGGTTCAGGTCATCCCAGATAAGCATCCTAGTCAAATCCCAGCTTAGCTAATTTCTAATGAATGAAACTACAGAGTAACCAGTGCCTCCCAATGACCTTGAAAAGGAGGACAGAAATAGCAAGGCTCTGGAAATCAATTCACAAGACTCATAAAATGAGAAATGATCACAAACCATCAAATACTATCCAAAAATTATTCCCCTTGCTCCTGAAATTCCTTCTGTTTCCAGCCACAGACAAGAATCCCCATTCCTCAACATTTTTAACTCACATTCCTCTCTCAGAGCACTGCACATCAGCCTGGCACGTGCTCCTTCCAGCCTCACATTCCTAGAGGCACTCCCCACGTTGGCTGCAAACAGCTCAAGCTCTCTCAAGTTTCACAAATCTCCCCATCCACTGCCATGGGCACTGCCCCTTTTGCTACCTCAGGCTGGTATCAGATGCACAATATTAAGTGACATTAGTACTATGCTGGACCCTAGGGTTGCCTCTGCACCAGGTTCCCTGCCCTCTCCCCCTGCCCTTTCCCCAAAGACTCACCAGCACCAGCCAGTGTTACCCCTGCCATGGCAATATCTGCAGTGCAGGGCTGGGAGCAGAGCCCAGCCTGTGCAGCTGCCTCCCCACCTCCTCAGGAACAGAAAGGCACTGGGCAGAGCAGAGAGGAGCTGAAATGTGTGCTGGGTCACTACAAGCACAGGAATAGCAAGAACAGGTCAAAGGAAACCCGGCCAGGATGCTGGAGAAGAGGATTCACTATCCTGGGCAGAAGGGTATTTTGTAGGAAGCAAAATCTGAAGGACAGGTGCCAGTCCCACAGCCAGACTGGGCTGACCTCACCCTCTTCCCACAACTTCTCAGCTTCCCCCAAACCATAATGATTTGAGAGTAGTGTTGATGCTTGAGGGTGTCCTTTCTGGTATCCATGTTGTGACAGATCCACGTGGCACTGCCCACCATTGTGCCCCAGGTCTCCAACATCAGAGTGGCCTGAGGGCCCTTCTCCCTTCAGAATTCACTAAATTGTACAGCTTAAGTCTCTGAAGTAATTTTATATTCCACCTCTATATCATATAGACAGGGGATTCAGAAACAGACACAGTGATTTTTAGGTTATAATCACACCTTTCTTCTCTAATTCCCCTTTCTCTTTCAACTACCTCCTCTGAAACCCTTTCAAAATGCTGCTGAGATAATTCCTCTCCTCTCTCTTTCTCCCCAAACAACTCCAAGTCTAAAATGCTTCTGTCTCTGGCACTCTCCCTTCAGTTTATTATTTATCTTTATCATGTAGACTCTTTTATCCCACCACAGTTCACAGGGTGTTAGGAACATAAAGGAAATGTTCCCAAGGAGTGTAATGATCACAAGTGTGATGTCAGACCAGATTATTCCTAAACATAAAGGAAATGTTCCCAAGGAGTGTAATGATCACAAGTGTGATGTCAGACCAGATTATTCCTAAACAATTCCACACTTACATAAACAGAAGGCAACACTCAACAAATGAGTAGTGAGAAATAAAAAGGGCATAGAGAAGTAATTATGACAAAAACATATGAGTTTGCTCAGGAATACTGAAATACCAGGAATTTTTCATTTTATCTTTGAAAACCTGCCTTTTCTCTACATACTTTGGACAAGGGAGGTCAAACGGGTTGTTTGGCCTCTTTTGACCAACATATTGGCTCCTCCTCAAGCAAATATTCCTGGGAAGGAGTAAAAAAGTCACACAACACTTGCAAGCTACCACTGCACAAACCCAGGAGATTCCTCACTGAAGAACCATATTAAAGAAAACTGTCACAGAGCCAAAATATTCTCCTGTGACAGCCAAGCTTCTTGCAAGTTCCCAAATAAGGCCATGGCTTTAAAGAGTATGTCTTTTCAAAGGCTCATTGATTTTCCTTGCCTCGTGAAGAGGCACATTGTTTACATGTCTGGGTGTGCTGATATTCCAACAGGATGAGATGGGCACAGCTTGGGGTTTCAAAGCCTGGCTTGCAGAGAGAATGAACCAAATAACCACAGAAAGCTTCTAAAGGCTAACAGCACTGCTCTAACCACTGTTTGGGAGTGATTCCTGGTGCAAACTCAAACTAGAAGGTGTGAAGATGCTAGCAGGAGCAGCCAGCATTTCCTAGCAGTCTGGAGATAGATAATATTACATTCCACCTGACTTTCCAAAGTTCAGAGGCTTTTGCATCAAAGTTAGGGGTCTTGTTGAAGTTCAGGACATGTTTTGAAGAATTTGTCTGTTCTTCAAACACCAGATTACTCCTATTCAGAGAAAGAAATAAATAAAGGAAAAAACACTTTGGAATTAGATCTGTTGTATCTTTGCTGTATCTAGCTCATATTTACCATCCACTCTTCTCCTCAAGGCTCTCCATTATTTTCAACTTGGAAAACTGGAGAGTTGAAAATGATTGGGTGCTTCAGTTCAAGTTTTACACTTGAATCACAGCACTGTTCCACACAATTCTTTGAAAACAAAGTCCACCCTTATAAAACACCCTTCACAAAGACTGGCAGGTCTCAGCCACTCCAGCTCCCCCATCTTCAGTCATGGTGTGTCCCTTCCCTTAATAATCATACAGTAAAAAATATACTCACAGAACTTCAAGGCCACCAAGAGAAAAGGAAGCAAAGCAGTCAGAAAGTGTGTCAGTAGAGCTTGTGTGTATTGAGGGCATGAGCTTCTCTGCTGATGCTGCTCTGTAGTACTACTGAGGCACACAGGAGACAAAAAGCCAGAGGGAAAGAGTACAAGCCAAAGCCACCCAATACATCACAGCTGTACCTAAACACCAAGAAAATCAAAACTGGTGGTGTGTGACTTTAAAAAACTCCCACAAAGCTCATTTCTTCTGTCTGTGTAGCCCAACAGTGTGGGTGGGAGCAGGGAGTCTCTTGCACAAAGGTTGACCTGAACTGAGTTCCCACCCTCTCCACCTTGATCACATTCACACTCCTGCCTTCACTGTGGAGCACCATGCAGCCACAAATCAGGTGAAAAGGTGACTAAGCCAACAGAAAAGTGATGAATTTCCTTTGCCTGGATTAACAAATTAACAAAACATCCCACAAAAAAATGCCCATGAACTGCCACATGAGGAGAGCAGTGGGAAAGTCCTTCTAGAGCCATGGGGGAATAAACACACAATTACACCAGTTTAGGCCTAACTAACAAACTGTCCTGTAAGGTTTATCTGCATGAGAAAACTCTAGAAAGGTAATCTGAATTAACATTTCTGTAATGAATGAAACCACATTAGATCCCTGCAGACACACTCATTATTAATTAAATCAACCCTATTTAATATTTGGTATCATTTACTGTGATGTGAATTAAGCTTAATCAAATTAAGGTCACCTGAATGCTGAATCAGAAAATATATACAATGATTTAATTTAGTTTACCTAATTTACTTTACTTTCACATTTTTTGGTGATTTGGATTAGTTTTCCTTCAAATCCTTGTTCAGACAGTTTTAGAATGGAGAGAGACAGCAAAAACCTGAGGAGATGCTGCAAAAATTCTCCCCATAATCAGCAATTTTGAGCTGTCAATGAATTCACCCCCCAGGAGAGGGGTACTTGAAGCTGTGCACCCCACTGAGGACACACTGCCAGGGCTGCTGCATGCTCAGTCTCCATGGAGGTTCTGTCTTCACTGAAGTTCCTGTGGTGCCTGGAGGCTGGAGAGAAAATCAGACCCTGGAAGTCTTCACTTCATCCTCCTGCACTGCAAGAGCTGAACAGATGTTGATGGGCCATGAGAAATGCATGTCCTGAAGGAAAATGCAACAATCCTCAAGGAAGCTGAGGCATTTGATGTGGTTATTTTTTAAATAGCAGGTCACGAAAATATTTGACATGTTTTTCACTGTTGGGAAAACACAGCAGTTATCAAAGTTCTTGTTTGTAATGAAATAACAAAAAAACATAAAAGCCTACTTCCTTAGGCAGACATGTTAAGTTGAGTTGCCATGTTTATTCATGTTTTAAGGTCTTCTCATTTTGCTTACCCTGCTGCAACACTTAAAAAGTCACCACTGCGTCTTCTAGCAAACTCCCTTCACATTCCTCTTATGTGACTATACTTTTTACCATTAAAAAGATTTTTCTGTCTACACAGATGTGTAGACAAATGCACTCTGTCGTATTTAGGGCACCAGTCATCTAATATTTTCTGTGATGCAGGTACCATCTGTGAAACTGAACTGCAGCTCAGGCCTATCATGCTGAGATGGGTGTTGGGAAATCAGAGATGGAAATTGATATTAGATTATAATCCTACTGCATTCAAATAGAAGTCAAGGGCTCTAGCAAGGTCAGACTTAACCTTTAATACCCAGGCATACCTTTAAATGTTTTTTCAGGGAACCTTCAGCTGTGTTGTTTGTTTTTCAGTGTCCACTCAGGATTATCATCTTTTAAGGGTCACAAAAGGTGTCCAAACCTCTGAAGCAAAAGGATGATGAGGAGGCCCTGATAGCAACAACAGATGACAGCTGGCATCAGGGTGCAAATAAGGTTGCAGTGACAGACTTTGACCAAAGTGACAAAGAGATCAGAGACTGGAGACCATATAAAGCATACTTGGGTGAGGAAAAAGGACTATTCTTTTAGCAATTCAGCATGGAAGTCCTTAGCAAACCACTGGGTTAATCAGACCATGCAGTGATCTAAATGTGAGCTCTTGCAAAGATGAAATCAGCACTGCGAGGAGGGTCAGACACAGAGCATCATTTCCACTTGGGCTGTCCTGCTGTGTTGTGGGGCATCACAGCCTTCTCTGCCACTCCCTCTGGTGCTGCACACATTCACACAGCTCCTTGGGAACTGATTCAGGAGACTGAGCCAGCTGGAAAGTGGGAGAATTGACTAAACCAGACCTGCACCAGTACCCAGGGCAGCAGCAACATCTAAATGCACAGGCAAGGCATTCACCCTGCACACCTCTGAACACACTTCATAGCCTGAGAAATGTCCCTGTGTGCCTTTATTGCTCTTACAAACTTGTTTCCACATTCCCTTGCTTGCTGGCTCAGTGTCCCCTCTGCTATTTCTGTAACACTCTCATATTTAATACCATGAAATTTTAAAATAGTATGCTGGCTCAGGCTTTTTGAGCTCCTGCAAAGAGTTGCAGTCATGCAGTTCCAGCACTATTTTTATTTAGCAAGCCAGGACAGAAGAGACAAGCAGACCCTTGCAGCTCACCCTTGAGGAATATAAAACGAGGAGGCATTCCCTGGGGTCAACACAACAAGTCCTGAATGACACCCCAGTAAGAACACACACATTCAGCTACACTAAACACACTGACCACCTTTCTGTTCCCTTCTTATTTCCACTTTTGCTGGTGAACCCCTGAAAGGGAAGGACCCACCCCACCTGCCTCACGAGGATGGCTCTGGCAGCCCCAGCCCTCCACACAGATTCCCAGCACACCTTCTCCTTGCACCACCTCCCACCTCCCCTGCTCCCCCACGGGCTGGGGTTGTTTCTGACTTACTGACAGATTTTCAGGTAATAATTGTTCATTTGGGGTGGGGGGAACATTTTAAACATGATGCTTATATTCCTATTTGTATATGTTAAAGGCGAGGACTTCCATACTGAGGACAGGAATAACTTTTGTCTCCCCTCCTAAAAGCTACAAATTTCCCCTGCTGAGTTCTGCCCTAAATGAAGAAGAGAGCCTTCACAGCTCCATCAGACCCAACCCCTTCAACACTTGCATGTACACTTAAATTTATCACGGTCAGTGGTCCCAGCACAACGGCCATTAGGTTCCCAAACACCAAGGATGCTGCTCCCAGTAATAAGGTCAGGAATGTGTACAAGTCCTTTCAAGATTAAGACCTTAATGCTGTAGCATCAGCCAGCTTTCTCCCTGCCTCCAGCATTAGATGTGGGCAGCTGAAATCCCCAAGGATGGAGGCTGATGGCTCCAGGCTGACCTGCAGGTACAGGCAAGTGCCTCTGGCCTGCTCCTGGCTGTGTGATGAACCAGACATCCCTGGGCATCACCCCTCACCACAGCAGCCTTGGAGACAGCTGTGTGTGGTTCTGCATGCTGTGAACTAACATTTGACAGCTCAGCACCAAATAAAACAAATAAACATAAAGCCAAGAGACAGCAGGTCAGGCTCTGGGAGGATCCATCATGACACTGGGCTGCCAGTGGAATCTGAGCTGGTGTTGGGAGCTGTGGATCACTTTGGTGACAGCTGACAAAGCAGCACCTCTGATGGACAATACTGCACGTGCCAAAGTGTGATGAAGAGATGTAACTCCTTATTCCACCTACTCTAAGATGGTTCTTACTACCAGACAAACAGGGACAGATAAAGGACATTTTATTAAGCATACAGGTAAAATGAACATGTTTTCTCTCTTCTACTTACTAAATAGTCAAATAAATTAATTGCCTGAGAAGGCTACTTTACTTAGGTGATACAACTCTTACTTCTCAACAGCTGTGGGATCAAAAACAGACTTACATTCACCTAAGTGATGTATTTAGTTAATGAAAAGAAAGATTAGCATGCAAATGTGTTGCAGCACTCAACACTAATTCATGATGAAGTCATAATATTAGAGCTACCTCATTCTGTCAAAATATACTCGTCCAGCATTTCTCTCATTTTGAATCAAAAATCCTTTTCAAAAAGAAATTCACAGATTATCTCAAATCCCACTACTGTCTGGCAGGTGGGAGCTAGAATGACAGACAAAACAGCCATGTAATAAAATAATTTTAGTGTCAAAAGTATTTTAAGTGGGTAATAAGAACAGTAAGGAGCTAACAGGAATAGGTACACACACAAACTGCATGAAATACGTGCATATGGGGATGATTTTCACCTGCCTTGTTTCTGATTTTTTAAATTTTTGTAACCATTTTTTGATCTCTCTTTTGATGTCCTCTGGACTGTGAACCATGAATTGAGCAGTGCTCATCTGTTCAGTGCTGAAGACATATTCCTACTCACATGTAACAGACGTTTCCAACTGCAGCTTTTACACTTGAATTTACTTATTTGAGCTATCCTTTCACCCTGAGCACTCAGCAGCCCTGGGTGTGTTCAGCTGCTCCTGCTGCATGCAGGCACACACCCTCGGAACAGCGCTGCAGCCAAGCTCTGAACCGGGTACAGCTGTGGAAAGAAAAGCAGCCAGCATGCAATTAAAGGGATTATGGTGGCCGTGGCCCTGCTTCTGTTAATGCCATTTCACTGTATTTTCTAGACCTCCTCATTACTGAGGGAGTGGCTTTTTGACAGGGGATAAAGGAAGGAAGCTACACACGTGCTGACTAAGAAGCAGCGAATGATGGGAATGGGAAAAGAAAGGGGAGGAAGGAATGAATGGATGGCAATACATAATGAACTTTGCTGTAATGCTTAGCATTTACTACAAAGATGGTTGTCATCCTCAGAAATGCTTTTTGAACAGGAGACTCCAATCCAGCAAAGCAAGGACTTCAACAGGACCAAACTTAAGCCTTAAATCCAGTGCTAGACTGAAACCCAGCTACTTAATCATCTTAATTCCCTCTCAGGTAGGAATTGTCATGCTCCAGCAGATAAAGCAATGATGCCAAAAAGGCTAAGAGATTTAGGAGCTGCAGACCAGCCCAGGAAGGACAGCATGCCTGCACCATGGAGCTCACCCCAACAGCAAGGACTGGGCCTGACCAGCCTTGCTGCAGACACACAAACTGCTGGAGCATCTCCCTGTGCCTGCACCCGTGGCACACCATGAGTCACAGCACTACACAGCTTGCTTTGGTTTTTTTTTCTCCTTTACTCTCTTTTCACAGATAAAGATGTCTATCCATCCTGACACCTATGTGAAGCTGAAGAAAGACAGAAATACAACTGTGAGATCTCAAGTTGCAGGAATGACACCTACTGCCTGGGAAATGAACTGCTCACCTAAATGAGATCGAACTCAATGGTGAGGAGCTTCCACAGAACAAACCAGCACGTGGACATGAGCCAGCAATGCGTGCTCACAGCCCAGGAAGCCAATTGTGCTCTGGGCTGCAGCTGGAAAGGGTTGGCCAGCAGGCAGAGAAAGGTGGGTCTGCCTCTTGTCTTCATTCTGGTGAGACCCCACCTGCAGTGCTGCACCCAGCTCTGGGGTCCCCAGCACAGGAAAGACAGGGACCTGTTGGAGTGATTTTTAAAGTCCCTTTCAACCCAAACCTTTCTGTGATTCTACAAAACAGGTCCAGCCCCACTGCTGACTGTGAGGGTGATCACATGAAACCCCACAGAAAATTCAGTCAGGGAGGGAGGTTCAGTGATTTTAAAATGGTGTTTAATTCCTGATAAACAGTATATATAACTCAGGGCAGGTAAAAACACCTCCATCATGAACTCAGGTGAAAAGTACCTTTTTTGGACAGGGAACATGGTTAGTAGTTAGAAAATGCTCATCCATACCAACAGCTAGGCTACACAGTCTGTATCTCAAAGCACTAGGGAGCCTGCAGAGGAAGGGTCTGCAGAGCATAAGAGGAAGAACAGAAGCAGCATCTCAGTAAAAGAAATATTTGAATTTGTAGTAATAGAATTCCCTGAAGAAATTATTTCTTGAGCATTTCTGGTGTCAGGGAACACTGCCACAACCTAGCTTATATATACACACTTTGCATATGGAAAGTGAATTTTCTTTTCTTCTGTCTTTCTATGTAAAACTTCATGACCCAGCTCATCCTACCAAACCACAAGTGGCTAAATCAGCACAGCTGAGGGGAACAAGAATGGGAACCCAGGAGAAATTTATAAACTAACAATGAACTTGAAACAAATGTAATGCTTGAATGCCTGCATCAAGAAGGAAAGTCAAAAGTTCTGGCGGCCACATGTCTCTACAACTTTAGGACTATGGATATCCAGTGAAATGTAATGCTTCACTGGTTGTTGTTGTGTTACAGAATGGCACTCTGGATAGCCAGAAATGAGAAAGTTTCCAGGCTCAAATGTTTGGTAAGGACTTGCCCACTCTCTCTCCTCTGACTAATAGATATCCTTAATGCTCCTACAGCTCTCAAATGAGGAATAGTTTTGGAAAGACTGTCAATAATATTCCAAGCACTTGCCCAATGCAAAAATGCAAAGTCTCACAGGGAGAAGCATTTTGCAGTGCTAAATACACCAGAGATGGGGGCAAAAATAATTAAACTGTTTTCAGTTCCATAGGGTCACAACCTGGACTGAAACACACTTAGAGTGTTACTGGGTGATGTGCACACACACCTATGAACCCAAAGCTGTCACGGGAAGAACGTGCCAGGTGAACCATGAGGTTCCTAGAGCACAGGACAGGGATGTCCCCAGCAGCCCAGGTACTGGGGCACAGCCTGCCCTTACCCTGCAGAGCTGCCCGTGGGCTAACACCAGCAAGGAGATGAACCAGGCAAGGCTGGTGCTGCCGTGACTCACACCTTGGCACCCTGGCTGCAGGTCTGGGGTCACCCCCAGCACCAGGGCTGCACTGTGACAGGGACAAGGGCTTGAGGGGTGTGCTGATCAAGTGTGCCGTGCTGGTTTTCGGTCCTTTCCCCTCATTACGGCACATCAGATCAAAAAGCAGATGAAATGGAAGTCTTGGGTAGGTGACTGCAGACAAAACCTGCCTGAGGGCGAACAACAAGCCCAGACAAGGAACAGTGGCACAGCTCCTCCACCTCTCCTCCCTGCCCCTGAGAAACTGAGTCCAGGCCACAAAGCTGAGAAAAAGGAGGAGAAACACTGTGGGTCCCTTGAGTTCTGCCAAATGATGACTATGAATAAAACAAAAATATATGGGGGCAATACCACTGTACAGCTGGGGCAGGTTTTGCTGCTTACCTATTGCAGTGCAAGTCAATACCAAAACATCAGTCAGATTTTCTTAAATGTAAATAAAGAGTGGATGAGATAATTCTATGCTTCTGATTCAGCAAAAAACCCTGAAGTATTTATAACTATCTTCTCAAAACAAGAAAACCTGCAGCTTGTTCAACTTATTTTATTTCAACTTATTTCAATTCTGTAGTTATTAGGATTAAAAATTAGTTATAATTAATTTGACTTTGGCAGCAGTTTTAGAAGTATTTTCTAAAGGTCCATACTGCTCCTTACACAGCGCTCAGAACTGAGAGAAGCTACGACATAGCAATAAAAAGGAAAGAAATCACGAAACTTACAAGACACAGGAAATTATTTGAAACTGAATTGTGTTTGCACTTTGCAAAGATTTTTATGATTTCTTACAAGAAATAAATATCTAAAATATTTAAATAAATATTTAAGTAAGTAAATAAATAAATATTTAAAATACTTCCAAAGGGAAAAGCACTGTACTGCCCAAAGAAGTAGCCAGCCATGTGCAGACAGACTATGCAGACACCTTTAATTGTGACACTTTAATGGAGCTGTTCTGCATTGGGGTATCTGTTATTTAACATGGTCTGAGAGACCCAGGAACAGAGAGAAGGGACACAACACACAAACCCACAGCACTGAGTTTAACAGGCCTGTGCACATCTGAAAGATTATCTTCAGCCTCAGTCATACCACTACAAAACCCAAGACAAAATACCCAAAAAATGAAGAAATGCACAAAAAAGATCTCCAGGATCTATGCTTTATTTTAGAGAGGGGAAAAAAAAGTTGAAAGTATACAGAATAACAGCATGAAAGAGGCACAGCTGGCCTGCCTGTTCCATGGCCTGACAGTCAGGGTACACTGATGGAAACCTGGTGTTGCCAATGGAACACCACTGCTGCCTTTACATGGGCACAACCTTCAGTGGAGGTCCAAAATCTCCTGACAACAAGTTTGTCTGCAAAGGGCTTACCTAGCCCTCTAAAGATCAAGGATGAGCTAACAAAAGCAGTTTTCTGTCAGCAGCATAGTACCCACACTTGGGATTCTGCTGACCAAACCGTGACAGGCAAAGGGCTGGGAGCTTTCCTTCCAAGAGACTCTGGCAGAGCTGTGTGGCACAGACAGCTTGAGAGGCTGCAAACTTAAACACATCCAAAGGCAGGGCTGTGGAGGGTGGTCTGACAGCTCCCAGCTGACCCCAGGAACACACAGCCACACACGCCACGATGCCACAGCACACAGCAGGAGTCAGAAGGTGGCAGGACAGAGCCTTCGAATTAAACAAAAATTAGCTAAGTTACAGGCATATTGCTCCAGCTAAGAAATCAATTGCTAAGTGACAAGGTTAAATTATATTTTATAGCCAACTTGATTTTATTATCCATCTCATGGTGTGCTCCTGCTTTTCCACTGGAAACACTGAGCTACAAAGTCCACCAGTCCAGTGAGGCTGGTAATCCCAATTTTGATGACACTATAAATAAAAACATCATGTTCTCTCTTGCTTTTTACAGATGCAAACAGAAAGAAATGGTAAAGAAAGGTTAAAAAATAACACTACATACAGGCAACTCCAGTTACCCTCCATGCAAACAGAAAGAATTGGCAAAACTCTTGAGTTACCTCATGAACTGCTTAATGAACAGAAAATGGGGAGGACACTGAAATGCTCTACACATTTTGTTTATTGGTACAAATGTAAAGACTTTGCTTGCTTATGTCTGAAAACAAAAGGATTAAGAAGTATATTGTATATGCTTTCCTGTTATTAAAACAGATTTATGCTATGAATATTCAGTCCTTTTTCTCAACATGTTGCTCCATCCATTTAAACTAGAGATAAATACAACATCTTTTGCAGATTTCCAGTTGATAGCTACATAAAAACCTCAGAACAGAAAGGCTGACTTTAGCTAAACTTTAAGGTGCTCAGTGACACTGTTTTCTCCCATAATTTCTGTGCTGAACTCATTACTTTGGCTTGGATTAAAGCATGTTATAGCACAAAAAAGGAAGGAGGTATAGTTTTAATCTGAATAATCCTGTTTAGAGGTTGGTTCCATCTCCAGATATTAACTGTATGCTGTGTTTAGAAAAAAAACCTAAGTGCTTAAAGTGGGAGGCTTCCCCCCCATCCTTGCCTCAGGAGCACAACACAGAGAGCAAATGTAACTCACTGCAGCCATGGCAAAAAGAGAGATGGATTTTTTCAGGGATACATGCAAAGTGCTATGTCTGGTTTTTATTTTTAAGAATAGGGACCACTGAAACACAGATGCCTTATAAACCACAGGTATGACTAAGAAATTACAGGTTACGCCTCTGTTGACAGAATGTAAAAATTTTATTTTCAACTACAGTGATATTCATAGACATTTTCCCAAACGTGAGCTAATTTTGTTACTTCTAAGAATAAATTAATATCCCGTGTCAAATAACCACTACATTTCTTGTACTAAAGCAGTATTTTTGTGTACTAAAAAATAATAACACCTCTGCACTTCAACATTTTCCACACAGGGATCCTAATCCATTTTTGAGGCAGAACATCTATTATAATCTGTTTTATTCCTAAGGTGGCTTGTACACCCACTATTCACACACCTCATACCTTTGAGGTGAAGACATAAAGAATTATCAAAAAATGGAAGCCATCACATAAATGCAATAGTGCAAAGAATAGCACTGTAATCTATTCACCACAAAAAGCGATATAAATAAAACACACATGGCTAAGCAAATGTTTCAAGAAGGTTTTTATTAAATGATTATGTAGCCTGCCAGGGTATTTTGGAATTATACAGCCTGTATTTATTAAACAAGAATTGTTACTGGAAAAGGTTTTAGGTGATTTACAGACATATATTTACTGACAAGTACAACCTATTCAGTAATGTCTGTATATGCAAGGGAAAAAAAAAGCTGTAAAGGAAGCATTTAAAAACAGAAATCCATTAAAAAAACCCAACAAAATAATAATGTGCATTAAGTATGAAAGTGGTATTTATAACAAAAGACTACTTTAAGTGTGATGCACCTGCAGATGCCAAGTGTCACGTGGGGAAAGCAGGAAAGGGCAGCTGCACATGGACACACCCAGCAGCACACACAGGCCAGCTCTGGCTGCCTGGGGGGTGCAACCTAGAGAAGCACCCCCTCCATCACTGCCAAAAGTGAGGATATGGGGAAGCTCTGGAGCCCCTCCTGGAGTTAAGCTGCTTTTCCCTTCCAAACACCCTGTGGCTGACCTCCTCTGAGAGTGCCCTAGCTCTCCTGGTGGGGATTACTTTGGGTACATTATCATACTCTAATTCACAGTCTGTCTTGCTGGGTCCCTCTTCCAACAAAAAATGCAACCGCCAACTGTGGAAGTTCATATGGAGCAGAACATCTTCAATGGGAGAAGCCCAACATCATTGCAGCCTTCCAATCTGCCCATGGTGCCTCCCTGGGCTTATGAGTCAGTAAGTCAACTTTCCTTCTTGGGGAAAGAGCTCTGGCACGGGGCAAGAGTTCTCCCAGCTGTGTTCCCAAGTCAGCAGGAGGGAGCAAGGCAGAACTTCCCTACCATCTGTTGTGTTGATGACTTCTCCCCCGAGGTCCCTGACTTGCATTCTGACCAGACCAGGTGGGACTGATGCAGACACATCTTTTGTGTGGAACCAGGGACACACGGCCACCAGACACGTGACACAGCAGGTCTGTGTGCTTTTGGCCTTCCCCAAGAATGCAACTTTAAGCAAGTGAGAAAAATTAATGGTAATGTAAACGGCTAAAAAAATTGATGGAGCTCCAAGTCTTCAACACACACGATAGTGCCAGGAGTAAATGTAACTGTGAATGCAGGCAAGGCTTTTCTGGACTCCCACTGCACTTGCTAGGAGCAATGCCAACCCTGCAATTCAGGAATCCGGCACCACAGAAAGATATCTGGCTTCAAACTGTTATTTCCATTTTTAAGGTTTCCCAAAGCAATTTTACTTTGCTAAAGATAATTATTCAGTGGAAAAATTCACTAGTATTAAAGATGAATCAGGGGCTGGGTTGCTCCGAGATACTGACAGCTCAAGCGAACTCGAATAAATGAGGAAAGAGAGAGGTTTGGACGAGCATTAACCAAACCAAATAACATTTCCCCTCCACCCTTCCACCAGGAAATTGGGTTGGTGGGGCTTTTTTGCCCTTCCTTTCACAACTGACAAATTGACCTCGGGAAAACTACGAGCTGTAGCACCCGCCGCCTGAGGAGAGGGAGGCTGGCAGATCCGGCACGGCCCATGCTGGATGCTCTTGAGAAATATCCCATCTCCGCTCTCCCGGCGCACTCCTCGTTCCCCTCCTCGCACGCCGCTCTCCGCCCGGGGTCCTTCGCCCGACGAAGCTCTCGCCGTCCCCCCGGGCTGCACGGCCCGGCAGCACCGGGCGGATCCCGGCTGCGGGGCCCGGCATCACCGGGCAGATACCACGGCCCGGCATCACCGGGCAAATTCCGGCTGCACGGCCCGGCAGCAGCGGGCACATCCCTGGCTGAAGGACACGGCAGCAGCGGGCAGATCCCGGCAGCAGGGCACGGCAGCAGCGGGCAGATCCCGGCATTAGGGCACGGCAGCAGCGGGCAGATCGCGGCTGCACACCGCGGCAGTTTCACAGGCGCTTTCAGCCTTTTGTAGCCGCCAGATAATCTGTCAGATGGACTTAGGCACTGACAGTCAAACATGCCAAAAACGTCACCACCCACTCCTACTATCCATCCGGTGAAGGACTAGGAAGCGCCGCATTGCTTAACCTCTCCTCCGCCTTCCACTGGCACAGGAAATCCCCACCCCCACGGCGTGACACCCCGCGGCCACCGGCGGTCCCCCCGCCCGTGCGGCTGGCGCTCCGCGGCCGCGCTGGCTCGGCGCATCCCCGCCCGCACTCACCTCATCTTCCCGGCGGGGCGCGGCGGCGGCCGGGGCCGGCAGCGGGGNGGGCTCCGCCGAGCTCCTCGGCCCGCGCCAGTGCCGGTGCCGGTGCCGGTGCCGCGACCCCGAAGCTTTCCCGGCTGGAGCGGGGCACTGCCGAGGTTGGAGACCTCCCCTCTGCACCGTGCTGTCCTGTGCAGACACAGAACCGGTGATTTTGTGGGTAGAAGCAGGATTTTGTGGCATTTCCAGCTAACATCGGAGGGCAGCTGTGGTTCCTGCGCCCTTACGCTTCCCACTTGTCTCAGCGAGTGTCCCTGCGAGCTCTCTTGCCCTGCTCTCAGCCTCGTCCTTGCTGCACACACACCTTCCCACCACCCACCCTGGGAACCCTGGGCTGCCTCCAAGTCCTGTGTTTCTCCCACCCAACTCTCCTCCCCACTAACATCCCAGTCCCGTCCCTAACCCGCTGCCCTTCTCCTTCCAGTCACCTCCTGCCGGCTCCCTTGCACAGGGTGATGATATTGACGAGGTCCAGAGCCTGGAACTTCCCTTGCCCCTTTCCATGCATCTTTACCTCTTGCCATGCATCACCCAGTAGAAAAAAAAAAAAAAAAAATTATGTTGAAATAGGTATCACTTGAATACAAGGATCTGCCTTGATACAGGACAAAATTATGCAGTTGTTTCTCGGGTTTTCTGCACATAGGTCACCATAACTTGTTTGCCATTTCTCAAGAGTAAAGGCTCTTCACTCTGATTCTCTGTGGATCATCTCCCACTGATCTCTCCCAGTTCTGCATCACCCAATTTAGACACAAAACCCCCCAAACAGCCATGTAATCCAACAGCAGGCAGTGGGTTTCCAGGCAGCTGGCACGTGTGTGCACATGGTCTGTCTGGAACAGAAAAGGCTTCTGGCCCTCTCCTTCCCTCTGTGTGTCTGTGTCCCAACTAACACCGTCCCCATCACTCCCTGAGACCCACCTCCATCCACATGTGCCCTGAAGGGCAAGGGAGTGTAGCGGGCGTGGTTTTGGGAAGGTGCAGCCAGTGTGGTGGGAAGGTGGGCTCAGCCAGTGTGGTGGGAAGGTGGGCTCAGGCAGTGTGGCTGGGGAAGGTGGGCTCAGGCAGTGTGGCTGGGGAAGGTGGGCTCAGGCAGTGTGGCTCTGGGCAGTGCCTATGGTGCAAAGTTGTGTGAGGGCTCAGGGAATGTGCCCATGGTGCACAGCAGACGGTGGGACTGCACGGGAGGTGATCAGGTGTGGCACAGAACATGCAAGAGATGAAGAGCAAAGCAATAGGGGCCATTTTCCACATAAATACTTTACATTTTTATTTCAATTTCTCTGGAAAGTTTATATACTCATGCCAATACAACACTTACTGTAGTGGTAATCTATGCCACCAGAAAAAATGCTGCAAAAATTAAGCCCATGGATTTGATGCCTTACAGAGCTCTTTCACCACTGGCTTATCAAGCTTTGCTGCTGTCCACTGCAGCTCCATACCAAATAAAATATACTACAATAACAACAACAAAAATATGACAGCAACAATCCCCATGGTAGTAATCGCGTATATGCTTTTGTTCAAGGCCATGCTTGTTTAATACATATATTATATCTGCTGTTTTCAATGATCATTAATTTGTTAAAAAAATAATTAGAGACAGAGTTACTGAAGGTCTGGGGGGAGGGATCCCCCACCACTCCTGTGCCTCACAAGCACAACTCCCAGCTCGTGCTTTCCCTGTCCCATAGCACATCTGCTCCACCCTCTTCCCAAGCAACCCCACCAATGAATCTAAGCTGACTTCAGAGAGAGAGGGTCTCCTAAAGAAGCTGCTTCCCTTATATCTAAGGGGCCTTGTTTGTTTGAAACCAAAGCTTACAGTCCTTTCTTATTAGCAATTATCCTAAATCTCCTAGGAGGTACAATATGTGTTGTTTGTATAAAGAAACAATTGTGTCAGATCAGAGATCTGATTTGCAGTCTCCCCCAAGTGACAGAGGCTTGGAGAAATTCACATAATTTGTGATGAGGTTGCTGAAGGTAGTAAGCAAATGAAGAAATAATGAGCAAAAATAAAACCAATTTTCTTATTACTATCATCTGACTAATCCCTTGGAGTGTGGGTCACTGACTAGCTCGTGGGACATATGGGAGACAGCATAAGGCAGGGAGGACGCTTGTTAAACTAGAGTTTCATGGTAATACTAGAATTTAAGACTTGATTAAAATAGAAAATCCATATGTAATTTCACTGATAATCTGTTTTTTAAAAATATAATTTCCTTAAGATAGGCTTATACAGGAACAGATCAAACAGGCAAATAAATTTATGTAAATCATACTATGTTTGAAATATAAAACTAGAAAGTGTAGTTTTATACAAGCAAAACAGTCTTCTGCAAAGACTTCTATCTGTGCACCTTGGCTGCACAGCACTAAGGGGCACAAAGAGCTGAAATCACAGCCACCACGTGCCCCAGTACTGACACATCCAGCCCTGGCAGCTGCCCACAAGGGACTGCAAACCACTGGGTAAGGACAGGGGTGGCTTCTGCCACTCACCACTCTGTACCTGCACTGAGCACAGGTACTCTCTGTCCCTGGGCAAGCTGCAACACCTCACTGGATACAAACCTGTGCAGCATCTACCCTTGAAGAGGGTATTTGCCTATGAGGTGGTTGAGAAGTGATGCAGAAATGCAGAGAGGTTACTAAACTAGACAATTATATTTGCTGTTTTGTTTATTCTTACAGAAAGAAGCAAGAGAGGAAAGACAGATACCAATCTTTCTGGCCACTAATGGCACAAAAATAGAAGAGCATTAGAAATCTTTCTTGTATCAGAATCCATGAGGCTTCCTTATCAACATTCTTTGGTTGACCAGCAGATCACTGTGTTGACAGAAAGACATGACTGGACCATGTAATAATTGCTTTGCTGGGACAAATCTGACATTATATTGCAATCACAACTGTATGTCTTCTAAGAGACTTAAAGCTGGTAATTGTATTGACAGATATATAATCTTTGACTATACTCTTGGTAATTCACCTGCTCTTAGCCCAAGGGGAAATCCTGACCCACCAGGGTGCTCTCCATCCTGCTGGACTCATTGTGAGGGACTCCATCACTCTTCCCTCTTCCCATTGCACCTCTCCTTAACTGCAAATTCTCCTGCAGAGCCCAGCAAAGACCTGCACAAGAGAAGTGCTGTGCCTATGACTGCACCTTTCCCAGCTGAGATCTCCTGCACAGCAAACCCTGATGGATCTGCTGCCAGGCCCCTGGGTCCTGTTGCAATAACTGCCCTGGGGCCTACTCTGTTTGTTGTTTCAGAGATTTAGTGTTAGGAGGGGAGGAGGAGGAAGAGGATGCCCTTCTTATGCAGTCACACTGCCTGGGGCAGCATCCTCTGTAAACATCCTCCTATCACGAGCTCAAGGTCATCCAGCTGTTTTTCTCAGACACTCCATGCCATGTCCAGGCTGGTGCAGCAAGAGTCTTGTGATCATTTTTTCCCACTGAATTTGGCCAGCTCAGAGCTTTCTCTTGAAACTCTGGCACTTTCCTGTGGACTTGTCCACAAAATGACCTCTTTTCAAGGAAAGCAAATGTCCACGATAGTTTGTTTTACACACTTATTATTGGAAGGCTTTTCCAAACCAAGAAGGATTTAGCCTTGTGAAAGTCACCCTTGAAGGAATTCATTATATAAATTCATTTTATCACATACAGTTTTATATATATATATATATATATATATATGTATATTTTATTCCTAGAAGGTTGTTCCTCAGACAGCAACATGACTCAGAACTTTTGCCAAAGATGAAGTTGTACAATTTCACAGACACTTCACTAAGAAAGAAAGAACATGATTTCCAATTTCAGGCGCAAAGCAAGATTTAAAGATCCCCAAAATTCAGGGAGTTTCAGTCCTGGATGTTGGGTTTTCACCCATCACCACATCCCTATGATCTTTGGCACTATTTGGCAAAGGCTCCACCTCAGGTTTGTTGTGGCAGCCCAAAGGAGCCATGGTGAGGTCACTCACTGTCTGCACCCGGATTCCCTTAGCAATACTTCATCCAGTTCTGGGATGAAGAAGAAAGGAGGAGAAGAGAGTGGAACAAAGAAGTAGCAGAACAGTATGTCAGGTGCTAAAGAAAATAGGAAAATGGAGACTACAGAAAAATGAAGGAATTAATAAATTGGGAATTTTTATTTTTACAAGAAAAGGAGAGAAAAGGAAAATACATGAAAAGGAAAAAAAATTAGGAAATCACGAAAAAGGGGAAGAAGTAATATAGGAAAAGGCAGAGAATAAGTAGTAAAAATAGACTGTTGATATACTTTAATTCTATTTTAATACACTTCCTCCACTGAAGATGGGAGTCCAACTTTGCTTTCAGGGAGACAGTCAGTGCCTCCTCTTGGAAAGGGAGGAGCTCACTGGCACTTTTATTTTTCCTGTTATGCCTTCTGAGAGCAGAGTTTACAGTCACTAGGGAGGCTGAAGCAGGAAGCTGCAGACTTCCAGGCAGCAGGGAGGAGCTCTGCCTTGCAGGCAGACCCGGGGGACCTGCTCAAGGCCAAAGGTGACTTTCCCTCCCACCCAAAGCCAGTCGGAAGGGAGTCGGCACAGAGGGGATGCTGTGCTCCCGAAGCCAGGGGCTCTCCAGGCTGCTAAGGCTGCATGTGGCCACAATTTCTGCTGAGCAGGAGCTGCACATACGGGAAATGCCACAGGGCTTTTCACTTCGGCTGAGCCTCCTGTCAGCTCACTCTCCAACTGTTCGAGCTGCAGACAGAAACTCTCAGACAGAGCTCAGCTTCTGCTCTTTTTAGGTGCTGTAAAGAGGCCAAAACACTTGAACCTCTGGTGCAATAACTTTCCCTGTGGTTATACACTGATGTCATAAATTTGATGTTATAATGCCAATGAAAGCTGATGAAAAGGAGAAGCAGGGCAGGGAGGAAGGAACCCTAAAATGATGACATTTATCTCAATGATAAACTGAATCCAGAAAGAACAGCCAGACACTTGATTTTGTAGAGAGGAGTTCTCTTCAGGCTCGTGCAGACTGTTCCCTCTTCAGCACATCTCTGCAGCGCAAGGGCAAATCAAGGCAACGTCAAATTACAATAATCTAACGTGGCTGCAGAACTCACCCAGGCTTTTTAATTTTTTCTTTCTAACCATAATGACTGAACAGCCTGAAGGATATATCTTTCTTTATCCTACAACCTGGAATTTGGAGCAACTGTAGCTCGTGTAGCACTGACAGAATTCACAAAGCAGATGAATTTGCTTCCCTCTGGCTACATGCTTATTGTAGGTAATTCCAAAGGGCAGATTTAAAAAATGTTCATCTCTTACAAGCTCATGATAAAAACCCATTCAGTTGCATAGAGACCCAGAAAGCAGGTCACCATTCCCATGGTTCTGAGCTCAGCATCTCAGACTAGACCCAAAGAGGCAGCCTTTAAGGACAGATATGTCCACTACAAACAAACAGAAATGTCTAAATTCCTTTAGTGTAGTCAGCCAGAAGACAAACCTTTGCGAAGTTGCTGGGGAGGAGCCACTTGAGTCCAAGACATGAAGCTTCCTAACAAGACAGACAAAATGTGAAGTCCAAAGGAGTGCCTACAGCATTGGTGACACTGACAGGCTCTGTTGAAAGGAGGCCCCTTCTTCCACATTTGGCAGGAAACGAGGGGATCCACAGTGCTGTGAACCATCCTGATTGACGCAGGTTTCCCAAGTGGCGTTTCAAGATTAGCCCATCGCTATCACTGCTGCCTCGAAAAAGGTCTGTGGGACTCAGAGCTCAGGCAGCTTTGGCTGCACTGCCACTGATAACTCCATGCAAACTATCACTTAGTCTTCTGCCATTATTTAATGAATTCAGGGGCAAAGTAGTTCCATTAAGAAAAATGAAATTGCCGCAGAAGTTCATGACTAAGGAGAAACATAAATCTCTCCCAGCAGGAGCATGAACTGCTAATGTCCTCACTCAGCCAGCAGCCCCCATCCACAAGCAGACATCTGGGAGCAGTTCTGTCCTTCCCCCCAGAAGCTGGCTCCTCATGTCCCATCTTCTGGATGAGGTGCCCTGGCTTGGGGCATCTCTTGTGCAGGGCAGGCTGCTGCAGCTGGGGCTGCGTGGCAGCGACCAGACTGCCCTGGCACAGCTGTGAATCCCGGCCAGCAGTGGGAGAAAAGGATTTCAGTTCAGGCTTCCCATAATTCTGTTCTTTCCACTAGTAATTAAACTGACATTTTCCTTGCCATCTGTAGGATTTTTTGAGGATGCAATTGAGTGATCTGTCAACAGCCCCGTTTCCAGTAGAAAACAGAGCAAAAAGACTGCCTGCTTCCCTAAGCAGAACCAGAAGAAATTAAAAATGCCAACCCTTGCAAAAATGGGGCTGTTTGCCCTTGCAAGCTCTTGCACATGAATAATTCTGAAGGAAAATAATATCCTCTAATATTAAATCTTCTGAAGAATAAAAATCATCCAAACATTTCACATAGGAAATATGACCTTGAATTAACTAACCCCATATTAATTACAATAGTAAAAAATCCATTTTAACAAAATTGATCTGCTTCACAAGGAATTTTTAAAAATAATTTGAAATGATAGTGTTTTTTAATTCACCAGCATTGCAAAAACTGCTTTTACATCTATGTCATTCTTTGCCTTTTTTTTTTTTTTTTTAGTTATTTTTAAATAGAGTTACTGGTTTTTGTAGGGCTTATCTGTTGTAAATTGTTAATACCTCTCAGGTTTCAACAACCTGTCAAAACCAAGCCCTATGAGAAACACTTATGTAATAATCATATTTCAGAAAAGAATTAAAATAGTACATATCAGGTTAAGTTGAAAAAGGCTGTAGTTTTGGTATCATACAAATAAGCATCCTTTCTCAGTAAAATAAATATACTAAGACAGGCAGAAGAGGGAAACAAAACAATCAAAAGTCTCTACTTGGAAATGGGCGAGGATCCTAAAAACCAGATTGAGTCTGTGTTTATTTTGTAAGTGTGTAAAAGAGGGAGAAATAAGTATTTTGAAAGCATTTGTATTGTTTTCTGAATAGTTTAAGACTTAAGAGAATAGATAGTATCAACTTCAGTAGCTAAACACTTTGAATACCCTAACAGAGAAGCATTACCCAAACACATGCTCATCAGTTTGGACAAGTATGACAGTCATACTGTTGGAATGAGTATAGGATCCCAAAATCCCTTTGCTAAATGCCACAGAAAAGAGAAAAAAAAATCCCTACTCTAAAAATATTTCAAAATTGAAGTACATGATGCAAATTAGAAGCTGCCCACAGACAAACAGACAATCTAGAAACAATGGGACAGTGCTGGTCCCCTCAGTGTCCCCACTCAGGGAGGTGGCAGGGCAGGGAGAAAGGACTAAAAGCAGATGCACTCATTGATATCCCAAAGCACAAGTCACAGAGGAAGTGTGAACAGTGATACAATAGGAAACCAGGAACACAGCCCCAAAACTATCAGAGAGGTAGCCAGGGCCACTGGCTTTAAGAACAGGTAAGGGCAGCAACATGTGCCAGTCATGGATGCAGTCTTGGAAGCTGAACAGCAATGCTAGAAATGAAGAAAAGCAAGAAATGGGAACTGAAACCAGTTGAAGGGGAATATCTGAATGCTTGGTAGACAATAGCAATACACAAAAGACATGAAAAGATGAGTCTCTTCTTCAAGAAACACTGCACCTGCTGCAGCCAGGATGAGGGGAGGGAACAGACAGAAGCAGAAGCCCAAGTGTGTCTTCAGCCATGAACTTCAGACCAGACTTATGCTCTGTGGCAGGGCAGGAAAAGAGAGCTGCTGCAGACAGAGTGTCAGGTAAAGAATTCAGGTGTTTTTGAGAGATTAAAATACATAAAGCTCTTTCTTTATTTTATTTTGTTCTCTTTTTCTTGTAAAGAGAAAAAGAAGACACTCCTGAGAAAACAAATGAATGCGATAACAAAGAACAAGGGTGGAAGAGAGGAGAGCTGAAGATTAGCTATAACAATGGCAAAATTGTGTAGAGTTTCCTGGATAAAGAAGGGAGAATAACAGTCATCAAACGGATATTTGGCTTAAGACATTACCCACTATTTGCCAATTCAGCTAATACGTTTATCAGGTTTTCATAGAAGAACAAAGACACATTTAACAGCAAAAGTTAGAAACAGAGGAGCAGCAGAGGCACAGATGGGATGGGATTGTTGAAAAGCCCTTTGATCAGTAACCCTAGGGATGAACTTGCAGTATTCCTCATCTATTTCTTCTGAAGGATAACAGTTTAAAATGAAGAAAGGGATCACAAATGCTTTACTATATCCCAGGAGTAGCACCATGTGAGAAGGATAAAAGGAAAGGAGCCAAGCCAATTTGCAACTCCCCTTTTCTCTGCTGCAAGTAATGACAAGTCACCTACAGTTCCAAAAGCAGAAAACCTGAAAGCAACTCATTTGCAAAACCAAATTTATAAAAAACCTTAAAATCAACAGAAGGTATTGTAGATAACCAAGCATCCAGACACAATGAAAACCTGTCACGTGTGTCATGGACCCTTATGACTGGATTAACCTTAGAAAGGGTAAGGGTATTTTGCCTTAGCCTCACACACTTCAAGAAGACAGAGATTACCTCACTATTAAAAAAAGTTGTTCCAGCGCTCCTTTGGCCATTTATTTTTCACATTGCACAGCTAGATCAGAAGCTGAGGAAACAGGTTTTTTGTCTGCATTAACTGTTGTGTTCCAGCTGCGTTCTGCTTATGGCCACAATAACTTGTGCTGCTGCACAGGATCAGAGTAACCAGCCAGGATCAAGACCTCTGCCTTCAGTGACAGCACCAGGTAACTGGAGGTTAAAGAGACCCTGAAACCATGGCCTTCAAAGGTCTTGTCTGAGGACATGTCCCTCACACAGAAATTGTCAGGAGCTCTTGCCATGAGCATGAATCTGAGCAGTGGAACAACATTCCACCAGCTGAGTACCTAGAAAGAGGAGATGTGTACTGGGAGGCAGGACCAAGGCAGTTTGCAGGTGAGAGCATGTGGGGTATCCTTCCTGCTGCAAAGCTGGAGTTTCACTCTCCAGGTATGTCTTGTCACTTTGTTCTCAGGGTCATGGGCACATATAAAATGATGTACCCCAAAATCTAGATTTTACTGCCAAATATTTTCAAATGCATCTCTAGCTGAGAAATCACAAATGTGTGTTGTTTACTAAAAGCCTGTCTCTTTATCATGCTTAAACAAAGACACCTTACTAAACAAGAAGAATGCACTGAGAATTGACTTTAATACATGTTTATTGGTGTCCTGCACTTTCAGTGTAGGAGGTTGGAGATGTAATAAAAAAGTTTCAAAATTTATTGATTCAATTTCATTTAAATCACTCTAAACAACCAGTGCTTTAGAGTTCAGAGAATTAACATTTACTGTCCGTTACAAGCAAAATTTTAATTTACTTTTTTTGAGTCCATTTAGAACTCTTCTTTTAAAATTCTTCAGATACATTCCTCATAGTAAACAATACATTTCAATCTGTGTCACAATCAACATTGGTAAGGCCTTCTTAACCATTTTATACCACCTCCACTGTTACTTCATTGCAAAACACAATCTTATTTCATACTATAAATACCCATCCATGCACAAAACACAGGGGCCAGAAGTTACACATTAATATTTCATGTAGGCTTCCAAGTCTTCCTTTACCCTCTGCAGGTTTATGATACACTTAAAAAGATATTTTTAGACTTGGTCTACTTGGTCTTAAAATACAAATATACAGTATCCATAAGCATAAAAAAGTAAAGCTAGATGGCCTTACCATTTGTTATGAACTGCTAAAATCTTATACATGTACAATATAGCATCATGCTGATTAATATACATATTAGTTAAATATATGAGCCAATAATGGGGATGTGGCCAAGCTTTATTGGTTTGTTTTCAAAAAGAAATCTTTCATATACAAGTAAAAAGATTTTTAATTTAAACTCATATGGACTACCTGAACCACACAGACATCTGTAAGCCCTGCTGAGAAATTCATATCAAACTGGGACAAAGCCTGCTGATTCATTGGAAAAGGAACATAACTCCTCATGGGTGACACCCACAGTGTGCTGTTACCAAGAGAATGCAAATTTACCAGCATTCACATTGTCAGGTCTAGAACACTAATTTTTGCATCTTACTAATTTTGCAACTTACATTGCAGTTTGTACTTTTTGTATCTATTCATCAGCCTCCAGCAGAAAGAGTTCAGTACCTTGACATTGTCATAGATTTTTCTATATAAGTAGATATATAGTACAAAGTGTAGATAGTGAAACGAATAAGCACATATATACAGTCTTTGAAAGGCATTTTTGTGACCAGTTTAGCAGTGTTTATAGAAAACATTTAAGATAGTCACATTCTGCTGATACCACTGTATTGCAAACTGTCAAGCCACATTTCTTATATTAAACTTGTACTGCATTGTATATTGTACAACAGAGAACGATCAATCTTAAGGTGTGACACAATGAAAAAAAAAATACTAGACTGAGTAAGGTAACCAGCACAGGGCTTAATTTTCCTGAGGTTTGTAAGAATTTTTTAAACAAAAATCACAGTGACCAGGCTAAACTGCAAACATACCGTTAAGTTTTAAATATACAGTTTATACATAAGTTCTGTGCATGGTCGACTCAACTGTGTATGTTCATGCTGATGTTTCCTTTAAATGACTCGCCACTGCATAATACTTGTGTCCTTTCCTCCTGTGGAGATGAGGTGGGTGTCTTCACAGAGAAAATCTACATTAGTTACATGACTACTATGTCCACCGTACACATGGCTTGGGGCCTAGAAAACACCACAGTAGTGAGAATAGCAGCTGTCATAAAAGCATCTCATTAGAACATTCAGGCAACAATGAAACCAAGGCATCACATAATTCTCTTCAAGTATTTTATTATTAAATTAACTTTTAAATTTAATTGTTGTCTCAATCAACTTTAAATAAATCCCTTAGATATATAAATACTCCCATTCTTCCTGTTCTGATGTGTTTTGGGGTTTTTTTTTGTTCATAAGAAAACAACATTTAATGCATTTGTTCAAACTACAAGAGAAAATTTCTGGGAAATACCTTACCCTAAATTGTGAGCATGGATATGAGAAGAGATGTACTTTGCCAAAATCATCTCCTGTTGATAGCAGTTTTCTCCCATGGGATCGACAGACAGCGTTGATATCTGTGCCATCTGAACCTTCAGGCCATACACCTGAAACACAGAGGGACTAATTAAAGGCTTTTATAAAGGAAAAAAAAATGACACCCTAAGTTTCTGTTAAAATATTAATAAAGGATGACTTGTTTAAGGAAAAGAAAAACCTACAAAAATAACTGCATCTGAGTCAGAATGTGTACTTCCATACCAGCTAAAGTTCAGATCCTAATAGGTAATCAAGAACATAAAAAGCACTTTATTCCCTCTAGTCAGCAAAGTGCTTTGTACTCTGAGAAGATGCATTCTGCTGAATTACAGTTATGTGTCTGAGCCTGAAAGAATTTTCATACGGTTATGTGGAAAAGTAACAGTTACTGCTTTTATTTTCCCTTTTCTTTGTGTATAACACACTTTTTTGATATTACATGGGTGTGTTTTTTAGACTACAGTATGATCCAAAAGTAATTTCTTTATATTACTGAGGTCTCAAGTCTATGAAAAAAGACATTCTGTAGTTTAAATGACTATTTATTAATTAACAGATCCCTTGAAAAGGAAGTGAACCTACTACAAGGTTTTTGAATGCTGTTGTTCTACTGTAAGTACTTCTCTTCCTTCCCCATATACTGGAATCTTTGCTATTCTTGCATGAAGTAGTGTCCTAAAATCAAACTGTAAGGTAAACAGTGCAGAGACCAAATCTGTGCACCACATCTGAATACTTGCCTGTAAGAAATTGCAATTTTACTAAAATCCACCCAGTTATTGAAATTTCAGGGTTTTGTATGCAGTACTGCAGACTTGTTTTAGTTATAATTTTCTAATTTAGATTTTATCTAATCCCTCCTCAACATAAAGGGCACCAAGCTTTCAGAGACCACTGTCATCTTCAGTTATACTGCGTGTTCTGCCATCATGATTTGGCAAAACTCCTGCTGTGTCTTGGCTCTGTGACTTTCAGTGCTGTCCCTGTGTCACCCATCCTCTGCCGTGTGCCCCTGCAGCCCTGCCCACTTGAGGGCACACTCTTCCTCTGCTGCTGCTGCAGGTCAGGGTGAGAGGTTCCTGCTCCTCTAGAACTCCCAAGGCCCACTCCAGTTCTTCCTTCTTTGGGATACTTCTAACCCCACAGCAGGCATTTGCCATGCACTGTGGGAACAGCTATCCTCAGTCACTGGGGTTCTTCCCAAATCCAGCCTTTGTACCACTGCACAGCAATTCACTACGAGGTTATTCCATGTCTTCATAAGGAATTACAAATTGCTGTAAATAAAATGCAAAGTCTGATTTGTAGACTGCTCTTAACTTTCCTGATGTGTATGGAAACACCACATTGCTAGATCAGGGATAGTAAAAGAGGCCCAAAGAAACGGAAGCTGCAAAGAAACACAATAACTGCTACTCCTGGAATTATGAATATATAGAACAAAGACACAGAAAAGCTTTTTAAAATATCTGTTTTGACAAGAAGGAGGCTATATGAATATCAAATACTAGCTGAAAAGAGGCAGGAGTCTTCCCAAGTGGTCACTATGAGAAGATGAATATATAACCCCTGAAGGATAAATACCCCTGAAGGAAATGGTTAAAGAAACCATTTTGAAATGGGGAAAGGATAATAGCAGGATTTTTCTTTGAATCTCTTGGTTCTTTCAAAATTTATCCCAGTACTTCACTCAGTTTTTGTGGATATGCAAATTGAATCCCCCTTGCTGAAAAAGTAGTCCTTATTTTTTCCCATCCTCTGCAGACCTGTAAAAGAGACCATTTCCTTTCTCTTATTTGAAGACTGACGCCATGCTATTTTTTCTTCCTCTTCTCTAAAAGTCACTCATTACATCTCTTCTCCCAGAACAATATTTAGATGGATAATTAATTATTCTTGCTAGTCATCACATTATCTGTTGGTCCAATGTGCAAAAACCAGAAGCAGCCATTCCAGCTGTGACTGAAGCTGATACAGATAAATGGATGACTGCTTCACATTTTGCATGTCATCCTTTTCATTACACATCCCACTAATGTATCTGCCTTTCCTACAACAGCATAATGCTGTTGACTCATGTTCAATTCATATGCAAAAGTAATCTGATCTTTCTGTGCAGATCTGCTCTCATTGTTCTGCATTTGTACAACTGGGTTCCGCCATTCTAGTGGGGAGCCTCCTCTTTGACTCTGTTGAATTCCTTCCTTTTTTCACACCACTCCTCTGTTTCTCAAGACAACTTGCTAATCCTGCAGCTTTACACCATCTACAAACTTTACATGCTGATGTATCGTGCATGCTATTAATAAAGATATTGAAACATAATATTCCATTTACAGTGTTCTAGTCAGTTTTGAACCCAACCAGTCTCAGCTCTGCTTTGCTTGCAATGTTGTCAGGCTTTGTACAGTGTCTTAGATTTCTTCTGTTCCTGTTCTTCACCTCAAACACTATTTTTTACAAAACTGGCATGTGCTATGAACTGGTACCTTACTTGTGTATCCAGCAGCACATGGCTTTTGAAAGAGGTTATAGATCAGTAAGTGTTTTAAAGTCTTTGCTCCTTCACATTTATGTGTTTGTATCACTAAAATATCCTCCATCAAGCACACTTCTTTACATGCTATTGACTTTCAGCTGAATCATCTCTAAACACTTCCAGACTGACTAATCTGTTCCCATGCTCAAAGACAGGCGTTCAAGGGACCAGAGTTGCCTTTTCCCCCTGCATTGGTTATGCTGAGCTGTGGGTTCTATGCATACTTTGGGATTTTTATGTGGTTCTACCAGAGAGAGAAAATATCCCTAGTTTCAGTCAGCCATAGCTACTGAAAAATCAATATACTAGAAGCCACACATCCTGGATGCTGTGATTGCTGCTTCTGTGTGCAGTAAGGCCATCCTAGCAAGCATGTGAAGACTGCTCTAACTGACTGCTCTGAGGCCCTAAATACTGATTGACTTCAAATAAAAACGGACTGCTTTCCAACTCATAATCTATGTACTTCTTCAATTTATGATTCTAGCCACTCACTTTGCACTTTAGCCTCTCTCTATGGGCTCTGAAGGTATGTATATGATCCTGCAGATATTGCTTTAATTCTCCAGTTTTTCAGTACTTCGCCTGTTCTCTGTGAGGTGTTGAAAATAAATACTAATGGTCTCAAGTTGACACTAACCAGTTGTTTTTACAGATACAACAAGGTTCATCAGACTCAAATACTTCGAAAATACCTGACTTATTTCAACTTTCCAAACTACTCCTTCCCTACTGAAAGCAGGGTTTGTCATCAAATTGTAGTAAGTCTTTTACTAAAGAAATATTTTTAAAACCATTGGGTTTTGTAACACTTCAGCTGTAGCAGTGTCATGTCTCCTCCCCCCTCAGTAGATTATTTTGTCCCATGGTCTGGCTCAAAAAGCTGATCTCTTGCAAGAGGGAGGGAGATTCCCTCTCAAGTGTGACATGCCTCTCTCCTCTGACTTTCTGTGCATCAAAAGCAGCCCCAGATTCTAACACTAACACTGTATTTTGCAGGAATCTGAACTGAAAAACCAGGAACCCTCACATAAAGTATTTAGTATCTCAGAGTATCTGAACCTGTGATGCTAAATGCAAGGACTTTGTAGCATTGTAACTATGTGTAAGGTGTACTCAAACCCCAGAAATATTTTAATAGTTCTATAAGGGTCTCTATCCCTTAAATAAAAAATACATCATGTCAACATGCAGCAAATCTTCCAGGATTTTCTGCTTTTACTAAATCTGTGTGCTGTGATATCCAAGTGCTATCCAAACACTGCTTGTCAGCTAAATGATAGAAAATTTGAACATGTTTTCTCAGCATTCTGCTACTGCCATAGCATTTTCAGGCCCTTGAAAATTGAAGCCATGCCCTTTCTGTCTGCCTTCAAATATATCACTGCAATCTATTGTACTTGAAACACGGGTACAAATATTCCTTGTTTACCACTTTTACTAAACTAGACTCTTCTCTGAACTTCTACCATGGCTTCCTATTTCCTCTTCAGGACTCAAGAATTTGAAGCTTTTTGTACTCAGTGTTTGTAACCATCTGTCCAGTCTGCACATATTGTAGAATGAGTACAAAGCTTCAGACTGCATTGGGGAAAGTGGATCCTTCAAAACTGTCAAAAGAGAAGTCCCATGGAAACAAACCATTGGATTTTGTTATGTTTTTATTTTTTTAATTTCTTCCACTCAATTTAATTGCTACAGACTGTATCACAATACATGATAAGTTCTTAATAAAGGACACTATCATAGATTTTGTGTTTGCACAGTAACCAGAGCAAATAAAACCAGTTCTGGTAAGGGGATTCAACCCAGTAACTGCCTAAATACATGACAATTTCACAGAACTGGTACTTTAAATTAAACATTATGAGAAGCTGCAATACTGTAACAGAAAGGGAGTATGTGATTTTTTCCTTATCTCCCACTTATGTTGTAATATGATATTTGTACTTGAAGCTAGCAAGAATATTAAATCAGAGTCTTTCTGGATTGAAATAAGAAGACAGATTGTAATAAAAATGGCATAACAGAAGTTCTGTATTTTTCCCTGAATTATGAATAGTCATGTTTCATAAGCAAAAGTTGGCATTCCAAGTGTTTGTTAATATGAAGAATGGTAAGAGCTTTTAAGAGGAAATATACTTACCAAAAACATGGAATCCTAAAGTACAGGTGTAAGTGGCCCATTCTATATCCCTAGTTGTTTCAACACTCACAACTTGTTTACAAGCAGAGGGGATCCCTAGAAAAGAAAAAAACCCACATAACAACATATTTAATTCTCAAATTGTATAGATTTCTGATTACACCAGATGAATTAAAACATATGGTTGATCTTGGCAGTTATATGGTCTCATTTAAATTTTAAATCTGTGTTAGACTGCCTGAACTTTGCACAAAAGGACTAAATATAATTCTTACTCACAGTATAAGATTTCATAGTCTCCTGAATTAGACACAAGATATTGTGAATTAACAGACCAATCCAGATGAGTAATGAAGCTGGAATGACCCTACAAAGAGAAAACATATTGTATTAACTCCACTAACAGTGTGCCACAATGTGACAGTATTAATACAGTGCCACAAAATACACTTTGGGTGTTGATACTGAACCAGGACAAAAAAGGTTACTTACTGAACATTTGCCAATTCTAGTGTACTTCCTTCCATTTTCACTTACACCATATATATAAATACAGTTGTCATGGGAACCTATTGCCAAGAAGTTTCCATCTATAAACACACAAGGGAAACTGCAATTATTCCTGTAAGAAAGAACTTAGGCTAATTTTGAAAAGTTTCTCTGAAAAGTCACAGACAAGAGGAACTGTTCTTAAAGACCTTGATACTGAAAAATTAATAAATGAAATTATATTTTTAATTTTTTAGTTGCATATTGATGTATCTATCAAGACAACAAAACAGCAATTTTACATTACTGTTAAAAACACATGACATTTTTGGAAGCAGATATAGTCCATTTAGGGCTAACCCAACTGCAATAACCAGAGCTGAGTCTTTTTTTTTCCCCCCTTCTTCACAGCGAAGCCATATTGAACATGTTGGGGAGGGAGGGAAAACAAAACCAGAGCTGAAGATACCACCCATAAAGTCCTGCCAATGTTTCATGGCACACTTATTTACAACTTCAGTGTGGCAAGAGGGGTCTTATTTTAAAACAAGCCAACCCCTAATTTATTATAAAATTTCAATGCCTTTTTTTCCCAGTAAATAAATGCTCTCAAACCTGGTGAGTAACGCATTACAGACAGCTGTTCATTTCCATCTGTGTGTACAGTGACCAAGTCTTTTGTTTCTGTGTCAAACACAAACCACCTGTTGTAAACACAGAAAGAGGCCAATAAATCATTCCATAAGGAATTTAAATCTACTGTAATCTTGACCAACTTTTCTTCTGTCAAAATAGCATAAGTTTTATACCAAGAAGAGAAAAACAGCAACTGCTACTCAATTTGGTCTATTTTTACTTTAACACAAGGATTGTTTCTTTCACATCTTTTTTAACTGTAAAAATGCATGGGCATTGACCCCAATATCAGTCTTCAGATTTTAGTATGTTTTAATATGTCATGCATAAGAATAAAATAAGCATTGCTTGTGATGTCCCTTCTCCTTTAAACACCTTCCTCTATGCTATGCTGCTGTTTAAATTGATGGCTGCATTAAATCCTAGAGCAAGGGAAGACACAAGCAAACATCAGGACCATTCTCTTCAGATAAAAGAAAGAGATGAATTAATTTATTTTAAAGTAAATTAATTCATTATTTTTTCAGTACTTTAATTTAATTGATTAATTTTAATGAACCAAAAATTAGTTTGTGAAAGCATGTAGAAAGGACAAAGATAAAATTTGCATTTTAATACTTGCATCAGATTACTAAAGACAAAGAGAATATTCCTTTCAAAGTTTCTCCTTCTGTTTTACTTTATTTAGCAAATAAAGTACATTCAGTAACAAAAGTAAGTCTTTTATTTAGGATTGATATAAAATCTGAAATAAGCTTGCCTCATAACCTACAAGCTTCCTGTATGCTCTCAGTGAACGGGAACTGTTTTCAGTACTAACAGCCAAGCCTGCCCTCAAGTGACATTAAAGGAGAGGGAGAAGTTAGGCAAAGGCAGTCCCTCCTGTGAGAGACAACCACAGATAAACCCAGCAGCTGCCACTGATGTCACCAAGGGCTCAACCTGCTGCCTAAAATACTCTCCTGCACCTCAGTTTCCTCTGCCTTGTATATCCCTCACACTCTGCAGGCAGAACAAGTCTCTTAATGTGCATTTTTACACTATGTCTAGCACATTGGAACATTTACCAAAATTTTTTAAAGCCTCTCGGGTTGTCACTGCATTAGGGATCATGAACCACTCACTACATTTTCCAACACACAGAATTTTTCTATGTGATTTCCTCCATGCAGCCCTAAAGGCCATGGAGGAAATCTCCCTCCACTACATCAGACCTCTTCTTTTAGCCTCCTCTTTTTCCCAGTGGACACAAAGATTTAACATTTAGGTCACTGGTATGGTGACAGTACTTGCCATGCCTGGTCTCACAGCTAACCTAGACTTCCTGCCCTCTCTAAATGTCCTCCTCCCACTGATCTTACACTGTCTCTCTCCCAGGGCAGAAACCATCTCTTTGCTCATGCAACACTCAGCAATCACAGGGTGCTGGCCCAAGCCCAGGGTTTCTAGGCACTAAGGCACGGCAATAGAAGGTCACTGTGACATTCAATAGAAATCAATAGGGAATGAAGATGTGTCATTGCATACATCTACATGAGCTTGGATGTGAGGTGGAAAAATCAGTGTTTTTTGGAGCCCAAGGTGTAGCTCTGCACCTCTTACCTTCCAGTTAGTGTCCCTACTGCAACAACAGATGCTGAAGGATGAAAACCTGATGACTGTGCTGGATCCTGGAATGTTTCAGAAAGAAGCATGCTTTTTTACCAGTCCATGTTAGCAAGTTATAACAAATAAACAATTCAATTATTTGCCTTGCCTTGTTGATTTTCAGGGGTCATTTTTTTTTCTTTCAATATAAACTTGGGGGACAAAAAAGCATTTTTAACTAATTGAAATATTATCCAATTAACATATTTTCCCTCTATACAAGGCCACTCTTTTATTTTCTTTACTCTCTAAAAATAATTTGGCAAGTGATTTCATAACAGTAACATTGGTAATGGCAGCTTCTAACAAATCACAAAGAAATAAGAGATAAAAATAACTTCTTAAAGTAGATCTGACTTTAGAATTAAGCTTCAAAGCTGCAGTTTACCTACAGTCTGAAGGACAAACAGGTCCCTTATTCAACAAAGGTATGTGGCACTTTGCAGGAGGGGTAAAGCCTAACTCCTACACACACCAAAACCTTTTTCCAGCACCTGCTAAGCTGCAGCTCAGTGGGAGATTAAGGGCATAAACTGGGTTTCTTATTTGGATGTGCAAATTTAAAACATTTTACTTTGTAAAATTCCAGTGCTTTTCTTGCAATTTAAACATATTCCTAAAAACAAGGTAAGCATTTTCTTTCTAATATTTGTCCAGTTACAAAGAATGAGGTCCAGAACTTTTCAGGTTATAGCAGAAAATACCAACATAGGTTTTGTTTTCCTTCATCTCATTAAAACATATTTTTAAAATGTAAGCAAAAAACCCAGCCCAGTGATCCATCTCATAGAAATGCTTGTGCTCTTAATTTTCTGTATTTAAAAACAGTATCACATTGTAGCTCTTTCAGTAAACCTGCTGACATTTTTAGCAAGTGGTAATTATTAGCCCTAGAGGCTAGGTGGAAAGGAGGTTCTCATTAAATATTAGTGACTAATTTCAAAGAATTACTAACTCTAAAGAAAATTTCAGAGAATTGTTGAGATCCAGGATTTCTAGGCACAGCTTCTAAAACACTACAGCATTCCAGAAAGGAAAATTTCCTGATGATTTTAAAGTATAATTTCATACCAAATGCTAAGATATTTCATTGAATAAACCAATGCATTTAATCTAACTTGTACTCAGAATAGCTACATTAAAAAGCTTTTACATTGATCTCTATGACAAAAATAGGTTAACGTGAAATTATTTTTTTTCTCTCAAGTTAATATTTTAAGGTAGTTTTAAACAATAATCTTAAGAAAAACCAAAACGACTAGAGAATTTCTGTAACAGGAGAGCTGTATTTAATAACTTTATACCTCTATAATCTTGTTCCAGATAGGATGGTGAGTAGTTGCATCCCAGAGTGTAATGTGTTTGTCATGTCCACATGTGAAGAACTGAGGCTTAGAGGAATGGACTGCAAGTCCCCAAAGCTCATCAGTGTGGCCCTATGCAAGCAGAGATGTTTTTAGACAAGGGCAGGCCATCAAAACTGAACATGTTTAAACAGCATTAAAATGACCAAACTATATATTAAAACATTCAAAAATACGTTAGCTCTAGATACATATATGTTTATAATTATTCTTATTGCTGAAAGTATAATAATAATAAATCAGATGCATATCAATGAAAATGAACTTTAAACAGGATATTTACTGCTTTTACACACTTAGAAGTGCTCTTGTAAGAAAATCCAGCTTACCTGGGTAATTGGGAAAAAATCTCCTGACAGTGTGCCCTGTAGGACGAAGTTTCTGGTGGTTCCTATTAATACAACATCCCCTTTTCCCTCTGCTACTGTTCTTATTGGACCAAACTGCTCTGGAATCTGTGGTCATAACAGACAAAAGGACAGATAAGTCAGAAAATTTGTCAGGTATTGCCATTTTTAATGTAGTAAATGTGTTTTAATAAATATTGCTCAGAAAAGAAATGAAACTAATTAATACATGTGCCTGCCTTGCAAAACTTTATAACAACTTGCATCAGCTCAGTAACTTCTATAACACTGCAAGAGAAGACATTCTTATCTACGGAATACTCAGCTAAACCAAGTATTTCAAGAAACACAAAGGGTCCTTCATGCTGTGTTAATTCAATAGTATTTAATTGCAGCTGTGATATCAGTAAGCATTTCTACTCTGAGCATTTCTGGCAATGAATGTTTCTTTAATTGCAGCCTGGGTTCTGAAAGAGCCAGTGCAAATCTCTAAAATAAAGTTCAAGGGAAGATGTAAAATAACAAGGAATACCAGAATATGAACAAATAAGAGAAAAAAGAAGGACACCACAGTTAGAAACAGCACAACAAGCATGTCCCTTGTACTGTGCTAAAAACTGAATTACAAAAAGAGACATGCCAGTTGCATATATATTTGCAACATTAAATATTATTATAATTATATAGTAGTATTATTTATTATTTAATATTGTATAATGGAGTTGAAGCCCTTCCTCAGAATTTTCTGCTGATTCTTCCCTTACATTCAGTATGTAAACAGTCAAAGTAGTTCTGTCCAAACAAATTCTGCTTTAATCTTCTAAGTTCCTACACAGCAGCTAGAGTAATTTTCAAATTTTGTTTAAATTTTGTTTAAACAATATCAACCAATAAATAAATGAAAAACTTTAAGTATTAAAACCCTAAAAAAGTCCTGACATCATTTTGGGAAAGAGGAATGCATAAAACCATTTCAATAATGTAATACTCTGAAGTTAAACATTACCTCACATTATTAAATGCAAAGAAAGGAAGAAATAATATAGAAAGATATGAACAAGATTTGTTTTCCAGTTACCACAGACCTTAGAAAGGAAATATTATGTTAATGAATAGGTAATCAGAGGAATGAACTGAGGACTGAAAATTTGAGTTATCCTGTGCAGGGCCAGGAGTTGGACTCGATGATCCTGATGGGTCCCTTCCAACTCATATGAAAATACTGTATTTTACCACTGATTTGCTTTCCCATAGAATACAGATCCATAAGAAAAAAATATTAAAAAGATGCTCAGAGGACAATAGAATTTTATTTTAAGCAGCAGAGTAATTTCAAGATAGACAATATCACCTCAGTTTTGTGAATTTTTTGGTAGTTTCCATTCCAAGATATCAGCTTTCGGTCTTTTCCTCCTCCTGATACCAATGTGCCATCTCGCAGCATGCACAGGGCAAATATTCCACCCTCGTGTGCTCCTTGAACTGCGTGGCTTATTCTGTTGGTACCTGAATAGAAGAAAAAAAGTCATTACTACTGAAATGCTCAGTTTAAGAAGTCCTTTCCTCCCATTTTTTTCTCCATTCCTCTATTATCTCTCAAGGATTGCAATTAAACAATGATAACAGTGGGCATGGGATATTGGACCAAAACACACAGGCCCACACAAGAGGCTGAATTAGTACATTTTATGATATATTCTACCCACCTCAAAAATGAAAATATACACACTTAGTCTAGGTCAAGAACAAAAGAAAATAGGTTCATTTAAACCTTTCAAGGGGGTTTAGGCAAAATAATTTGACTTCACATTTGACCTGCATTAGCACTACACAACTTATCAGCAAAAACCCATAACCCAGTCACTTTTATCCTCCAGATATAAGATATTCTACAGCCTCCAGATCCTGAACCTGTACCAAAATGTGACTAAGCTAGAGGTCCTTGTATATCTACTAGCAGAATGTGCTGATCATTCTCCAGAGGAGCCTGTACTTATTTACTGATGAACTTGGCTTGTTCAAGTAGCTTCTTAGACTCAAAACTGTCAAAATCAACTACATTAGGTTAAGTATCTCTAATTTGGAGAATTACTAGTATGAAGTACAAATAAATGATTATTGGTGATTCTATTACTGAAATGTGCACCTTGCATAAAAGCTTGGCTAACTTGATGTTTAGCACAAGTGAGGGGCTGATGAAAGTTAGGAAAAACCAACTGCCTTTTCCTTCATCCATGTCTATGGATATAATGGGTCAGTCACAAATGATTTCTATTGAGAAGTTTTTGCTAAGGGTACTCTGACCTGGTGGAAACAGCCCTCTTTTGCACATAAAGCTCTGAGTCAAAAACAGTGAAGGAAGAGCAAGTAGACTGTACTGAGACAGAAAAACAAGAAAAACATTTTTGTCCAACCCTAAAGAGCTGGCAGAATTTGAGATCTTGAGCACACAGAGAATTCCCTTTTATTTCTGGGTGAAAGGGCAGAAGAGGCTGCTTGTAGTCTAGGCAGAAATTAGTCTACCAGCAAACTGGCCCCTGAGCAGTGCACTGCCCCTGACTCCCTTGTCTGCTGGCAGTCCAAAATAACAATAATGAACATGGGACAGTGCAATTTCTAATCTCAGTTTAGAAGGAAAAGTGTTGAAATGCCTTGCTTTAAATTACCATAGGAAAAAGGAAAGGGAAATAAATGAGAAGCCAAGTTACAAACACCATATACACCCCTGTCCCCAGCAGTGTACTGGTCAAGGAGATAATCAGCTGACATTCCTTGGCTGAAAAAGAAATCTACAAAAACAGCTCAGTAAGGCTCAACTGTATAACTGATTCACTCTATTGTTTTCAGGGGTTTTTATCCCTTTGAGTAGTATCTTGGGAGAAAGCACTGAGTAAATAGGAAAAAGCTGTCATCCACATCTCTTCTTCCTTTACTAATAAGGCCTCCTTTAAGGGATTCTCCTTATCCCTATGCATGGCATCTCAGGCACTAACTGCATGTTTAGGATGTTGCTGCTGTTTGCCCTCTGGCAGGCATTGCCTTCTGCTGCCTAAAAAAAGGTCTCTTCTTTCTAGAAAATGCTTTTTAAGAAGTTCTTCCTATCCATCTGTTCTTCTGAAATAAAGCTGAGGAATTCAGTTAGATCTGAATGCATTTTAGCTTGACTTCCTAGGAAAACAAATACTGCTATTTGTTGTTTTTTTAAAAGTGTGTGTCAATAGGCATAATTTCTGCAAAAAGTAGAGAGGGATAGGATAGGAGACTGGAGATCATCAATTACATTAACAATGTCTCTGTCGGTACAGTGATTAAAGAAAGAACTTTTCATGGCATCTCTCACATCAGTAAAAGCCCCACATACTGGCATAGCTCTGTAGTTCAGTATTTGACCACAGGGAACACATTTGATAGAATCTGGTGCTCTAGCAGTTAGGTACAGATATTCTTTAGCTTCTTGTACAAAAGAATGCAGGCTCAATCTGCTGGATTTGTCTTGGGAAAGAGCTCAAGATAAAACAAAATTTATTCTTCTTGAAATGAAGCTCTACACTCAAGTCTACACTCACAGTCTAATATTAAGATGGAAGTGAATAGTGAAATTTTGTCTTACCTTTCCCCCAAACCAAAATGTTTCCACTTGAGTCTCCTGTAATAGTATCACCATTTTCAGAAAAGGTCACACACAGGACAAACTTTGGCTTCTCTTGTTTCTGCGTGGTTATGAAAAATATACACTCACAGCAACACACAACCCATGGATTTTAACTTTATGCATTTGGTTAATTTAGTTTAGTCTTATACAGCTCTATTATTACTCAAATATCTACAAGAGTTAAACACATTCCTACAGTCTAAACAGAATAATCTGTGCAAGGGCATCACCTGAGGTTTGTGGCTCAATCCTGCACCCTTTAATTGCAAGCTGAGGACAGAGTGAGTGAGCCTGCCAACATGTAACACATGACCAGGACTGCTCTGAGATAAACCAAATCCCCCAGCTACTGCAGAATGCCAAGGACTTTGAGTATTTAGAAATTGCCAAAGTTTCAAACAAGCTTTCTTTATTATTATAATTCTTAACTCCAAAGTTTCTAGGAGAAAAAAAATTATTACTATAGGGTTTGGCCATAATGTAAGAATTAAGGAATCATCTCTTGAAAGAAGCCCAAGTTTCAGTAATAAAACTCCTGCATTTAAGACATTGATAGCAACAAAACAATTAAATGTGTAAGGGAACAAAAACATCACTGGTAGCTTCCAAGGACATTATATATTCCTTTTTGACAGCTTATGTGTATGATCTCTTTCTCTCCCAAAATAAGATCTGTTCTTTGCAAGGACCACCACCCCTTTCCAGCTATAACCATCATCAAGACCAACACAGACAGAAGAGGGAGAAAAATCCATTAAAATACATGAAAAATAAAATGCAACAAAATTTAAATGTATTCTCTCATCATCTCCTCCTGATTTCATACAAAGTATATTAACTGACATTGTAAATATTTGTTCTGACTATCCTTGGGAGCCACGACTCCACAAGCAGTTAACTGGCACTCACTGAAGTTATCTGCAGCCATTGTAAACATCCCTCAGTTGTGCATCAAGTGCTGTGCAGCTTAGTCTATATTCCAGAACAAAACCAAATCAAAACCTTGAAATGAAAATGATATTTACCAAATAGTGGCCAGCTCAATCTGTATTTGAATGATGTATGTGCATGTGTCTGAGCAGAGCAGAGGAAAAGGGAAGAAAATTCATACAGATGTATTTTTATGGGGTCTTTCACAACATAAAAATCTCCTCCATCACACTCTCTTTTTTTTTTACCTGAGTTAATCATAGAGAGTTTCAAAGTAATTGTATTTTGCACAGGTTGTGGGTGGGAGGGTGGTGGTATGTAACAAAAAGAACAGAGGAAAAAGAATACAAGGAACAATGGGTAATTGCATTTCAAAATTTCAGTGTGGAAGATCTACCCATGGAAAAGTTCTCTGTGCCATACCATGAATGCCACCTGAGCTTCTGCAACATTTTGATTTTAATAATGATCACTTCTTTGTATTTACTAAACCTTATTAAACCTTATTCTGTATGACTGTATCATTACTATAAACATAGAATTAGAGAAATGTTTTATTTTACCTCAAATAATCCTTGCTTTTTAATAAGGGAATTGCCTTCTAGTGTCCAAAAATAAAGGTGTGATTTTCCACAAGTAACTATTATATTTGTATCAGTAGGGTGAAAATCTGCAGCAAATACAGCCTCATTAGAGCACTTGGAAGGAAAAAGAAAAACATTGTATCAAAATCTAAAATACAAATGAAAGAAAACAATATTACATGGTTCTCTAGTTAGGTAAACTGATACTTCTGATATAAAAAAAATTCTGAGCCATTCATTTACTAACATAGACTGGAATACATTGTAGTCAAAAATTTTTACATTATCATAAGTTAGTATCAAAATGTGTCATTAAAAATCATGTCACATAATGAGCATTTCTATGCAAAAGATAACTTTAGAACATTTTTATTGCACATGCTCCTATCATTGCTGCCTAGAATTTTTTAACCAATTCTAGAATGACAACAGCAAAATTTTTAAAAATCCAAAACTACTGGGATAATTTTAACAGAGAGAAAATATTCCCTTTCTTCATGTTCCTTGCCTTCAGACAGTGAAAGTGTTAAAAAGGTGCAAAAAGTTAAATACAGAAAGATATTTCATTACAAGAAACCAGATCTACATACAAGCAAGTAGTACAAAATATCTTATTGCAACACCTTGACATCTGCCAGCTTTTCTTCTTTCTGCCAGTCCCACACTGAAAGCACATGGTCATTGGAGTCATCCACAGAGCACAGGCTACTTCCTCCGTTCTGAGACAAAACAAGGGAAATATTAATGCATCACCCAAAAAACAAGAGGAATATATAAATACACATTCAAAATAATTAAATACTTTTGTGGAAGTGGAGATATTTACACATATTTACACTTTAACTGTTATACTTTTAGTTAGATCTCTGTAAAATATAATATTTTTTATCGAAAAAGATGGCTAAAAAGGTCCTAGAAGAGGAAGTCCTGCAAACTGCAGATAAGTGTCAGGAATGTGGTAGGTATCTCTTTATAAATATTCCACTACAAAGTAGTGGAAATTCCAAAGGCAAACTACACATGGTTATCTATTTTATTAAGAAAGCTTTTCATGATAACTATGCTGGATTTCTTTCTTTGCAATTTAAACAAATTATTTCTTCTCAGAAGTCTGTTAATACAGGAAACCATTTTATTCTTCATATTGGTATAATGGACCAAAATCAGAAAACATAGTAAGGAATTAGAAAACTTATTCTTGACAGGTGTCTTTTTTATAGTTATGACATTTATCACTCTTTCTAATCTTAATTACCCTAATTCCTTCATTCTTTCTTCATCCTTAAGGCCCACCACACGTCAGACACAACTACAAAAATTGTGCCGAAGCAACCCCTGAAGGGGGGCAGAGGCAGGCCTAAGGAACCTGAAGAGAGGGCCATCTAAAGTGAGAGAAGTGCTGCTGCTGAATGGGAAAAGATGCTCAGAACAGGCCAAGCTGCGACTGAAATCACAAAGCAAACATTAAATACTGGCTGTCTTCTGGCAAATGCCAATAGTACTCCTATGTTATTATGCATCTATTTCCCTCCAGAGGGGTATTTACAGAGCATTTGCTTACCAATCCTTTTTATCTATCCTTCAAAGTTGATGTCAAACTGTGTTAGCTTTCACCTTTGTATTCTTAACTAGTTCTCCCAATACAACCCTCTCTTTTCTACTTTCTATGAACATAATTATCAATGCATTTCAAGTGTTTGTAGAAACTTTCATTGAAGTAAATTTTGCCTAGGGAATACACCAGGTAGTCCTCTCCTATCTAAAAATGCTGTCAAGACAACCAGACACCACCACGTACTCTCCTTACAGATTCTGTTGTGCACAGGGGGCTTTGCAGCCTGCACGTGCCAGGTCACAGACTCAAGTTTTCATATGGGACTCAAATGCTGCCTACATCAGCATGTAAATATTTCTTTTAGCTCTCTGACAGATTAGAGTTCAAAGGATGGTGCCAAGAGGAAAACAACAGGATTTTACTTTTTTACAATCCTTTATCCATATGCCTTTGCTGCTTTTTAGCAAAAGATTTTGATTCTCCGATAGGAGCCTCCATTTTTAAAAAGTCTTTCATCAATCATTTTGACCCAGTGAGAGGGTTAAAAGGTGCAGAGAGAGTAAATTTCTTATGCAGGGAGAAACAGAATAGGATGATTCAAGAAGAGTAGGGATGCTGAAATTTCAAGTACACAAGTATTTTTGCAACTGCCAAAGAAATTAATTGCAGTTTATTTTAAGTACATGGTAAATCTCTGAGAATGCTGAGATATTGTTAACTTTAATAGCAACCTAAACTGTTGGAAACAACTGGGCTGCAAGCTTTCCTCCTCTACAGAGAAACCTGAGAGAAAAGACAGCTTGGAAGTTTGTTTTGGTCACCTAAATTTGAAAGATTTCAAAGATCTTTCCAGCAAACAGTTTTACTATGACTATTAATTTACTTTACTTACAGATTTAGAAAAAGCAATGCAAGTGACAGCTCGGTCAAAAAACCCCATTCCAATGACATGAAGTGTGTTCAGAGTTACAGAATCCCAGACACGCACATGTGGTGGCAATTGCTATGAAACAGACATAGAAAACATCAGCTCAAACAATGATGGAGAAAACCCATCAGGATCTGAAAAAATGAGAGCATATCTGAAAAAAAAAATCACAATTGAAGGTATAAAAATTATCAGAACTTCTCTAGAGTCACCCATGTAAGCCCAGATACATTAGAAATGGTTTGCTGATTATTGTGCCTCGGACCAGTATGACTATGCAAAGTGTACAGTATGTGAGATCTCAGTTTGTTCACTCAAGTTCATGGCCTTTGAGATACTCGGCATGAACTGAAAATTGTTGATAACTTTGTGACATGGGATTTACTGGTAAGCCCAGGTAGAATTTATACTGTACCAATTGAAATAACTCTGGTAAATGCAAAAGGTTAAGGTGTGAAAAGAAGCTCAGGAATTTTTTAAGTGAAATTAATTTCAACATTATAAAAATGGCTGGGGAAAATAACTTTATGTTCAAACTCTTCTTTACAGCCGTAATCAGAACGAGATTGCTTTCTGTAAATACCATTCCAGCCGTACATCCCAGGGCCAGCAGGGGGCGGCCCCGGGCAGCGCTGGGGCCCCTCGCTCGCCAGCAGCGAAACCGCCCTCTGACATGAATAAATGTATCTGAAAAAACCCAGGGGCACAATGCCTCCGTTATGTAAGTGGCTTCTGTACACCTATATACCATATTCCACTCAAGCACAGACGTCAAACTTTTAGGTTTTATTTCATAAATATGATGATAAGTAAAAAAAAGCTCCAACACATAGTATAAATTAATATTTACATTACTCAGCTAAGTTATCTTTATATAAAACTTATATTGCATAGCTGGTATTTCCTTTTTTTTTTTCCCACTGTCCTGGTTTTGACTGGGATAGAGTTAATTTTCTTTGGAGTAGCTGGTGCAGTACTGTGTTTTGGATGAGAATAATGTAGATAACACAGATGTTTTGGCTGTTGTTGAGCAGTGCTTACCCTAAGTCAGGGATTCTTCAGTTTCCCATGCTCTGAGAGTGAGGAGCAGATGTGAA
The DNA here is from genome assembly GCF_014805655.1 of Passer montanus. Classification (NCBI taxonomy): domain Eukaryota; kingdom Metazoa; phylum Chordata; class Aves; order Passeriformes; family Passeridae; genus Passer; species Passer montanus. Next base: position 6,060,205 of record NW_024367372.1, read on the forward strand.
GCCAGGAGGCAGCACGGTCCAGGCAGCTGATCTGAACTGTCCACAGGGATATTCCATACCATAGAATATCATGCCCCGTACATAAACTGGGGAGTTGGCCAGGAGAGGCCAGTTGCTGCTAGGTCACAAGCTGGCCATCAGTCAGTGAGACATTTCATTGTACATCACTTTTCTTTCTTGGGTTTTATCTCGTTTTGTTGTCATTATTGTAGTTATTATTATTTAATTAAAATGTAATAATAATAATAATAATAACAACAACCATTCTTGTTTCAAACCACAGAGTTTGTCCTTTTTCAATTCTCCCCCCCACCCCACAGAGGGGTGGGAGGATGAGTGGCTGTGTGGTACTTAATTGCTGGGGTTAAATCATGACACTCAAAGTATTCAGCATATTGATAATCCAGATTTTATCCCAAAATTCTTCTTTGGCATCTGCCTAAAAGTTTGCAATAGTTTGGTTGTGACAACAGCTGCATACTCTTCTGAGTCACTTTTTCCTCATGGTTTTTACTGCCTCTACTTGTTTCCATTCCTTATCCCTTTTGTTAGCTCTTTGCAGCAATGTTCATCTTACTCTGTTGAAATAGTCCCAGCTTACAGCTAAGCTTACAATAATACAGGTGGCAATAGAGAGGAAGATATTCTTGCCTAGATGATGGCAAGAGTAAAATTTTTTTTTTTCAGCAAACAACCCAAACCCATTCTTTGTAGTTTGGTTTTGGTGGCTGTGATAAAAAATGACATTGTGTACTGTACAATTTAATGTTCTCTTTTCCTCCACATCCATCTGCCCTCTCAGGTCTCCTTTGCAGCCTTACCCCTCCATGTCACCCAGAGACCAGGTCCAAATTTAAGTCAGGGATCCAGAAAGCATTGACCAGTCTTGATAATGGAATTGGGTAATTGACAGCGTGCAATAGGAACTCTCAAATTAAGTTTTGCTTCTGTTCAGTCCAAAAACGTAAGACCAATTACCACAGGAAAAGAATACAGCATGTATCTTCTTGATAACATATTCTTATGAAATATAAAAAATTATACGTCAGTAAAGAAGCCACTTACTTTCCCATCCTTGGATGTCCCTGCAACTTGACCTGTTGCTATAGTGATCCTATCAGGATGAACAGCCAGGCTACAAAAGAAAAGAACAGGCCAAACTTTAATCTATTGACTATCCATTTCAACAAGCTATTACTTGAGCTTGTAATAAATAGCCCTATTTTAGCCATATAAAGCACACAGCACACGTGTAAACTTTTTAAGAATATAAAACCAGAGCTGACAAAACAATTATCACATTCCTGTATTTCAAAATCCTCTGCATTTTTTTTCACTGCATCTGCTTTGCATCCCATTCTAGAGGCCAAGTATCCTATGAAATGAACTGTTGCAGTAATTCACTTAGCTTTACAAACCAGAAAGGCATCCTCTTTCCAGTAAACCTGATAGCTTTGAAATATCTAGAGACAGAAAATTTGAAAGAAGGAAATGAGATGGAACAGGTCCAAGTTAAAAATCTCCTTGTAAAACAACCAGATTATACACATAATTCAATTTATGAAACATGCGCACAATTCAAGCAGATTTGGTTATCAGGCCTATTTTTGGCTTTGAGGGACAATGAGTGTTTCATAATGCCTAATCTAAAGAAGGGATGTCAAACTCATTTCACCCCTCAGATAATCCAGGTGCTCTTTTTCACCTACACTGTACAAGCAGACTGATACCATCAAGATAAACCATATGTTTATTTAGATTTCAGTTTAATGATTCTGATATTTGCTGGTATCTAGTATCCTCCGATTTTCAACACACTTAAATCACTTTGAAGCCCAATCTGGCATGTGTGCATGGCAGCAAACAAACCAGGTCTAGTTTACAGGCTATCTGCTATGGAGTCGGCATGCCTGAAGACTACCAGGAAGGCCACAGGTGAAATTACTATTTTGCTGGTTAGGTTGAACCTAAAGGAACTATACATGGCACCCAAGCCCTGGTGAAGGGCATTAATTCAACCCTACTTTAAAAAAGCAAAGAGAAGATTCTAAGAAGAAGATAATGTTCAATCATCCTAAAAGAAGAGTAAGGAAAATGAGCGGATCTGTCTCAAATATTGATTTATGAAGAAAAAAAGAGCTGTTATTAGATGCCTTACCACTTCACATCATCATTATGACCAGTGTAATGTCTCTGAAGCTGCTCCTCGACGTTGAACAACACAACTACGGACGCGATGAAGTACACGGTCTCGCCCGTCGGCAGGAGATAGAGATTGCTGCGGCAGTCCCGGCCCCTATAGCCATAGCTACAGTGTTGGTCAAGCTGTGATAACATCATCTACCGATGAAAAATGTTAAAAACAAAAAAAAAAAGGATTCCCTGTCCTTGTAGTCTGTAGTCTCTGTCCTAGAGTCTCCACCTCTTGGCCCGAGCACAGCTTTATTACTTGACAACCTTCAGAACTCTTTCCCTTACTACAGTAGAGAGCTGAAGCACTTCACAGACTTTAAAACCTACGTATCCTACAGAAAATACATAGCAAAGAATAGGGGAATTTGCAGATGTAGTATTCCTTTAGCATCCTCTAGAATTTGCTAAGTACCAGACAAAGGCAATACTAGTTTTGTCCCAGGTGTATTTACTATTTTCATTTTTTGACTAAGTAAAATAAAAAAATTAGTGTGCAGATGTGTGCAGGTTGATTCATTTCATTAACGTGGACATGACCAGCCAGATGGATAAAAACCATAAAAGGGTTACATCATCCATTCCAGTTTATTTTTGTAGTATTTAAAAAGCAGTGGCCCGGTTCTGATGGTATTCATATCAATACGAATATAAAATTAATTCAATGAAATGAGTGGAATAATAATCTCATTTAGACTGAATGTTAAATCAGCCAAATTTTGTAGTTTTATTCTTCTGAAGAGTCATTAGGGACTACAACTATTTTGGTTTTCTTATTTTTTATGGGAACAGAAAGAAACAGAATCTTGGCAAAACACAAGTGCATTCTAATGCAGTCAGTATGGAGGAACTGGCTGTGAAAAACATATGGGCAGATAATGAAACCCCAATTACATGATCTAAACAAGATACTTGTGCTCTATCTGGATGGTCAATGATAACCCACTCAAACTAAAACACTAATGTTAACATTGTTGAAGCAATAAGGTCAATAGTTATCTATATAAATACCTATTTTAGAAGAAACAGTTTGTTGATTTTTTCCTATAAGTGCAATAGAACTAGTGCTGGTACTTAAAAGTGTAAATTCAGAAATAGAGCTTTTATTTTCATAAACTGAAATACCTCAGCCAAAGTTTTTTGAGATATTAAAGTGCAATGACATTGAAACAAACAATATCTTCAGTTACAAAGAATTTACTATCAATTTGAATCTGTCTGTGATGCTTGGTGTTATTAATCTAGATTGCTGGACAATTATTTATTTGTTGAAATTTTTCTCTCTAAGGCCAGATAGCATTATGAATTGAAGCCAACAGAATATTTCCCTAGTTTCAACAACATATAATCAAATTTATAGTGAACCAGCAGCTGAAGTTAGTGTAAGGAATTGAACTTCTAAAAAAAGTGAAGAACATTACACAGACATGCAGAAGGAACAAATCTCAGTGCACAAAAATAGCCAAGATTACATTCTTTAGGGAAAATCTCCTTTCTTTACTATTCTTCCTGTGGGGAACAATGCTGCATTCAACCCTTCACATGACTGCTGTTGTCAAACACTCCATTCCTTTCTATCAGCCTTTTTTCTCAAATGCAAACTCCTGGGGTTGATCCCTCCTTCTCCTCACTGTTTCCCACACTCGGATTTGGTGTCTTCAACTTGGATTTGGTGAGCTGACATTTCAGGGTGTGTTACCTTGACCTTTTCTTTTCAATTGGCCTGCAGTTTTTGTTTCAAACCTCCTGCTTGCCAAGTAAGTTGCTCTTAAATGGATCTGGGCAGGCTGCTGCTCCCACCCTGATGTCCTGATTTCTCACTTGGATTTTGCACCTCTGCTCCAGCCCCCCTCACACTTTATCTCTCAGTGGTTTTGTTTCTTCATGTCCTAATATATACGATAATATATCAAAGGTGTGAACCTTTTTCAGCTTACCCAGACAGCTGCTAATGTGACTGTAACAACCCTTTATGGTTCTGGTATGCCCTGAAATCTGTACACATTAGATTTTCTTCCTGCTGTTTCTCATCATACTCTGCTTTTCTTTCCATTTGTCCACGCCACCTCCAATATCTTGTTTCCATATCCCCATTCTTACATTATAGAGCATTTCTGGCTCTACTCCCACGGCTGGACTCATTTATTTGTTACAAAGATGTTTTTTCCTATTCCAGTTCCGTTACCCTCCAATCAAACAGTGCAGCTTCTCCAACTCAACTGGAATGAATGCTTGCAGTATTTCTTAGTTTTCTGCTGTATTTATCTTTCTTCTTAAATAATCTTATGCTCCTGCTCAGTTTCTCTTCACCTCGTTACAGTTTACAGTTGTAAAGTGGGTATTACCTTCTCCCTCTTTAAATTATTTTTTAATTGTATTTCTAAACCTTACATATACCTACTCATTGCTATAAATATTAAGTATGGGGATCATGACTGGAATTAATTGCAAATAAATTAGAAACAGAAGAAGCTAGCAGAGTATTTTTGAAAAAACTACCTCCTCCTCAGTTCCATTTAGAATAACCATCTAGGGTGAGTTAGATTGCTTTATTAATTCACACCTCTTCTATTCCTAGACAACCTTAGATAGGATTCTGCTGGGTATACAGACACACACCTGGAAGGACATATGAATATTCACACTAAAAATAATATTCCATCTGGCAAATATTCAGTCATTTAAATAAGTTTAAGTGAGAAACTAATGAGACTGAAATAATGACCTACTCTATTTATAATTTCTTATAATAGTCTGAAATATTGACGTCAGGTTCCACCTACATGTTGCTAATGACATTCTGCTTTGTTTCATGATTGGGTGTTCTGTTGTTTCAGCAAGCTTTCTAAAACTTCCTCCTTTTCATCCTTAGGCCCCCTGAGCCAGGAGCCCCTTACAACTGCAGAAGACATCATTCAGTTCTGTTGTGATAAATGGTGAGAACCTCTACAACTAGATGGCAAAATGCTGTAAACAGCATTTATCACTGTAATCTCACCTGTTTTATTAATTTTATGGATTTTTTGTCTTTTTGACTCATCTTCGTTTATTTGTGCATGCACTATTTATGCAGTTCCAGCAGAATGGGACAGAACATACAGCTGCAACAGGAATAATAAGAATAGTTACTAAATCTGTCATTAATCTCTTGTGAATACAAAGGGACTTTTGGGAACTCTCTGAACATTCTGAAACCACATGCAGTTCTATTTATACAACTTTGAAAAAGACTATATGCAGTCTGTCTTCTTTATGAAGTCAAAGTAATTTCCTATTTTCACCGCAACCAGAAGATATTTTTCTTTCAAGAGAAAACCTTTATGATGACATCATCTCTCTAAAGATAATGGATATTACAAATAAACTCAGATCTTCTTGTGTTTATATTTATCTTGAACGATCCATTATATATAGTAACATTATAGAAAAGTGAAATGTCTTTTATAAAATAAAGTATATATTCTAAATAGGAAAACTTTTGTATGTAGTGAAACACCGATTTCTTTCAAGTTAGATTTCTGCAATTATGTAATATTCTGCAATTATAGAAGTCAGTGGAAAAATCTGGTCATTTGGTATTTATGGTGTTTAAGCCCCCTTAAGATACAAATCCAAATATTATTTTATATATTATATTTTATAAATGTTATGGCAAAGCATGTATCAGTTGCGGAGCACTTCTCAATTCAGGGCTTATTCCAGTTGAACGTACATCCTCTTAAGGACAATGGTGTATATTTTATAAAACAGTTAAAAATGATAAATTACTGCTAAGAACTAGGAAAAAAAACCTGAGCTTGTTTTATGCACATTGTAATTAATAATCCAAGCTCACTACATTCTTATGAGATGCCTAGTTTAATCTTTGGCTAATTAGAATGCTTCAGACTTAACCTTCAGGCAACACTTAGCAAAATCTTTCTTAAGCTGCCACCCCGTACTTTACAAGGTGAAGAACAGCAGCCTCAAGAAATTAACACCTATTTTCAATGGAATGTCACTTCACCAATTAAATGAACCCTATGACCTTAATCCTGCTATACTTTAGCTGAGAAGTTATTTAACCCAAATCATTATGGAATGATTGATTTCCAGTAGTCCTCCAGCACAGAAAGGATACACCCATTCCAGTTTAAGCCTCTTGGCTGGTAGTTCTACTTTTGCTTCCAAATTGTAAGATTCCACTTGCTCTTTGGGCATGTACATGGTAACAGGACGTCCACGAAGAAACATTTTTACGTATCCTTCCTCTACAAAAGGTCAGAAATGTTTAATGTTACACAAAAAAACATTGGGGAGAATTCCAGTGCTCCTCCATCCCTTCCCACATAACAGTTTGGTGCATTACAATTATAAAATTACATGCAATCTCAAACTTAGAAATTTAGCAGTTTTTTTTTCCTAAATCATAATTACTAAGCAGAATTTAAAAAAAACATATGAAGTCCCTTCTTCCTCTAAATATTCTGAGTAGCAGAATTAGAACTAAACAATGTCATGAAGAACTACAAAACAGAAAGGTCTGAAATTGAATTTTTAAAAAAATATTACAATATTATGGTTTTTAGTTATCAAAAATGGAGGAGAATACATCAAAGATTACAATTAACGCAGAAATGCCACTTAAAATTAATTTTATTTTTTAATCAATGTTTACAGTTGAGCATCAGCATCTAAATTATTTTCCAACACTCAGTCGCATTCTTTGCATCCCAGTGTAAAGATATGCTTTACACTTGATACAGTGTTAGAGATACATTCAAAATAAGGAACACAAACAATTAGTAAGAGGAATCATGCTGATGTACATGCAGAAAAGATATGTGCTTTAAGAATTACTAAACATTGAAAAAAGAATGACAACATTGACAGCACATTAAAAGAAAGGACAATGACATACAGGAGAGAAGCTACAAAAACTCAATTGGCTGACAGAAGTAAACATTTCTAGAAGAAAATACTAAAAGTAATGTGTTGAACTGATAAATATTTTTGGGGCAGAGAAGCAGAGATTAATAACAGATCTGGAAGTACTGACTTGGGGACTTCATGGGGCTTATAAAACTAGGAGATCTGGGAAATGCCATGAAGTTCTGACTAGGACTTTTGGGAAGTGGCAAGGCCAAAGTGGGTGTCCTGTGAACTTCTGATGAAGTTTGTCCAGATTCAGAACGTGCTGGCTCTTGCTGCTCCATCGGCAGATCAAGGGGTTCAGCCTTGTTCGCATGCGAATCAAGCAGTTTTGGAGTCAGTGACATCTGTAGAGTTACTAGACAGAATAATCGTGGGCACAGAGGAAATGGAAGGGCAAAAGTAACAAAAATCATGTAAATGAAAAAAAAATTATACAATTTAGGACTGTTAAATTATGCTACGAATTTTTAAGTATCATTACAAATATACCACTATTTTTTAAATTTGAAAGCTAAGGCTTTATTTTAATTGGAAATATGCATATGTTACAAATCCTGTCTAAATTAATAAGAATTATTGATTGAACAAATAAACATCATAGCAATGTTCTAGATGTGTATTTTGCCTTTACACTAAGTCATATGGGAAAGAGATCTATCTGATCTGTCACAGTAAAGTTACAGTTAGGTATCTCTAGCTTCATTTACAGAATGCATACATAAAATGAAAGCAACACAAAACTTAATGCTAAAAAGAAGAGATAATAATGATGAAGTAATGGTGACAGAAGGTTGGAACTTCAAGATATCAGTTAAAATGATAGAATATTGGAATTGTTTTAAAAATCTACTCCAATATATCTGTATTGGAAAATAAAATAGAGGGTAGAGCATTAAATAGCAAAGCATTACAGCACTATTTGTATGCGCATGCAGCATCTATTTAATGAGCTTCAAACACGTGCCAACACTGCTGATGCTGGTGCACTGGAAGTCAACAGATTTTCAGCAATGACAACTACTGGCTGTACTTATCAAAGGCTGTGAATGAACCAAAGTTTAATTCACCAAGCTGCTTTTCTCACCTGAAGCTTATGGGACTCATAAAATTTGCATTTAGCCATCTACAGTGGGAGCATTTGACCTAGTCACACCAGACTAGGAAAGTATATACTAACCAGTAAATTATATCAAGTATATTACAACAAATAATCAGCCCTTGGAACGTGTGTATGTCTCTCTCCCAACTGTAAAGAGAAACTTAGGCTGATTAGGTCAGTCAGGCATAGAGGTCATATTGTGCACTTATTTCTAACTTCTGGTAATATTCCATCTCTACAAGTTTTTGTTCCTAACCCAAATATGTTATCTACACAATCAACCTCCACTTTTTCATACTTTTCCTAAGTAAGTTTATAAGACAGCAGAGTACTAAATGTAAAGATATAGATGTAAAGACAGACAATCATCAAACTACAAAGACAGACCAACAGTGAAACTTTTAGACAAACGTATCTTTTACATCTGTGGTTTTGTAAATTTGATATTGTTGTTGCATAAATGAACAGTTAATGAACTGAAATAAGAAGGACATCAGTGCCAGTGGGATCTACAAAGGAGACCACCACTGATTGCAGGTATAAATTTGTACAAAGAATACACAGAGGTAGAGACTCTCTAATAGACTTTGCTTTGAGAACAAACATTTTTTGCTTTGTGAAATTCACATTTATTGCAAAGCTGAAAGACGCTGATTAGTGGAAAAACTGTTAGGATACAGCTATTTCTAAAAAGCAGATAAATCTGTGATAAGATCACAGATATAAACATGCATCAAAAATGAGCATATTTACACTACAACTTAACTAGAGCTTTAGACACCAACATGGTATGTTTATCAAATGTAACACTGCTTTATGACACTAAGCAAAAGCAACAAGAAATTAGTTGTAGGCCTAGGCCTGTTTATTTAAGATTCAGAAAAATCTAAAATCTACTCAATAAGAAAAAGCAAGATAAAACAAAGGCTTCTATGATCATGTTAGGCTAACAGCAAAACAGCCAACAAAGGGGCAAATTCTATACAAATTCCAGCAGAAGTGCAGAATGCCATTTCAAACACAGTGAACATCCACGTGTTGCCATATAGCTCTCTCAACATTTTTTTTCTAATTCAAATTCTTAGGACTAAGTCCATAGGAATGTGAATTATAACCCGTTATTATGATTAAAGTGCACCTGAGGGTTATAATTCAGTAGATCATATAATAAATGGTATAGCATTTTTGTTTCACTCAAAAGAAATAGAAAAGTTTTAACATTGCAAAATGCACACAAGTTAGAAAACAGCTGTATATATATTGATCTTTTATCCCACCAGAGCCATTTTGCTTCGAGAGCTATGAGGTTTTGGAAGTGAAGCCTACCTTTGCAGTGTGTCACACGGCGCTTCCCTTGTGATTACAGAGACAGAGACAGAAGGGCTAGATAAAGATGTGTTTGAATACAATAACTCTCTAAATACCTGCTCTACAGGCTGTCCAGTCTTAGTCTGCTGCAGGCTAACCTGGACCTTGACAAACACTGAGCCACACACCGGGTAATTACCTTCTAAACCTCTTCCCTCAGTTAGGGGCCTCTGTTTGGTTCTACCATTAAAACTGGCTTAAACTCCATTTTGCAACCATATACTTAAGTAAAATACCAAGTACAACCTTCTTAGAAAAAACATTCATTTCAGTAGGAGTTTTGTCTAGGTGAGAAGGACATCAATGTAGTGTCCCATCTGTTTAATTACTGACATTTATCTATGGAAAAAGTGGCAGAAGAAAAAATATTACAAACAACTTTTTTACATGGTGTAAGGGAAGGAGAAATATTAGGCAAGGAAAGCATATTGTGTGCAAATCAGGAGTTTTCTTTTTCTAAACCACCAGTTTTCATGGAAGGAACATGAACCATGACTATATTGTCACAAGAGACTTAAGTGCTTATTTAATTTAATGTATTATTAACTTCAAAATCAGTTACATTAAACCTTGAAATGTGGCTTAAAAGCTTTGTTGGATGCTGATCAATCCATGCAGTAAACAAAAGATCGCCATCTTTTTCAGCTTAATGTATGATTACTGTCACAGAACTATGCATAAAAATAATACAATACATCTGATAAATCAATATGGTTTTTTTCCCTTCTCTATTTTGCTAAAAGAAATCTTTATTTTAGTTGTAGTTGACTTTTCAGAACAAAAATAACTGTTATATACACTACTCCATTTCATATTTTTATTGAGACTCTTCAAAATTTTTAACTGTCTAATAACAAGGACAAATACTGCTTTCACTTACACCTACTATTTCACTTTCAAAATCTTTGAGCAGGGATAATACCTAAGTTGGAAAAAATTGATGTACTGTTCAAATTAAACATAGATTACCAAAACTGCAGTTACAAACCACCTTTTTATTTGTAATTTGACAAATTACATTACAAGGCTTTGGGACAGATGTAGCAATCTTCAGAGGGCACCATTTTATGATTAACACGATAGCACCATAGCTGGAACTTGGCACTGCTTTAATTACCAAAACCTTAATACTGCTTTGAAAGAGAAGACATATGCAGAGTAAGAAGACAGTCTTTTGTGTCCTTGTCTTCTTACAAACAATCTCAACTGTAAAATAAATCTATTGCATCAATAAAATCTAGAGTGAACTGATCAACTTTTAATAATATATCAGTAGCAGCCTGTAAGTATCATGTTTAGATTCCCAATACCAATTTCTAGGCATCCACAGAAGAAAGGGGGCTAGTGGGGGAACCCAATCACAGTTACTATCTGCTTAAAAATTTTAAAAGTTCCTACCTGCACTGAACATTGGTTCCTTGGGTTTGCTGTGAAAATAATGAAGAAATTACTACTTTAAAAGCATGCACATACAGTCTGCACATGTATATGTATCAATATAGCATAAAATTTAAAATATAATATATATTTTTGTTGAGTGTATGCATAAATAAAAATATTTTTTCAATTAAATTATTTACAAAGTAAATCCCCAGGCAAACACAGTTAAAACCAGTAAACATCCTTGATGGCACTTTTACAGTCAATTCTCATGACATTCTGAAAATTATAACTAACTAAACTTAAACTAAAATTATAACTAACTACGGAATTCTCTCAGTCTGTGAAGTTAGTCCAGTTACAGGAGAACACAGAAACTGGCCATGAGCACCTAACTAAACTTAAAATTGTAACTATCTACAAACTACGAAATTCTCTCGGTCTGTGAAGTTAGTCCAGTTACAGGAGAACACAGAAACTGGCCATGAGCAGCTGTATCATTTATTGTTTCCAGCCTGGATTTAAGGAGAAAAATCAGAGTTTGAATCCTGCTTTTTCCAAAGACTTCACATAAAACGTGGAACTGCCCAGTTGTTCTCTGATGAATGACAGTACTTGGTAAAACACAGAAAGCACATAACCATGATTAAAATGTCTTCTGTTTGTCACTTCACAGCTGCCTGCAAGACAACTGGAAATGGGTTTTTCTTTTTGTGTTGAGAAAATATTTGGGAAAACTTGAGGGGAAAATACATACAGCATGTTGAGAAGCTCTCTGGATAGTACTTCCCTGGCCAAAAGGAAAGAATCTTTGTTAAGAAATTTTTTTCAAGTCATTTGTTGTTTTTGTCCTTTGCCCCTGTAAATCAAGTTTGAGAGTGTTGTTTCTGATGAAGAATGGAAGGGACACAAAGTTATATTATGAAGTTATTTCTCTTCCCAGTTCTCTCTTTTTAATGCAATAAAAGTTTTGAAGTATAAGATAACTGCTGTAAGTTTCTTAAGGTGATCCCAAAATGGGTGAACCCCCTATAATTCTAATGCAGAAATGCTGAAGCATGAAATATTCCTAGAGCTTGATGCCATCTCAACACTTTCTCCTAGACTGCAGTGGGCAGTAAGGAGAAATCAGAAAAAGAAACAAGACTGTGTTGGATTTTTGCACACAGGTTTTTTTTAAGCATAAAAGATTCTCCTTCACTACAATGAAAGATGTAGCAAATAATTCTATTGTATTTTTCCCTTTGCTTTGGTTTGACACTTATATTGAGAATAATACTTAATGATAAACCCAAACCAAACCAAATTAATTCTGATTCTACTCCTGATTTAGCAACTTCCCATAATATCAGCCTTTGTGTTAATCATGCATCAAAATATATGCTTCAAGCTGGCATACACAGCCAATGTAATTTATATAAATAGCATGATGTGCTGCCATTGTTAACACCAAGATGAACATTTTTTCTTACAAATGAAGATATTTTTAGAAAACAAAAAAAAAAAAATTATGGGATGAAGCACTAGTCAGAAATGCTGCCATATTAGAGACAAAACAGTCCCTAGCTCTGAACAGACCATGCCGACCTATTCAAGCTAATCAAGCAAATGTGAAAGGCTGATTCATGACAGTAATAAAGCAAATCATCTGTATTTCCTAATTATACAAACCCTAACCGCACACAGCTCAGAGCTCTGACTACCCTTTTCCCTGAACTTGAGTCACATCCTACTTAACTAACCCTCAGGAAGGCTTACTCTTGGCTGATAGCTACAGGAATAGGGACACTTCACAGTAGCATGGGAGATTATGGTCATCTCCTTAAGCTTAAAGCTTCTTGAAAGAGCTTTCTATAGCATTCTAGCTTTGCATAACAGCCTACAACCCTTTCAAAAACAGAGTCATGGAATATCTCACGCTGGAAGGGATGCAAAGGGGTCAAGGATACAAACAGACTGTGAGTAGATGGTTAGGTTAACACACTCTTCCTCACTCTTTCACACATACAGTCAGCTTTTGGGGGACAGTCTTATTCCCAGCATTCAGAATCATCAATTTCCTTCCCATAACTCAGGCTTTGTATTTTGCATGGTTGCTCAGTTTTGAGAGGAAGCATGAGGCAAATCTTTAGCCAGCCTCTTCCACAGGATAAGGACACTCATTCTTCAAGGAGGTGAAAGCTGGGGTGCTGAACAGGCTGCACAGGACAGAAATGAGGGGAAAAATCTCTAACCATACAATGACTGTTTTCACAGTGGTACCAACATCATGAGCACCAGCTGAGGCAATCTAACACATGCTCTTTATTAGCTCCTTGGAATATTGCACTTTACTTAACCATTGCATGCCTTGTGTGCTGGATCTTCTTCCCAAATCCTAGAGTGAGTGATTTTAACCTTCATGACCTAACAATTGCAAAATGACATAACCATTGAGTTTCTGCTGAAATAGGGTGTAAAAATTAAAAATGCATCTCAAGTACAGTGGTTGACCTTAGAGGAAAACCAAAATATTTTGCAGATAATCATTATTTTATTGCATTGTTTTTATTTCTCAGCTATTTTAGAATAATTTTCACGTGTACAGTATATCTATATAGCTTACAGAAGCCATAGCTTTCCTTAATTTAAGTGAATAAACTAATAGTCTCACTTCATGTGCTTGGTAGCTTTGACATATAACTAATTTCAGATAATTGTCACCCTAAACAGGTAGCAGGATCAGAGATATATCCATAAAACTGACTTTGTGAAGCACTGTGTTGTTTTAGATTTTGACCTGTGGATCTTCCACTGCACAGCACACACTGAATTCATTTTTTGGGCACTTGATCTAATGCAATTTTTTATAAAAAATACACAGAGCAAGGGCAATGTAGGATCATGCTTGTTAAAACTTTTACAAAAATTACAATAAATTACTACAGCAAATTGGAAAAGCAATGAGATTCACCACTGGCAGGTGAAATAATTGCTGATCATATTTCAGAAACAAGTCTACCCATCTAATTATAGAATCTTGTTTTTTTAACAAAAACTATGCATAAGATGTTTGTTTTGTTTCTAGAAGATAAAGTTATTTTAATCAATGAGATCACCACATAATGGCTATTTATATAATTTGATATGTGTGATAGAGTAGGAAGTAATACATAGATGCAAAATAAAAAGCAAAGCCTTGGAAAATCCAACCATTTCAAGAGATCAATCAATACAGAAAACAGCAGCTCCATGCTAATAACTTCACCAAGGCAAAGTAGCTGCACAGTTACACACCATTGCAACACTTTACAGAATTTGCAGCTTAAATTAGAGTGAGCAAGTTTTTTTAGCTGTCCCTTCACTGGCCATTTTGCATTTTGCTTGGTTTTGCCTTTCAAACCTTTCAGGCTCACTTGTCCCTAATATTGTTGATGCTTGGTTTGCTGATTCAGATGTGTGCAGATATACATTCTCTACAAGGGTCTGAGAAAAGATTTTGTTCAAATCTGCACATGTTCCAAAGTAAACTAATAATAGATTGCTTTTCCTCCCAAAAGTAACACTTATTTATTGATATTATGTATTGCTACAGTTTTTTTAGTCATATTTGTCTTTTAGAAATGTTGATGTACAAAAATCTTAGAAACAAAATGAAAACCACACCTATGAGTTATTTGTTGCTTATAATTATCTTACATAAATGTTAAGGGAAAAAAAATCAGATGCTAAGATAAAGTCAAATTTCTGTAAGTACCAGAAGGCCCGGTCCTTTGGAATTCTGTTGGCTTATCAAAACTTCATTCACATGCATAGATGCAGAATGTAAACAAGATGTTAATTTGTGTAAATATTACATCTTCCTTAGTTACAATTTTAAAACATTTTCTCTGATAGTATTTAATTTTTTTTTTTCATTATTCCTTTAATTTGCTAAGCCTTTCACTGAGTCACAGGTCAGGTTGGAAGGGATCACAGTTGTTCACCTGGTCCAACCTCCTTGCTCAAGCAAGGTTGTACCAGAGCACATGGCACAGAATTGTGTCCAGACAGTTCTCAGATATCTCCATTGAGGGAGACTCCACAATCTCTCTGGACAGTCTGTTCTAGTGCTCAGTCACCCACATGGTAAAAACATTTTTCCTCCTACTCCTGTGCATCAGTTTCTGCCCATTACCTCTACTTATTGCTTGGCACTATCAAGAGGAGCCTGGCTTCATCTTCTTGACACCCTCTGCTCAGATACTTGTAGACATCAATGAGGTCCCCTCTCAGTTGTCCTTGAGGCTGAACAGGCCCAGCTACCTCAGCCTTTCCTTGTAAGAGACACGCTCCAGCTCCTTGATCAACTTTGTAGCCCTCTGCTGGACGCACTCCATGAGCTCCATGTCCCTCTTGTACTGAGGACCCAGAACTGGACACAGAACTCCAGATGTGCCTCACCAGGGCTGAGTAGAAGGGATGAATGGGATGGTTGGACTTGATGATCTAAAAGGTCTCTTCCAACCTTGACAATTCTATGATTTTGTATAGTATCACCTCCCTCAACCTGCTGGCAATGCTCTTGCTATTGCATCTTAGGATTCCACTGGCCTTCCTGGCCACAAGGGCACACAGGGACACGACCCATCAACACCTTGTTGTCCACCAGAACACCATCTCCTTTATCCATACATGCAGGTCTCTTGCCCACTTTTTCTGATTTCTTGCTCATCTGGATGTATAGTTCTTGAGCCTGGATGAAGTGATATTTGAATATCAACCAACTCTCTTGGATCTGTCTTCCCTGCAGGTCCACTTCCCATGGCATTCTTCCAAGATTCCTGAGCAGGCTAAAGTTAACTCTTTTAAAGTCCATGGTCAAAACCTTACTTGCTACCCTTCTTCGTGCCCTCCTGGTACGGAACTCCAGCTCATGGTCATGAGCCATGGAAGCCAGAGCTGCTTCCAACCTTCACATCTCCAACAGGGCCTTCCCTGCTATGCCCTCCTGGTACGGAACTCCATCTCATGGTCATGACAGCCAGAGCTGCTTCCAACCTTCACATCTCCAACAGGGCCTTCCCTGCTGGTTATCACAAGGTCAAGCAGCACACTATTCCTTGTGGGATCTTCCACCACTTCTGACAGGAAGTTGTCATCAATGCTTTCCAGGAACCTCCTGGAGTGTTTGTGCTTTGCTGGGTTGCTTCTCCAGCAGATGTCTGGGTAGTTAAAGTCTCCCACAAGAACCAGGGCCTGTGACTTTGAGGCTGCTTCAAGCTGCCTGTAAAAGACCCCTTGCACTTCCTCCTGTTCAGGCAGCTTGTAGCAAACAGCTACAAAGTGCCACCCTTACTAATCTGCCCTTTTATCCCAATCCATAACTTAGAATAAGTTCCATAGTTTGTACACTTGCTGTCTTGCTTCACAGCTGAAAACATAGGCCTGAAACCAAGCTATTAATAATGTAATCACCCATATTTGGGGTGTAAAATAGTGCACAACCAGCTCAGTCACTCCTTACTCAAGCAAATGTGCTAAAGGGATAAAAAGGAAGGAACATTTTGTGCCACACCATTGACAATGATTTGTGTAATGGTATTGATGCCCAAATAGAGCAGGTAAATTAAGTTATTAGGTGAACTTCATTAACAATGTGTTTTTATGCTCACATAATCAGTGAGACAGTGAAACAGTACTATCAACACCATTTCTAGCAAAGGAAACTGCAATAGAACAGGTCAAATGAAATAGCCAAAACTAAATTCTGACTAGGAAATACAGGAAAAAAGAACTGCTTGACCTATACTGACAATACTGATGAACCTCAATGAAACAGCTATTTGTTCAAGGCTATCCTAAGTCTGAAACCCTTGGACAAGATATCCTCTTTTCTCAGTGCTGTCAGCAATACAGAGAAGTATGATCAAAGATACACAGAGATAGGCATCGCTTCATTCTGCTCCATTGAACTGCACTTGCATGTAAACCTCTCCGTTTATATTTAATCTGGCTGTCAGATCAAGGCATTCATAGTTCAGAGACTGGATGGACATCAATCTACATATGGGATGCGGTGACCGAATGCTTCTCAGTAATTGTTTTGTCTTTTCTTCCACTTTCGTTCACTTCTTAAACTACCTTTATCTTGATTTATAAGTTTTCTCACTTTTGCTCTTCCTATTTTCTTCTCCTCATCCCACTGGAGGACAGGAAGTGAATGGCTGTGTGATACTCAGATGCCAGCTGGGGGTCAATGCACCACAACCAGAAACTCAAAGAAGTACTTGTCAGGAATATAAAAACCAAGGGAAACCACTAAGATATTAGAAAAGGCGTGTTTAAAAATTATGAACTTTCCTGGGAAACTCTAAGTTCTCACGCTGCTTATAGTTTGGAAATAAGGCAAATAAATTTAATCTAAATATGAAAACCTGCTTTATTTCAAATGTTTTAATATATACTTTGGTCCAAGAATTGGAGCTTCGTGAAAAAAAAAGCTTCCAATATTTTAAACAAGAAAAACTAAGTTCACTAAAGAAACTAATTTCATAATTAGAGCAGGAGGCAGAGAAAGGGGATAGATACTTAGTTGACATTACCTTTCACTGTTCTTTTTACCACTAGATGAACTGCTGGTGGAACCAGTGCGGTTGCGACTCCCTTTGGAATCTCCATAGCTTTCCCTCCGACCTCCTGGGGACACACGCTCAGCTGAACTGGTTCTCTTAATGGTGCTAATAAAACAAGGAGCAAGTTTCACAGTGGCACTTGTAAAAATATATATTCTACAATAAATACTTATGAGAAATGTATCAAGTAGAACACTGACCCTAAAAAAGTAACTATAATTTTTTAAAAAATCTTAACTTGATTTGTTAAAGAGCCTATGTAAGAGCTTTGCTGAGTGTCTGGTACAACAGAGACAAAGATACTGCTTTTTCCTTAATCATAAAAAAGAAGATGGGCTAAACCAATTTCATAGAGTAGTTGCAATCACTTTTCCGGGTCACATTTCAAATCTCTGACTACCACTCCATACTTCTGGACTTTTGGATTCTCTTATGAAGAAGTGAAAGCTTTAAAGAAAAAGCATATTGTCTGACATTTCCAGCCAGACTACAGGGAATGCCAAAAGTATGTTAAAATTTGAACACAAGCAAGCTAACTTTGGGTCCTCATCCAATATCAATTACTCTGTGGTTCAAAGCTAGTTTTAACATACTCCAAAGTGCAATTAATGGTGAGCTAGCCTGCAATTTTTTATTCTTGACAAAAATGTATGCTTCCTAGTTACATGTACAAATAGATTAGATTCCCCGCATGTCCTGACAGGAGGCTTCTCAAAGGCTTAAAGCTCACCCTACCCTCTCACTCTTCAACCATCCTTCCTGCCAAGATAGCTATCAAGGGAGCTCCTGTGTGGCTTTATGGCACCTCTTAGACATCCAGCTCTCCGTGATGGAAAAATGGGAGCCAAAACACAAGTAGTGCTACTTAGTAAATTATGAGAAGCTGATTCAGAACTTACACCTTATAGAGACAAATTATTGACCAAAGCACTTCTCCCTAAAGCAGTGCTTCCTAGCAAGAGAGGGAGCAGCTAAGGGTGAGGTCCCAAAGCAGGTAATGCTTTACACGTTGCTGCAGGCCCTTGGCAGCACAGAGGCTCAGGCAGCAGCACCCAGACTGAGACAGGAATCACCCCCATGGCAGCAGTTGAACAACAGGACTCAGCATAAGGGTCTCATTTCCCCCCATTTCAGTCCACTACTTCCTGTACTGTTTTCTCCCCTGCAGAAAGCACAATGAAAATACCTCTTTTAGGTTATAAAATCCCCATACTAAATAACCACTTTCAGCAGCTCTCTCACCCCAGAAACTAGGGACACCAATTATTGCTTTCCAGCTCACATCTCTCCACCCAAATCCCAACCACAACTTCCATCCCACTGTGAAAATTTCAGTACTTGCTCCTTTAAGGCCAGTCTCTTCCTAGTCACACCTTTTATCGTCCCCAGCCACCTCCCCCCCTTAGCCTCCATAGACCCCCAGAGATGCTCTGCGTACCAGAATACTCATCTCATTCTGAGGACTATGCCAAACCTCCCCAGGAGTCCCTAAGAGCTATCCCTACCCTGTCATCTCAGTCAGCTCCTCTGGCCCTGTCCCACTTCATGTATGGTGTAAGTTGTTCTCCATAACTAGAGGAACCAAGATAGACTTTTCTGTCTGGTCAAAAAATGCTTAGCTTAGCAACTGTACACCACCTGCTTTAAAAAAACCCAAACTTATTTCTGTTCCCCCACACCTTTTTACCAGCAAGGAGGGGAATGTTTCAACACCTAAACTCAGACTCAGCTACAGAAACAATGGGAACACCTGAACCAGAGTCTTTCTGGAAAGAAATTGCCCTTCTGAAAAGAAGGCAGTGCCCATCCAGGGGTGGATCTGCATGTTAAGGTGCATCTCGGGCAGCTTGACAAAAAAACCTTCTGGTACATGCGATGGTAGGACAGATGTTCAGTGCTGCATTCTTGTAATAAAAACAAGCTTCAAATGATTAAGCTGAAATTAAAAAAATAGTGTTTCTGTGGAGAAAGCAATGTAAGAGAGCAAGCAGAATGCAAAATTACACAAAGACAGAACAAAATACATTCATAGCAGAAGAGAAAAGGCAGCAACAAGAATTTAGTTCTGTCTTAATTTCAGAAGTGTACTTCCTACACTAGACTAACATTATCCAAGTCATCTCAATGTCAATTGCACGAAAAACCTTCTCTAGTAAATGAAATAATTTACTGTTAATATTTAACTGTTCTCCCTATGTCTCATAACATCATCCAATTTAATATTACTCCAGTTAAAAAATAAAACTTTGATACTGAAAATGTTTATTCCAAATTAAATAGCTTCATTAGCATGTGCCTTGCATTATTATATACATTAATTACAGAAACATCCTGTGTGATTTGTCAAGATCAAATCTTTATTTGGACATTCTTTCCTGGTTAGGAAAATTTAAGTGTAGGCTTATGTTGACGCATATTTTCTTCTTTAAGGATAAGAGGCGTCAACATCAGCCTACATCAAGATTAAATTAAGGACATTATCAGAGTATACTAATCTTTACAAAAAATTAAGTTACAGAAACAATTTGGAACTAATTTTAATGTTTCTTGGGGTTTTATTTTTATAGCTGTCAACATTCAAAAGATGAAATAGAAGATAAGAAATGAAAGGGTGTGACTAAAATTTAGAAGTTTAATTCTATCTTCTTTCTGAATAATGAAGTCTTATATCAGTATAAAAACTACTTTAATCACAGGTGTAAAATTCTTTTAAACTGTAATGATTTATGTCCATCACTGCTTAAGCTAATTAGTAATGCTATCTTCTGACAAATTTTATTTTAAACTTTCAACAACAAAAACTCAGTGAGAAGTATTAGTTGGTGGTTGGAAACAAGGATTATAACTCCATTATATTAACTCAGTTTTGGCATTATATACATTTTGTTAGGTAGACTGTTAAACACCAGTGATTATATCTACAGCTACAGTAGAGATACATTGTCACCTGAGCAGGAATTTATAAAGACAGAAAATACTCATTTAACTTACAGGTTTGTAAGAGTATAACCGGATCCCAGAATTTGACTTCGACATTAGTAATATGAAAGGAGAGCATTTGCAATTATTTAAGAAGATAACATTTAGTTGCACGATTTTTAACTTGTTTGAGACAGCAATATGGTCTAATACTCCCATAATAAAAATTATGTTAGTATGAAATAATGCAGATACCATCACTGACATTATTATTATCTAAGTTGTGTGATGCATTTATCAATGATAAGAGAGTTTTAGACATGTACTTCTGGAAATGTTAAAAATGGCAATAATAATTACAGTTCTACCATGTTAATGCTTTTACTAAAACAGCCACTTTCTATGTGTTGAATTGAAATGGAAAGGAAAAACAACTGAACTTCAACACTACAAAGCTATTAAGGATCCCTCACCTTAGAGCAGGCTTTTTCAGTTTGCATGCATTGAGAAGATTCACAGACCTGCTTAATCCAGATTGAGAGGTGCATAAACAAAGCAGAATAAAAAGTGAATGCAACAATAAAACATGGAAACAAGACATTTACAAGACTTACATTAAAAGACAAAATTGCATGCTTTCAAGATATGAAGTCACGTGCAAGAATAAACAACAAAGTGCTTATTGACTCAGTTAGATGTTTGATCATTTCAAACCATACATTTAAGAACACCAATGTATCTTTGAATGACAAAATCTCAGCAGTGCCCCGATAGACTGACCATTTGTAAAGAGACTGTAAAATAAAATTTAAAAAAAAAAATCAAAAAGGCTATCTGAAGGAACACGACAGATGACGCAGCTAAAAGACAAAGACTATTAAAAAAGCAACAACAAAGACAAGAAAATAAATCCTCATATATACATACATATACCATTGCATAGCATGAATGTTTCAGGCAGTTGCATTACTGAATTGTGGTGAACAAATCTGGCCAAAATTAAAAAGATATATACCTTATTACTAAAATTACTTGGAAAAATATAAAAGCTTTTTAATAAAATAAATTAAAAACCAGTGCACCATACTCTTAAGACAGAAACTGATGGCATTAATATTTTGCCTAGCACTCATTCTGACCCTCATTTAAATCAATTAGAATGAACTCAGGAATAACATATGACTTTAATTTCATTACGCCTCTGAGCAAAATGCACTAATAACTTTAATTGTTAGAGATATTGTGAAGTGGCATAATAGTTTTGCCACCCGAAGTTCAGTGGAGAGGGATTTCTTTTTTAATTTATATTCTAAATATTTTAAACCATTTTCTTTGAGAGATGAGTGTTACACAGAGCATCTAATTGAAGGTTTGATTCAGAGTTTGTGTGTGCCAGTTACAAACCCTCACTGCCCCCCAACATTAATTCCAGGCGACTGAACAATTTCCTAGGGGCCATGTGTTTAGAGTTTAGAAGAACAGGAATTTATCATATTAAAGTATTTTATTCTCCCTGCAAACAAAGCTCTTTATGTTTTCTTTGTTCCTGCTTCTTCCTTTTGATCTCCATTGTCAGAGTTTTGCACCATTGTAATACTCTGCAATCTGCTGGGGGAGAAAGAATGACTGATTGTCTCCTTTTGAAAGGCAAAGTATGTGCAAGCCTGCAGCCTGCACCAGCATCCCTACTGGGAAAGGTACTGTCTGCATTCTCCTCCCATACTTTTTTTCCCCCCCTTTTCCCCCTCAACTCTTGGAAACAAAGCTATCCTAAATGAGTCACAAAACCTTAGATTTTAATAGGGAACACAAAACATCACTACTACGCACTGGCCATATTCCAAAGACAGATTTAGTGTTAAGCAGCAAACTTCAAGCCACAATAAATGCTAAAGAAAGAGTGCAGGGGGAAGGGAAAGTTCTGGTCATGATACACTAAACTTATCTTATTTGGAATGAAAATTTCAAATAACTATTCTAAGCACAAAGTTTAGAAAAAAACTATGGCAGCATTCAAAAAGTTGTTACTCAAAATAGCTCATACACTTCTAAATCACGGAATTAGGAAATGTATTAAAATTCAAATCAAATCCTCTGATGAAAGCTTTCTTGTTAAGATGACACGGAAACACTTCTCAAAGCCAGGCAATTCTTGATTGTCCATCTGTATCAGGTGATTGTTCAGTCCATCTCAGAATCACTCCAGCTCTCTGCTAGCTGGTTGGCACCCAGAGCTGTGTTCATATGGTTCCCAGAGCTTGAGGGCAGCAGCTCCTCTTGGTGCTTGACCACAATTTTTGGTCCCAGTACCACCATCATCACCAGGCTGTCTTGCACTGTATTACCACCACATACTTTTATAATCCAGTTGATCCATGTTTTGGATTTGTGCTTTTGCTCTATTCAAGTTATTTCAGACCTTCCTTAACCTGGACAATTGGGTATTGACTGCAAGATCTGAATGCTGAAGCAGGGTTTGATGCCCTCAATTCTAATTGAAGTCAGAGTCAGTTGAGGTTACTTAATGCTTTGCAAGATCTGGATCTAATTATCACATTAGGTCCTATAAGAACCTCCTGATATCCAGAGATACATGTTTTATACAAGGAAAAGCAATATGCATAGAGGTTAAATGATTTGCATAAGGTCACTGAGAGAATATATGGCAGAATTCAAATAAAAGCCTGCTAGTTCCACCCTTTCAGCCTCAAGCATTTTTTATTACCTCCAATTTTATATTCCTGACAGAAGAAGTCATTTCCATTTCAAATATTAAATGGGAAATCAGAAAATGCAGTGAACTCTGAACCACATCTCCTTGGTAATCCAGCAAGGCAGATAAGCCATATACCAACCTGTGGGTTCAAATGAGTTAACCAACACATTTAATACAGCTATTGTATGAAATGAGATTGTGTCTGCAGACATACCAGTAAATACTTCTATCTCTAAGCAGGAGAATGTATGGATGTACACTTAGTCCCCATGCAGACTATTTGCATGTATTTACATAGATAATGCACAACAAACTGTTTCAAGGGACAGACTGATGTAATTTCAATTGGACATCATACAGTCCTAACCTAAACAGTGCTAAGTATAGGAGAAGAGAGGAATCAGAGAGCACTTGATTGTAAGCCCTCTTTTCATAAGGCAGTAAAAGATTTGGGAAGGACTCAATTCACCTGCACTTTCTCTTGGACATATGGTCACAGGTAATAAAAATATGGAAGATGCTATTTTTTACTATTTATTTACTAGCAGATATTTGTCAGTCTCAACAGCAGATCAAAAGTTTAGAAGGTGACCCAGCAAAAATTTTTTTTTCCTTTTCTACTGTTGTTTTTAACTTTCATTTTTCAAACTCCACCTTTTCAATTGTGCACCTGCGCTGTATGGAAAAACCATTAAAAGCATTCACGTAAAAACTAAGTTCAAAAACATTTATAAAGACTTAATACTATTTACAGATGCTATGTCACGTGACCATATTTTGGACTTGAGAATACCTACACTACAAATTAGCCACAGTTCTGGAAGCAGTTCATAAGAAAAGAGCATGCCTTAGCAGAAATCAGAACTAAAAAAATATCTTGAAATTTCCCACCATCTGTAAACTGCGCAACACTGAGAGAAGCTTCCAACACAAATAAACAAGTCCTACCCCTTGAAAAAGGAAGCTATTTGATTTTGCTGATGTATTTCCATTACTGTTTTATGCATAAACACATGCATTTCCTGAAGGTAAAAGGGTCCAGTATAAAAACAAAGTATGATTGAATTCAACTTAAGGATACATAATGAATTATTCTACTTGACTGTATACAAGAAAGATATTTGGAGCACTTACTGTATCATCTTCGAATACTGAATATGGGGAACACCATTTACTATAAAACCCTGAAATCTGACCAGTTATTTCAAGGTTCTCTATTAAATGATTACAGACAAATTTACCAAAAAAATGTTTTGTACAGTAATTAACCAATGAGGTTCTTACCACTCCACTTTATTCCTCTTGAAGTACATTTATAGGCAAGGCACAGAAATATGCTTTAATATGGTTCAATAAAGGAAACAATAAAGAACATTTTCACATTAAAGACACCAATACAGAATTTTAGAGCATTTGAAGGGAGCAATAATTGTACAGCACCTGAATTTACAACTGCTTTTTTCAGGACAGGAAACAATCCCACCCTCCTAAGCACTCTTAATAAGTGCTCACCCATTTCAGCAAAACTGCCCATATATTTTTTTTTCTTTTTCAAAACTGAATACACATTTTCATGCTGCATATTTAAAGCATCTTCAGCCTAATGTCTTCAGTAATGTGAAGGGACAAAGCATAATAAAAGGACACTAACTACTTGACCTGTGAACGAATTTCTCACACAGGAATCAAGACAGTCTAAAAGTAGTCCCTAATGATGCTCTCTAAGGACTTTCCCACTGGCATTCTGGGTATCCAGGCTGCACGTGGGTCAGGTGGAAGGGATACAGGCTGCCACTTATCTACAGGGATCCTAAGCCAGGATAATGCCTACAGGCTGCAGGCAATACCAGATGAAACACAAAGGCCTCCAAGAATAGAGAGAGCATGAGTATGACCCTGAGCTGCACTTCATCCACCCTACTCTGGGGCAGAAAGTTCTATGCTGAACCCTAGGGACAGAGCACAGAGACTCAGGAACCATACCCTCTGTACATAGGTGAATCTTCCAATTCTCATATATTTTATAACTACTAGTTGAAACTTAATTAGGAAGAATGAAATTATTATAATTATTAAGAAAAAATAATTTGTGAAGTACAAACATGGTTTAAAATTCAGCATGTACTAAATAGTACTCCTTTTTAAACACTAATACATCTTTTCTAAAAGGAAAGTTCTTTCACCCATTTTCAAACTTCTACAAATCAAATAATGGAACAGTTTGGACAGTGTTTGATTTCCTTCTCTTCTTTTAAGGGCTGATTCAGACCAGCCTGCCAAAGCCTACAGCTGCAGCAAGCTCCAGCTCATAAGAGCTCACAGGAGTTCATTTTTGTAACATAAACAAATATGCTATTTTCCAATTTTAATTGTGTACAATGTAACTTCTCTCTACTCTATAATAATAGAACCTGGACTTTCTTGAAAGCCAGTCCTCTTCAAAACAGTAACAAAAACTGGCATATCCTTAGCCACCATCTCCTCTTTGAGGTCAAGTTCTTTTTGAGAGACCTCAGATCTTGGAGGTTAATGCTCGCATCTCTACAACTTACTCTCCCTCAGAGCTGACAGCATCATCAGTAGAAAAAGATGAGGAGACACACAAAAGAAATGTACAAAAAAAATCCCTCAACCTAACCCCCAAACCCCACACTATTATCTTGTAAACATATACAACACAGCAGATTAGCACCACAAACACTGCCACATGTATCTTGAACTTGCTTCGCTCAATCCATTCCATTCCTTATGACCCAGATGTATAAAACATTTAGTATATTTAAAAACAGCTACACACAAAGCAAATTGGGACAGAGCAGTAATTTTTAAAAGGGCTTAATACATGCTAATGATAAGATATCTAAAGATGGATGTTTTCATTTGCATAAATATGTGCTAGGCACAGAATTTTCCTCCTCCCTGAGATGCTGCTAACCCTGTGCATGCAGTTTATATGATAATTTTGTTAGTCAGAGAAAACCACCAAAGATAACATACTGATTTGCAATGATAACACTGTTTCTCTGCAGACTACATGTATTCTACTAGCTACTCAAAGAATTCTTGCACCACTTTTCACATCATGTTGGGCAACAGCACAGTAGAAATGCTTTATTCTCTCTATGCTAAATTCTTAAAAGCAAGAAATGTAAACAAACCAGTAAGACCAAACATTGTACATTCTTTCAATATTCATGGTAATAACCTTAACTGTAATTAGAATGAATAAATTTAAAGCCTCTTAGAATGAAATCCATCTCCTTTTCTTTCCGAACTAAATATTTAGACTGCTGCTTTGCAAGTAAGAAAAACTACATATTTAGAAGGTTAAAACAGGAGTTAGACCATGTTTTCCATTCCATGGTTATAAGGTTTCTCATAGATGCCTACCTTTTTGCTGCTGGTGATACAGTCTCCTTTCTGGTTCCTGATGGAGAAGGTAAAGAGCCACTTGGTTTCTTTGGTAATACAGTTCCATTGTTAACTGTAGTCCTTAAAGGCAGGGTTTGTACCAGTGGTCTTGCTGTAAAACAAATATAAGATGAAATCACTGCCTTCATTTACTTTTCTGTGTTTTTTTCTTCAGCAAACAACACTAGAATATTTTAAATTTTCCAAGCAGTGTGCCATTTTTGTGTCACTATGGCCAAATTGAGCATAGATGAGCGTTTTAATATTGAGGAATTTAAAAAAAATTATTATTATTCATAACAATAATAGTCCTATCAAGTAAAAACTCTGTCCTAGATTAAGGAGCTTAGTGGTAAGCACAGAAGTAGTTGTACTCAAAACCAATCCTGCTCTGTCAAAAGAGCATCAGACTCTTGCCCACCTGGATAGCATCCAGAGGAGTGCTAGAAATGAAGGCAACTTGTCATCCCAGAAATTCCTGCTCTTCATCCCTCAGTCTTCTTGGAGGTTTTCCACAAGCAAATTATCTATTAAGAAATTTCTACTCTCCCCCAGAAGGTCTTTTTTCAAGGAATGTGGGCTTATGTTTGACAGACAGGATTTGTACCCTTTATTCAGAAAAAGCTATTGAAATCAGCAGAAGAGTGAAGGTAATAAGCTGGCATTATCTACCTACATCCTTCTGATCAAATATTGGCTCAAAAAAAGGATCTGGTGTCACAGCTGTAATTAACATTAGAATAACAGAAAAGTCCAATTCAAATAGTTAGAAGTTAGTTGCAAAAACTGCAAGCAATGAGTATCAACATGAATACTACTGTGGATCATAGCCTTGAAACAGAGACACAAACATGACTAGTGCTCTCTCCACATCAGAAAAAAAAAGCTTGAATCACTTGAAATTTGACAGGACTTTGTATTACAAGCCATTGTAACGATGCTACAAGCCTCTGGGTTCAGAGAAACACCACTTGAGAGAAGGCAGGAGTAGTAATTCACTTTAGGAACATAAAATTTCATTGAACTTGGAGAGGATGGCAGGGAGGATACCTATGAAATGTTCTTCAAAAAAGACTGCCAAGGATAAAAGAAATAAAAGGCTAAACTGAAACAGTACCAATTGTATACAATTACAGGTCATATTGTAACAACATCTTATTGTAGCACTGACAGCAAGCATTTATTGACTTGTTCACCCTAAGTTTTCATATACTGAACAAAAAGACAGATGCGAAAATCTGTGCCTTGAGAAGATTGTCAGTACATATGGCCTACTAGAGAATGCAACTTGCAAGACAAACTTTGTCTTGAAACTTTGTTAGAATACACTTACTTGTTATGTATTTGTCATTTATTTGTTCAGAGGAGAGAAATTTAGAAAACAACCTATAAGGGAAATACTGAAGGAACGAGGCTTATTTGGCTTAGAAGAGTGAAGGATGACAAGAAAGAACGTCAACAAAGAAGATAAAAAGAAAATTTTCTCTATGCTCACTGAGGGTGTCTTCCAGCTCTGCTTTCCATGATCTGTTTTAACTGACTAATGCTGTCTTTAGAGCTTATACAAAACATCTTAAGTTTACTTGGCTTCCCAAGTAAACTCTGTTTTTCTATTAATGAATTCAGATAGAATTCTATTTGCTTCTCCTTTATTAATATTTTTGTATATTAAATTATTTACACAGTTTTGTGCTGGAAGCTCTGCTGCTTGTTTCCTAATTGCTGCCCTGCTGCAGTTAATCCATATGTATAAAAGTGATTATGTTGCAATTGTACAGAATCACAGGTAGCTGCAGTTGAGAAGTTATGGACCTGTCTTCCTGCAAGCTTTCTGTTGCTCACAAAACTTTAAAGAAATTTGAGAAGACAAATTAGAACAGCAATTGAAGTTAAAAAAATAAATTATTAAAATATTTTCCTTAATTGTAGTTATTTTAAAAGAATGCCTCCAAAAGAGTAGCTGGAGTGAACTAGCTGGAGTCTATTTACTCTCCCAACCTTACAAAATTGAAACTAGCAACAGCCAGGAATAAAGCCTGCAACCTTTAACAGAAGTTTTGCTTCAGATCCACCACCAATCCACAACCCACACTTCTGGAAATAGAGATTTAAATGGTCAGCTAGTGTAGAAAGCAACACCACAAAACTCTTGCACAATATAGAGAAAAACTGTGCATTATTCAATAAATCCACTGTTTACTCAGGAGCTATTTGGTTTTACTTACAACAGCTAGTTCACACCAGCGGTAACTGGCATCAGTCACAAAATCCCAAACATGTCATTGCTGTTAGAAGTCAGTAACACACTATTACTGCTTTGTCAGTAATGTTTATTTTGGAAGTTCTGGTGCTTCAAGGTCTTACCTGTGGTAGCAGGACTGACAAGTTTATCAGCCTCAGCAGCAGCTTTTTTAATCATACTCTGATCTATGGATTAATAGGGCTGTTAAGTTTACAAACAAACCAATAATTGCAAAAGGAAAGAACAACAAACACAAGTAAAACAAAGGCAGGAAGCCATACTGAAACTCCACCAAGTAGTAGAAATAAATAAGGAAAGGGGAAAAAAAACCCAAACAACTAAACAAAAACTAAACAACAACTAAACCATTAGGGAAGGAGCTCTACAAATGGACAAGATAAGCCGCTCCCTTTCCATGATGTATGCTGCTTTTAAGCTTCTTAGCTCAAGAACACAAAGACTGAAAACAAGCTCAAGATTTTTCCATTATAGATTTGAAAGTCTGAAACTTGAAATCTTTGAATTAATTTTAAATCTGAAGTACTCAGAAAAAAAGAAGGCATTTATCCCATGAAGATTCTTGTTCCAGACTTTACACAGTACTGGGGGGACCCTGTTTTTCAAAAGGCACAGGCCTCCCCCAACACACACACACTTAGATCCACTTCATCTATAGATCAAATTATAACAGAAGCATACACTGTCCTTCAAGCCCCAGTTTGCATGGACACAATGTCTGTGTCATTCTGTGGGATCAAATTCCACTTTTTAAAATTTCGAATGTGGAATTAGTCATTAAACAATACAGGGAGAATAAACACGAGTTCAGCCCATGCAGCCCAAGGGGTATAAGCAGCCACCACTCCAGCTCCTCCCATGTTTAACAAAGCCCCTCTCCTAAGAGTATCCATCAGAAGCCTTCATAATGCTACTCCAAACTAAAATTAGTCTTATGCTAAGTAATTGCACACAATTTTTTATAAAGTAGTTGTGCCTACAAAGGAATAATAGATAATTATGTGAAATAGGTCATATTTGACAAAACAGCTGAAAAAAAACCCCAAGTGATCTGATTACTTCAGATTCTATTTCATGTTTATAATTCATGTTTAATAAGGTTGATCATACACTAAATGATACAGCTGATGTACAGCAAAGTGAAAATTCTTTACATAAATAGTCACAGTACTGATCTTCTCCAGAAATTAGGTAGGTTTTGTTGGCAAATACCAGGACTCATTCTGGTAATTTGCAATGGAGGAGCAACTGACATTTGTAGTCCTCTGTTTGCATTATTACAGTAAAAGCTCTAACACTGTAATTTCATACACACACTAAGAACCAGGCATGCAATACATACATTAAAAAAACCTCAAAACCACACACACACAAATCCAGCAAACAAGCAAGCAAACAAACCCCTACAAAACCAGCCATAAAAGACAGGGGGATAGGCTTACAGCAGCTTTTCTTCAATGTACATTGAACTACGGCTCTAATGGTCTGCCATGACCAAGAAAACTTCTCCTGATTTAGAGTTCAACTCTGCTCATAGAATCCAGGAAAATCTGGTTTATATTTTGCTAAGAAAAGCCAGCAGGCATGAAGAACAGATTTGGTTACAACTCAGTAATAATTACTAAACTTTATTTCCTCCATGCATTAGATAATATCTATTTTACAGGCAACATGAAGCCTCTTAATCCCTTGTTAAACCAGATTTGATCATTTTATCACAGTGGAGGCTATCTTTAGTAACATTTAACTTATCTGATATTTTAATTTTTTTCTCAATAAAACAAAGACAAAATAAGGAGATTACAACAGAAAGGGAAGAGAACATGAAGACAAGATTTCAGATATTTAGTGCCTATTCCATCTGACAGCTAGCATGAGACACAAATAACTCATTATTTGGCTCTGTAATTCTGTCCCTTTCAGCTTTCCTCATCTCCTGACACAAAACTTTGTAATAAACATGACATCTCAGTTCAGCAAATTAAGTAGTTCCTACCAAGTCTGTTAAATCAGTGACTAGAACTAAATATTTGTTGTAGGGTTACAAATATACAACCAAAATTAAAGGAAGTCCTAACTTTAAACAGAGAATATTATGAATCCATAAATACATAACATAATTATCATGCAAAGTAAGGTTTTAATTAATATTAATACATATCAGGAACCCAAAAGAAACAACTTCTTAAGTTAGACAACAGAGAGCCTGTGAAGTCAGTACTTTCTTTCCACATCTAGGTTGCCACCACTCCTGAGACCACCCTAAAATACCTTGTGTGTTTCTCTGAGCTGCACACAGGCAGCCTCGCAGGCCTCTGCAGCCTCACACACTACAATAAATCACATTGCTTGGGTTCTAATAAACCTTTACTCCTGTGAAGTGCTGGATGTTCAAGTCCAGCTTTTCTGAACTGTGCACAGAAAAACTCATTCCTGCAGAGCAGGAGAGCACACTGTGGCACATGGGCACAGCACAGAATTCTGCCAAGCAGTGACATCTCTCACACCTTATACCTCACTGGCTCTGGCTCTGCTGCTCTGGAACACGGTCAGGTAACATCCACAGCTCTACCTTTCTTTTGTAGTTGAGCAGCTGTATTGTACCATCTCCTTAGTCATGTCAACTCTGTGCTAGCTTAGAGCTCTGTCTTATGTCTGTACAATCCACAGACACTTGAGACATTTTAAATTAAATTTTAATTAGAATTTATATAAGTTTAATTCATTTTTTAGGATAAAACCCCCCCAACCTATTAGGAGTTTCACCCACAGAAGACAATGCCTTCCCTAAAGAGTTTACAAAATACCTTGATCAGAAATAAGGAAGCGGTAGCAATGGTTAAATGTAGTTTATGGATTAAGCATTAAGAAAATGCAAATGCTTTGCTGGTTCATGTAAAACTGTAGAAGGCTCACAGATTTAACCATCTGGATTTCTATGTGTTCTTTTTAACAGCCTGAATTTCAAATGTATTTTATTTACAGTTGGATTTGTTGAATTTGAATATTTCAAGATCTAATGAACAACCTATTTTAATACATATGAAACACTCATTGAACTGCACTATTTTACATCTGTCTGAAATGCAAACCTTTGGTAGGTCCTTTCTTGTTCTGCATGGCCTGCTGCTCCTCTGTAATATTCAAGCGTCGGACCACATCAGCAAGGGCAGATTTGAGCAGCTGGATGTCATCTTCCTGCATCTGGACACGCTGCTCCAGAGAGGCAATGCGGTCTGTGACCTCCATACTGCTTGCAGCAGAGGCACTGTCATCTAAACAAAGCAGCAGAAAAAAAATGCAATATCAATAATGGATAGCCGTCCAGAAGTACTTTATGCAATTGGCTGCAGGTAAAAACAAGGCTGTTCTCAGAGCTGATGACTTCTTGAGGAAGAAAGTTTTTGAGTGAACAAAAGGAAGAGATGGAAATTAAAATAAATAAATAAAAGATATGTACTTAAGTAAGATGTTATTATGAGGTTGGCTTCAGGGCCAGCTGTTAATTGGGTTTCACTACCAATTATCTGCACATCAGAACTGCAGTGATCAATCATCATCCTTCACTGTTCTGCTCAACACAACATTCTGACACTGCTGGGCATTCACAAAGAGCTACATTTTCTGATATGCTACACACCCTTCCAGAGTTTTCTGTCTCACATAGCTCATAGAGAAGCATTACAAATACATAAGTAACAGATAGGCTTACACTTTTTCAAGCTACCATACACAGGCTGAAGAACAGATACTGACCCAATCTGCTAACCCCTAGTTTATACCAGCAGCTTTGACACCATTCCCTCTAACTGAAGTAAAAACCCAAATAATTTCAAAATTCCTCAGTAACTCTACTCAAAGCCCTCAAATTATTAAAAGGGTTATTACTTTGATACAATTCACCCATTATTTGGAAGATAAAAACCCAAATAATTTCAAAATTACTCAGTAACTATACTCTAGCCTGCAAATTATTAAAAGCGTCATTACTTTGATACAATTCACCCATTATTTGGAAGTAACCCATAGTAGCTTCAAGACTGCAAATCCATTATGAGGACTACACGTTCTTTCCACTCAAAACTAGCAATAAGAATATATTTGCTAAGTCCTAAATACATTTCCCATCATATAGTAACACTGTCTCCTATTACAATATTCAGTTAAGAGAAATAAGAAGAAAGCAACACCAAAGACATCAAAGTCAGTCTCAAATAGGGAAATAATATGCAGTTTTTAAAGAGAATTGCAAAGTTTTATTTAACTAGGCTTCAAAACCTAAAAAAAAGTTAGGTACTAACTTATTGGATGATCTTAACTAACCTTATCAAGGATCATAGCTTTCAACTCATGACTTAGGAAGTCATACTGCAGCAAAAATGGATATTTATGCTACTATCTGCAAGCATACTTGACTTCTCACTCATACCCAGTGCAAGTCTGCAGCTTGTATTTCTTCTGTTAAAGCTGAGCTCTCTTTGTGAAGAAGGTGGTATTTGTTTTCATTTCTTGTGTTCTTAATTCTCTGTTCCAAACCAGAGTTTTACCCTTCTTTTGTAAAAGGGCGCAATACAAAAGTTAAATGGTTTCTGCATAATAATAACTCCTCTTGAATTTTAAAACAAAGTTAAGTGTTTAAAAAAAGGAAAACAATTTTTTCTGAGTACATGTAAAAGCATATCCAAAAATGCTAATGCATACAAACTTTTAATCATAAGCATCAAGGAAAAAAATGTGATTATTTTATTTTTAAAAAAATCTATTCATCTCCAAACCACTCCAATGCAATGGTTTTGAAATCTTTTCATCAGATCAGTTTTGGCTTCCTCATCTCTCACACCCCCAATAGCTATCTGTGGTTATCAAAAGCAGAATTAGAAACAACTCAGAAAAAATGTAACAATATTGACAGTCCATAAATAGCTACAGACTATTATAGTTTAAAATGCTAGTTAATTCTGTTACAGGATTTTCAGATCTTATTAAAAATATCAACATTAGGATATTATTAGGCCGAATATAGTAGTAATGTAAGTATCTGTTTCTGAATGAAGTAAATCAGAACTCAAGTTCCTGAAAAATGTTAAAAAACTTTCCCCATGAAAAGCTTTCCAAACTTTGGTCTAATCAGACTTCTACTCAACAAAGGACTCTGTCCTGTAGCTATTACAGGTAATTAGTCCCCAAACTCAGATTAGCAGCTATGCTGGCAGCAGTAAGAGCTGCCTGCAGAACTTAACCTTTCCTCTACAAACAAAAGCCCCACGCTGCTCTAATGACTTTACACTTTAACTCAGCTGGAAATAACAGGGATTAGCATACTGGACAATAGGCAACCAAATCAAAGGCTTGATTTAACCAATACAAGCCAAATTCAAACTTTAGCAATTCTGCCAAATTCAGTACCATCAGGAATAGTTTTCCTCTGAATTCAGTCAACAAAAAATAGCTCAATCCCAAAACCAGGGCAGTAAAGGAAACCCAGGGGAAAATCAGTTGGTGTTGAAATTATATACCCTTGCTACAAAAGAAAACATCCTCATTGAAGTATCCATTTCACTAACTTTTAAGTGTGCAGAAACAGTAATTTTGCCCAGACATTAATCATCAAGTGGTAAATCAGTGGCACTGGTTTATTTACAGTCCTGTAAGACATCACTCCCACTAATAACTATTAAGATGTACAGTTGTGTCCCTTCTTCCCCTTCCCCCATCTGTCACTGTGACTCTTTCCCTCACACCCTCACTGGCCAACAGGCCCCAGCAAACCCTTTCTTGGACACAACATCTGTATCTTCCACTATCATCTCCTTGTAGGGTCCTGGCAACATAACCCTCATCCTTGCTGTAACCTACAGCTTGTTTCATTTTTATGGTTCTTACTTCACTAGGTGCAGTTCCCTTCCAAGGATGCAGAAAAAAAATAAAATTTTAACAGCTTTCAGTAAGATTGCAGCTGAAGACAAGACTGCTTACAGTGCAGTAGCATTTCACCTTACCTCCTTTTTGCATGCATGTACAAGTAAGCTAGAAAAGAGGCACAGAATACAACAAAACTACATTTTATGAAGAATGCAAAGTTCAATTATAAAATAAGCATAACCTGTTTGTTATGCAAGTTGAGGGTGGAATGTTCTTGCCATTGAGATCGCTACATCCCAGTATGTTGAGCAATAAAGTTGCATTTTCAACACAGCCAAATAAGTGAAATGGCACAGTATCAGAAGAGAAAAAAAACAATTAACACCATAAACTAACAATACAACAACAAAAATGTCACTGCAGATGTCACCTATTCTGTCCACACAAGCAAGAGTGGTATTGTTAGCCTAATTTGTGACCTGCCTCTGCAGTGTACCACCCATCCTCACAGCAAAGGACATTTGCAAGGAATATTTTAGCACACATTTGTAATGCAATTTGGAAAGGCAAATGAAGGAGACTGCAAAGCCAGACAAATTACCTTCAAGTATTAGATCTCGTTATCAGTCACTACCACCCCTTGCCCACAGATGGGCAGAACAGACATCACACCACCTACATGGGGAGCATCAATAGCACAACAGAATTAATCGTTACTTTTTTCATCAATGGGAAGAATAAGGACTTTACAGTGAAATTTATGTAACATGATTTTAGAAACCTGAAGTGAGTCACTTTCTACAAAGTTCATTTATTTTCACTGATTTTAAGGCAAGTCTAAATCATTGTCTCAAACATGTAAAGCATAGAACGGTTTTGGTGGGAAGGGATCTTAAAGATTCCTGTCCACCTGCAATGGGCAGGGAGTTAATCTACATCTCATGAGATAAATGCCACCTACAACGTCCAAAATTAGAAAAAACAAGGAGGTATCAATTCAGACACCTCATTTTTCATTGTAATAGGCATTTGTGGTAAAACTTGGAAAAAAG
Organism: Passer montanus; assembly: GCF_014805655.1. Lineage (NCBI taxonomy): Eukaryota > Metazoa > Chordata > Aves > Passeriformes > Passeridae > Passer > Passer montanus. Next base: position 6,095,969 of record NW_024367372.1, read on the forward strand.
AGTCATTTATTATTTTTGCTTTGCTGAGATTCTGTAAGTTTCAAAGGGAAGGCAGCAAAAAAGGGGAATGTACTACATACCTCTCTAAATTGTCCAACCAGCTAATCCATGATCTCATAGATTGGAAAGATTTCTCATGGCAAACTAAAAGACAATACTGAGTCAAATGATTAATCTGCTTCCAGAGTGTATTCCAGTTTTACAGCAATTTTTCACTTGAGCTTAGCCAAATGTGAAGAAACATCTGAAGCAAAGCCAACAACAGGACGTGTATGCTGTTTACAAGAATGATTTCAATACTATTTCTTGTATGTAGGCTAAAGCTAAATTACATACTTACACCATTAGTTAGAAGGAAGCCTGTTAGATACATACTATTTTCTATAGATTTCTTCTACAGAAAAACCTAAACCTTCTAAAAAACCTAAATCTTACTTGTATGTTAACATGTATGAAATAATTAAAGTAGGACTTGGCATTCTGCCCCACAGAAGAACTACTTTACTAAATATATTCCACATTTGCATTATGCAGACATTAATTTTGAGGCTATCTTGTCCAGCTCAGACCACAGCAGTTGACCATGCAATGGAAATATTATGTACTGATTCTCAAAAGACTGGCAAACAAATTTGAGTTTATTTAATCTACATGGCATATTTGGAGCACCAGTTAACAGGATAAAACATGAAGTACTTCCAAAACTGATTGCAACTGTGGTTGCTAGACACTTTTTTAATAATATATTTTAAAAGTGGCATCTCAAAGTCTTTGCAGAGTTGTCCTTGTGTTTAGACACTCTGCAGGACATCAGGAAAGAAAATGCAAGCCTTCTAAGGACAGCAAATGCCAGCAGTGGTCATCGGCAAAAACTAAAGATAACCCACATGACGGAAAACATGGCAAGGGATGGCAGTGGAAAGGCAGCATCACCAACACACAGAGCAGCTCTTCTTCTAGCATAAAGACACAGATTGTGCCAACAAGCCTGAATTGAGCTCAGCTAGCAGGAATACTTTCTGTCACTGAGAGATTTCATTAAGCGTATCACGTTCTGTACTTGTGCTGAAATCAGTTGGTACAAGTATTTACATTCCTTGGAAACAGCTATGAACTTCAGGGCCACTACTGCAGTCTCATGAAACTGTACATGGACAGAAAGGAATTCTCCACCCTCAGCATGCAGCTAACTCTACGGCAGAACACATCAGCTGCTAAGAAAGACATTGCATCAAAGGAGAGAGAAAGCTAAAACAGTAGTTATGAAAAAAGAAGCAAACAAACAAACAAACAAAAAAAAAGCACAATCTTGCAGGCTGCACAAATCCAGCCTGAATTTGACCCAGTATTTTAGCAATCAATTAAGAACACTGAAGATCCTACACTTACAGAAACGTCCTTCCACCCATAAAGGCCTATGGCTTTTGCACTCCACTAACTGCAAAGCTGTCAGATGTGGCACATGTCACTCAGCACACATTTGGCAAGGTCCCCTTCTCCTGCCCACATCATCACTGAGATCTCATGCAAGTAACTGAAATACATCAACTACTTCCTTCAAGCATCCTGGGAGTAACACTACCACTAACTTTCAAATGACCTCTCTGCTTCACCTCTCTTGATACCATATGTTTAGCTTGAAACTCTAAGAGAGCAGAAAAGCATCCCTCTGTGGCAGGCATCTCCTACACCTTCCAAATCCTGCCCTCCCTATTTGGTTCATTTCATGCATCTTTGAGTCTGGGTCACAGAAGTCAGGCAGACAAGCTATTTGATAGAAACAGTTTTTCTGAGTTGACAGCAACAGAGAGAAAAAAAAACCCAAAAACCTGGGAAGAGAGACAATCATCCAACTTCTCTCAGAATGAACACAAGCAATTCACTGTAGCACAGAAACAGGGGAATGCAGCCACAACACTGTTGCCAGGCTTTGAAGCAAGATTGGAAAGTACCAAGCATTCTTGTATCAGTTTCTGTGGCATAATGTCAGCGGTCATTTGCAGACCAGAGCCTCTGTGCAAGGCAACAATGGGAAAATAAAAAAGCAGGTTTAGTTTCCTTTGACAACACCACGCCAAGCTCCTTTGTTTAAAAGATTCATGTCAACAGTATTTCACAGACTAAATATCTTTGCTCACTTTTCTAATGCAAAACACTGAAACACTGTACCATACCTGAAACACAGCAGCAGCCCTCCAGGCTTGTCTCCTGGGGACAATGACAACACATATGGGCAACAGCTTATCATAAAGTCTGGTACATACTAGACTGGTCTGCCAGATTAGAGCTTTCCACTGTGAGAAGCAAGTGGATTTAAAGCCCAAAATAATGTTATCCTATTTAATCTTGTTACTTTGTGTGGTTAGGGGAAAAAAAAAACAGGCAGAATCTTTTAACTACAGGTAAAATTGTAAACATTGTTGCTTTACATGAAGTTTTGGAAATCAAAACTGGTTGCCAGCTGAATGTCTAATCCTCTAACTGTATTTTGCTATAAAGGTATCTATAATAGGATAAAAGTTCAAGCATAACATATACTTTTTGAGATGGAAAATTTTGATTATGAGGAACAAGAAATCATATCTAATATTTAAACCCAACAGCTACAGGAACAATGCCATGCCTATCTATAAGCTCATGTATGTATACACACATACCATTTTTGAACAGGTAGGACAAGTTTTCAGTTCATTCTGTATTCTAATGCATGTTCTTAAGATAAGAGTGATTAGCAATGCAAGGAGATGCCCTAGTTGGGTACAATCAGGTACATCTCACATTAAGTAATCTGAACAGCCCAGATTAGTTTTTCCATGTCTTCACACGATATGCATGTGTAGGAGGAAATGGGATGTTCTTCTCTGTCCCACACATAATGCCCTTCTCTGGATGTGCTGGGAGCCACAGTAGCAGTAAAGTAATGATCAGATCATTTAGAACTGATCACTTCTAAACCGTTTTAATTAAAAAAATACAAATATTTTTTGTCAACTAAGATGGACTACAGATGGTTATTTTTGTGAACAGTATTTTCCCTCCTCTAATACAGCTAGCTATTGCAGCCCAATACTTATTAAATCTTATTACTGTATTTCCCAACACTCACAGAGGAATAACTTGTCCTTTTACAGTTTTACCACTAGAAACTTAAAGACAGGGAATATAATTTCCTAAAATTAGAGGCAGAATTTGAAAGGATAAATCCATAATAGCAATCATCATTCAGAGCCTCACAGCTGGGAGCACTACATTCATTAACAAAATGGGAGAGAAGAAAATGATCTAACAGAACATTTTCAGAAAGCTCCTCGTGGCTAATTAGTTAGGAATCACTGCAGCAAAATTATAAGCATGTGTCCTTGACCTGCCTGTAGCTGTCAAGCTATAGCCAGCAGCTTACTATTTTTTCCCAAGCAGATGGTAAATGAGCTTCTACTTGGAAATCAACCAGTTAAAAATTATCATCCCCAACAGCACTTAAGATGGAAGAAATTTTTGACACATCAATAAATTAGAGGAATTTTACTCAGAAGAGGTCTATCAACATAAATGCTTTAACAGTTCAGAGCTACTGTGCTGGCTCTGTTGAACACAGAAGTCAATAGAAAATGTTTTAGCCAGTTATGATTCCTGCACATGATCAGCCCATACCATTGAAAAAAACCCCAAACCCCAGCATTGCAAACAGAAACCAGGAGAGTAAGGATAATATTCCACAGCATAATATTAATGCAAGGATAGTAGTTTGAAAAGGAAGTGACTCCATGGCACCTGACTGGAGTTAAGAAACTGAAGATGCAGCCTAACAAGAACTTGCTAATGAAGGAACCAGTAGGGTAATTAAGGTATCAGGGCAGAATGGCTGGGCTGTTTTACCATCTCATATTCTCAGTGATGTGCTGAGAGAGTACCTGTATCACACCCCTAAAACAAGAGAAGAAAACTAGATGTGGAACATGGGAGAACATCTCCAATGACTCTCCATCTCCATGTCACAGCTACAGCTCAATGTCCAAGTCATCCAACAACAGCTAGGAAGGAATGAATGCAAATTCATCACATGATGTAAGGCAAAAAAACTTCAGCTTTTGTTCAGCACTACTAGACAAAAAGAACCAATTCAGATGGGATTTGCTTCTCCTAAATATACTTTAAACCACATGCAAATAGACACCACACATCAGTTCACAAAAAATGTTCTCCTTGAAACTTTGTAGTGTTTAATTCAATACCTTTTCACTGCTGTAAAAAACTGGATGTTTCCATTTGATTCTTCAGCTATGCCATAGTATAAAAGCAGAAGTATTTACTTTACCTTGCAGTCAGGAGAGATTGAAAAGGCAAGAAAACTGATTTAAAACACCTTTTAAAAGTTACTGATGTTAGCCCTTGGGAACACATTACAAGCCAATTCTATTTTTTTCTTCTTTGTTGTGTATTTAAGTCATTTTACAAAAGAAAAGTTGGTTCACTCTCAAGAAACCTTAAGGCATATCAGCCAGTAGCTGATCTGCAGTTGAATGCAGCCTTTATGTTACATTAGAGACAGGACCATTTAAACACTTAAGAAACTACTTAGGTCAGCATACATTTTGTCATTTTCCTAATTTCCATATTCAATATTAAAATGACAACTGATCCTCAAATTTACTTGGACTACTAGCTTTGTAGTAGATTATATTTTTTAATAATCTACAGTTTAATGAAAATTATAATCTTTTATATATATATAGATATGGTTTTTTAAAAAACAAATTGAAAACACTATTAAACTTTGAAAATGTATAAGCAATTAAACACTTTTCCGTTTAAGAAATTACAAATTTACTAAACTGAGACTGCATCAATAGCAAGTAATCCATAGTTATATATTTGAAATAGTTTATGTTTTGTCTTATTTCCTAAGTGCATCCTTTGAGAAATAAGAATTGGAAAATCTCAGCCTCCAATCAATAGCATTTATTTGTAAAATAAATACCACTCCCATTCTACATTTACATTTCTTAAAGGCTAATCAGCTTTATTAATTGTTTTCTGTAGAGTCAAACTAAGGAACACAATACAAAGAGAATAAAACATTTCTCCTGCACCTGCAGAAGGGGCCATTGATGTCTAAAGCAGATTTATCACTTTCACAGACTCTGGGTACTTGATCTCAGCTAATGGCTTTACTTTCAGCAGTGGTCTGACTTTTCTTTAGAACTCTGTACTTCGTGAATATTTTAGTTTCTGAAATTAATGCAGTGTTAGGCTTCATTACAGATTGTCACAAAGACAAATCACAATCTAAATATTTAAAGGAAAAAAATTATTTCAAATTTAGAAAACTATTAAAAGTAATTTTTTAAAACCTGTCTCATTCAGTACTGTCTCTGACAGGAATATAGAATTTTTTTCTAGGATGGGCAGTTAATCTAGTGCACATGAGAAGTACTTCAATTAACTAGTGATAGCCTTGCTTGGATGGCAGAGGTAAAAAAGCATCCACAATGCCCACAACAGAATGGAACTTTACCCTTCATCTTCAGTTAGGATTAAGTCTTCCCTTCATTTAAGTCTGACAAATATAAAACAATATAATATAATTATTAGTAATAAACTTTCTTACTGTAACTCTTCCCATTACATATTCCCACTCTCCACCAAAAAATCTTTGCTAAGACAAATGCAGAAAGAACAAACTGCCCTTGACAAGGACTCAAGCACAGCCACATTTGATACAGTATTTGATGTCCTGGTATTAACCAGGAAGATGATGGCTTTAAGGCTGTTTAGGAGTATAAAGAAAAAAATCCTTTATTTTCTATCCTTAAATAAAAAATGAAGTCAGGTTTATTTCAAGAAACAGAGAAACATACATAATCTGAAAAATTATTTGGTTAAAAATGTGACTCCTCTAATTGAAGACAATTTGCATTCTTTTTATTTTTAACTGGGTTCCCTAGCATGAGATCATATTCTTATTTCACCACAATAGGGTGCACAGCATTGTCACAAATTCCATCCAGCTGTGATGCCATTCCCAGCACACTGTGAAGTGTGGTCCTGGCACCCTGTGAGAATGAGTGAGTTTTATTCTAAGGCTTGCCCCATCCTCTGCAGTACTTGGCAATGCCACAGCATGCACGTTGCCTATTTTTAAAAGAAATTCAGGCTTTCTTGGAGGAGGAGATGGAGGAGGAGACAATCTATTTTATATCTTTCATGTTGGGTAAAAAAAGTTAGAAATACACTTTGATCAGTGAGTGCAATATTGTCTCTCCCCAGGGCTGTGACAGCCCTCAGCAAAAGTGACAGAGTCAGCAGATGTCTGGTCTGCCCTTGGCTGGGAACAAGGACCAGGCCAAGGTCCAAGCAGAGCCTGGCTCATGACTGTTCCTCTCCTTCAAGGACTTTGTGGGACTGATTTCCTTCTGGCGGCAGTCAGTACTTCTCCCGTATGAGTTTTCACTCCAGAGATTAGATGGATGACGACTGTGCAAAGTAAATCCTTTCCCAAAAGCCATCTCCTAATAGCACTGTGCTGAAGGACTAGTGTGAACAAACCCTGCAGAAAGCCTGGCTGATAAGGCTCTTGTAGCCCTGTGATTACTGGGAATCTGAGCTTCAGCCTTCATGATAAGGTGGAGCCTATCAGCAAAGACAAACCTTTAAGGCTAATATGACCATTCAGCTTGAGTGCAAGAGTTCTCTTATGCTTTCTTAGCTCTGGATGCAGGTGGAACTCACATAAGTCAGACTTCTGTATGCAAGAGTACAGACACAAGTTAGGTCAAGTACAGCCACTTGAACTAAATGAATTTAGTATTTTAAAGGCAGTGTTTAACAATACAATCTTTACTTACAATTCAAGAAGGAACATTTTTTAAAGTGGTCCTGCACATAGATTAGTGGCCTAGAAGTACGTAAAGATTATTGCAGTGATAAGATTTGCCCAAAACAACATTCAGGTACAGTAAACTTTCTCAACATAGCACAGAGCAGTGATTGCCATGGGCAGTAAACTGAGCACCACGTTGAACTTGGAAATCACTAGATTTACAAGGGATGGAAAAAAGTTGAAACTGATTGGAAAACATTTCTCCCAGCTCCACTGAAGAGATAGTTCAGAAAACAATATCTACTCACAGTACATCAATTTTTTATGTCAGCCATGGCAAGTGAGAGATGCCTTTTTAAAATATCCTTCATTTTAGCACTAGACAGTCAAGATTAAAACCTAGCACAGTACAGCTTCTCCACAAAAATACTTAGTTACATAAAAGCAATAAACTTAATAGATGAGCTCGTGCTAAGATACCCAGATCTCCACGGCAGAGAAGTCCAACCCCCAGAAGCAACAGCTTCCCTGAGCCAGTGACCCATCTCCTCACTCTCAAAGGTCTTATTTGTAACAGTTTCCAAATGTTGATTCTTCACCAAAAGCAAAAACATTCTGTATTAGCAAAGCCAGAAGTTGAAAAGAAAGGAAAAATGATCCAGTTGATCAAGAATCCTGTTACACTTAAGCCAACAAGCAACTGTTCTAGTGGTGAGTGCCACTAAGACAAAGGGGTCACACAGCCAAGTAAATCTATCCACACCTCTCTTTTTCTTCCTTTTAGATGGGAACAAGACAGCTTTGTAGGCCCACTATCAAGTAAAAATAACAAAATAAAACCCAAAGCAAAGAAACAAACAAGTTGCTCCTTAAAAAATCCACACAAGAATAAACCCAAACCCAAATAGTTAACTGAAAACTACATTTTGAGAAGTCATTCACAGAGTGCAATAGTTCCTGCTTCTCTAATCATTAAAAAAGAAAAATATTTTTTCCTACTGTATTATAAAGTAGTTCAACACCCTACTAGCCCCCCTTGCACAAAAAAAAGAGGCTTTTGAACTGGACATCAAATATACTGGTTTCATATTTACTGCATTTCAAAATCACATTAAATATACTTATCAGATTTATCTGACTCCAGGAAAGTCTGTCCTCTGAAATGGATGAGGCCTAATTTCTACAAAAGTATAAAAAATTATTAAGTAATTAAAAAGTCTTATAACACATGAAAAAAGTTTTGTTTAAAGCTTCATTATTCAGCCTTAGTTCATGCATTTTCTTACTCCCCAGAACTTAAAAAGGAAAGTTTAATAATTTTTCCAGAGGTGCTAGAACTTTCTATCTGTTTGCCACCTCATCCACAAAACAACCAACAGCAAGAAGAGTACATGGATTAGCATCCATGGATCTATACCAGATGATTTATAAAAACCCATTTTGTTTCATGGACAGCTGCTTAAAAAAAGGCAAGTCCCAAGAATTTTCAAAGAATCTCCTCATAAACTCTGCAAGAGGCTACCCTCTCATGGTGCAAGTTCTGGAGTTTTCTTCTCTTCAACCTGCTCAGTAGCTGGTGAGGCACCAGAACAGAGTGCCCAGAGAAGCTCCAGATGCCCCATTATAAGAAATGTTCAGGGTCAGGTTGGATGGGATTTTGAGAAACCTGATCTAATGGAAGGTGTTCCCTAGCTCTATCATCAGTAAAATCTACCGAGCCCTACCCCTGCAGCCCCCAGTCAGGGCTGTTCTGGGGGGCTAAAGACCACCCAGTCAGGCATGGCAAAGGCTGGAGGACATTCAGCTGTGCTCTGAGACCTGTACATAAAGCCTGATCAGCATCATGCTGTGAGAGATTACAGCACACTCAGCAGAAACATCTGCTATTTTGGCAGCTCCCATCTGATTTCTGAAGGACTTGGAGGCTGGCAAACAGGACAGTGGGGTGGGAAAAGGGTCCCCCCAACAGTGCTGAATCCTCCAGAACTCAGCCTGACCTTCTCTCAAGGAAATCAAAATGGTACTAAACATTTGCAAAGAAAATAATATTTAAAAACTGCCAGCACAGACCAGGCCCTCACAACTGCCTCTTGACTGCCCACAGACAAGTCCCTGCAGTACAGGCAGCTGTTGCTGCTCCCACCTTCATGGAAGAGATTGCCCCATACCCCAAGTCAGTACACGCAGGGATACCTTCACATCTGAGCTGCAGCAGGAGTCGTGGTCCCAGGGCATGGGGCATGTGACTGCCACCAGCAGGTACTAGAAAGAGCTGGCAGCACTGCCAGGCTGGAAGCTCAGGGGGCTTCAGCAGGTAGGAGTGGCTCTCTGTTTGCTGTGGGAAAGAGCTAGGATCCAGTGTGCAGGTGGAAAGTACAGGATCAGGCTCCCAGATGGCACAGGACATGGAACATGGGCAAAGTCCAATGCAAGCAGCCAGAAACATAGCAATAGGAGAGGGGCACTTGCCACTACCCGAACCCAATTCTGCTGTCACCACTACATTTGGCCTGCTGATGATACACTGCCAAATTACACTGAAGATCCCCTAATCCTACAGGAATACTAAATGCCATGTATTGTCTTCTGCCTTATGTGTATCTCCCCATAATTAATTTTCCTGTGGACTAATCATAAAATTCATACACTATAGGTAGGTCAAGGCCCTGCTTCATCTTCACTCCCTCTTCCCATTCTTCCTTCTCCTCTCTATGCAAAGTACAAAAATCACCCTCTTCTTTAGCTGTTTTCCTGCATTCTTGACAGGTTGTAAAGACAATAAAGGTAATATTCAGAACATACAGTGCAAGAAAAAGCTTATTATTCCTGAAAGATAATTTGAAAGTGAATAAATGAGACGCTGGGTAAGCCAATGTACACAGTTCTAAGGTTATACCCATAATATGCTGCATTAAGAACTTCTTAACGTGGCAAATGAGTTATTCAGAAAAAGAGTGCCAGTAGCTTTCCCCAGCTTCCCTTGAATTATTTCAAATGGATACAATCCATTTTCACTTTAAAACCTCTGCTTTACACAACTGTTCAGAGGGCTTAATCTTCAGTGCAATATTGCTTAAAGAAAAATGGATACGAACCTGCATATCATTCATATCCAATGCCTTGCCAGCCCACACCTTCTTTTTACTATCTAATTATCATGTGCAAGCCTGTCAAAAGTGTCAAAAGCTTTTTTTTTTTTTTCTAAAGCTGCTACTTTTATCATCTGAAAGATGTCATCACTTTAACAACACTCATTTGTTTCCCAAGGTTTGTGCCTCCAAAAGGTCAGAAGAATCCCCTGGACCTCACTGCACTCTGCACCAGTCACCTTGGGAGAAGCCTTGAGGGACTGAGTTTATTTGACTGCTTCCCATTTCTACTCCCACAGCTGTGGAAGTGGGAATTCTGCTCATACAGATTGCACAATATGACAACTGACATTTAGTATGCAGTGCTCAACCACAGCTTGCTAAAGGACAGGTAACATGGACTTGTGAGAACAACACGTCAATTTTTCATAATCATACAATCATAACTGGAAAAGAAAAGGAGATTTCACAACTGCGCAAGTTGCTGACTTGTCAGCAGACTTATAGAATTGCTGTTTGCAGCACAAAGTGACTAAATTTTTATGTAGGTCTAGCTATTTATGCAGCAGAAGAAAAGGTACTTCAATAAACTGCATGTAAAACCAGATAATTTACACTTAAGATAAATTAAGTTTCTACAAAATAATCTTTCCACTACATTTACAGTAATGATGAAGCTTCCACAGTGCACAGTCTTTGCAGCACAAAAGAACACAGACAGCTTGGTAAACCGAGCAATAGCTGCCTGACACCAATTGTTTTAAAATCACTGTATGTATTTTAGCCACTATTAAATCTAGTAAACCTAGTTAACACAAAGCAGTGTAATGTCAGACGTGCTCTGTGCCAGGAACAGCTGGAAACACCCAAACAGAAAGACTTTCACCATGCCATAATCAAGATGTTTGAAACAGCTTTTTTCCCTCCCTCATGTATTGTCCTACTTCTTATTCTGTACAACAAGACACTTATTTTAAGGGAGCCAGACTGGAAAAAGTTAGGAATAGCCAGGAGAAGGTGGCCTGTATCTATTTTGTTCTTGGGGGAAGTACAGGAGCAGTGCTGAGACTGAGCCTTGCTGGGAAGGTGAAGGTAAGGTGCTGCTCTTTGGGATACAGACTGCCATGGACTTGGCAATTGTTTGCCCACTGAGCATGGGACTGGCTGACACTATGTAGAACCAGAATTACAAAGAATGAGAAACTTCTCCTGGGGATTTTGCCCCCACCCAAATATCTCTCTTTGCCTTTTCTGGTATTTGTCAGTGGTCCACTGGGCAACACCTAAGATGTTGGGCTGGGCTGCAACATCTCCCTCTTGAATCTCTTGTTCCACTTCTTAAATGGATTAAACAGTTCCTAATGCCAGATATTAAAACACTGACAAAATACATGTGGATTTCCACACCACTGATTTTAGCAATTGTTCTAAATTAAAACCAAACCACTAAAGAGAGTCTTAGCAATTCTGTAATTTTAGAGTCTTTACTAAAAATCAGCTGTTTCACTTCTGTTAAAATATCTGCATGATGAAAAGAAAGAAAATGTCAAAACTTTACTATCCTTCTCCTTGCCTCCAGAGAGGCTTCAGCCAGGCAACAGCCATTTCAAAGCCTCACATCACACATGCCTAGAGATTTAAACCAAGAGAAGCAACTGCCAAATTCAGGAGGCAGTAAAAGGCTTGGGTTTAGAGGGCTCCCTGAGGCTAAACATATTTTAAAATTAAAAACTCAAATATAAAAACTAAAAAGGAAGAAAAGCCTTGAAGTTACCCCCTCATGGAACAATATGCACACAAATCTCTCACAACCTTCTGAGTCACAACTACCAAGGTTAATAACCCAGCATCAATGAAATGGTTTCTGGGCTTCACAAAATCCTACAGAGCCTTGCAGGAATCACTGGAGCTGCTTTAGGCCTATTTAATCTTCTTGGAAACAACAAAGAGTAAACAAACAAAAGAGTAAACTCTCTCTCAAGCACAAAATTTTTAATCCAGGCCTTCCTACATGGGACTGCTGAAGATGATTACTAGCTCCTGCAAGAGTATTTGTGTTTAAATTCCTCAATGCACAGAGATCTTGTGGATCTTCCTCTTCTCCTTGCAATGAGTCTCCTGTAACCGAAAGAATGCCCGGATCTGGTTCTGAGAACAGAGCAGCAGCATCACACTGATGATGTTTGTTACTGATTAATTCTGGTTTTAGGGTATGTCTTTTCCTGAAAAGTTAGGGAATAATCTGATGAACATGCTCCTGAAACAAGTATGTTTCCAAGTAAAGGAATGTAAGAAAGAAGAGATTATTGTTCTTGTGATAAAATTTTACTTCTATCTCAAAACCATAAAGGAAAATTCTAAGAAATACAAAGCTACAAATTTCCAAAGTGCAAGAAAAAAGGTAGGTGATATTCAATTACTAATTAAAATTTCAGTTTAAAAAAATATTGAGTACACCTGTGTGCCTGGGGCAAATTATGATTCTTTTTTTAATTGAATGTGATGTCATATTCTGAAGAGCACATAAAAAGGATTACAAAAAAGATTGAGATCCATCATTTCCAGGGAAGGAAAAAACCAACAAAACACACACAGACACACATGAAAAGCAATGACAAAAATGAAACATTCACCAAAGAAAGAGGAATTTCAATGGTAAAAAATTTATGTTAGTTCACCCTGCTTAGAATGGGGAGGTGGACTGGAAATTAAATTTATGATGCATAGGTAATTTTCTACCTCTATGAATCTTAATTCAATTTTCAATCATATTTGTAGTCAAAAAGTAGTTTCCCTCTTTATTAGTCCTCAGCATCTGCATGTCTCTCCCTTGTACTGCCTTATGCACAGTTTCAAAAGTTTGCTGACCGCCACTATGCCTGGCACAAGACAGGAAAAAGGGGATCACTTCTACCTGCTACAATACATAACAGATGGGCAACACTTCTAACTTGGATTAATTTATTGATGCTGTGCAACACATGGTGCCACAAGCAGCTGCAATGACAAAAGCAAGGGTCCAGTTCCACAAGACACAATGGCCATTCCAGAAGCCCCCAGTCTGCCAGCAGCACCCGCTTCTCTTACAATTTATCTTTTGCTGCTTCTTGAAACTGATTTAATTCTCCAACTTGGCAGAAAACTAACACAGCAAAAGCAAAACCAAAATACCACACACAGACACTGCCTGGATTTAATTTTTTTTTTTTTTTGTTAGGTTAGCATGTGAAACTAACTCCTGACAATTTAGTCCATCAAGCAGGTAAAACCACAGACAGCAAGTGAGGGAAGGGGAAACGAGACCTTCCTCCCGAGCAGCTGCACAGTGTGGTGTGGTTTATCAGCCCCAGGTGAAAATGGAAACGGGCAGTGGGGCAGGGACTGGTTTGCCCTCAAGACCAGAATCCATTTAACCTCCGTCTTCGGAATTTTACAGTGCTATCTTCCAGCTCCCACAGCTCTCTGGTTTATTAACCTTTACTCCTAAGGAACACTATACACCCTCTTATCACATAACATCTGAAGGACTGAGCCTGTCATCTTTAACATCCCTTTGTCTCCCCATCTATGTTACTTTGCATCCTTTCATTTCATTGAAACAGTTGAAACATTATCACATAGTGTTACTCATCTTCAAAGTTAGAAAAATGATTGTATTACATCCCTATGCATCAGAAACAAGGTACATTTTATTTTAAAAGGACAGATGAAAGGAGAAAGAGTTCTTTTGATTCATCTTGGCCCTGTGGGAGGGTGGGAAATGGTAGGTTGCCCTGCTATAGACTCCCCCTATTTAAACAAAATTTAGAAATAAGCAGATCAATCACCCAGGGGTATGTGCTCACAGAAGAAGCTAAAATACAAGCAACAGTATCTTACCAAGAATTGACAGCTACAGAACAGAATCTCTCAAATAATTTACACATGAGGCAATGGTGGAATAAACCACACTACTTTGTTCACTGCTGTAAAGTTTCACCCTAATGCCTAAAACCCTGTGCTCCATAAAAAATGAGTGAGTAGATACAAATATATTGCTCTCCAGAGACCACACCAACAAATGTGTTTTCCAACTTCCATGAATTTTAGTTATAAAGCATTCACTTAACACAACAGCAACCATTTTTCAATTCCATAGCTCAACATTTAATCCTGCAACTCAGTTATTTAACTCTTTCCTAAAACCAAAACAAAGCCTCCAGATCACAAAAGAAAGCTGAAATACCATTCAAATAAATAACGATGTAATTCAGCTATAAATTTGTTCTGAAATACCACTGGCATGATAGTCAGAACCATTTTTTTTCAGGTTTGCACAGATAACATGCTTATCCTAAGTCTTTCAAACAACAGGTCGTCCAATACAGCAAAAACAATCTAAGCAAAACCCACCACACAATAATCAATAACAATCTGGGGAGGGAGCCCCATAACCAAAGCTCTTACTATTTGTATCCTGTTTATTCAGCTTTAAAACCAGAGATGGAAACACCAAGCTATTAAATAATAAAAACAGGTAGACTGCTACATCCATATTCCTTCCCCTCTTTCTGCCTTAAAAATGAATGGGCTTAGATTTTTCAGTAAAGCAGAACTGTTGTAAATGTAAATTTTCGTTCTGTCTGATCCACTGAAACTTGCTCAAAAGAAAGAAGTCCAGAGTTTTCAATTTTTTGTTCTGAATATGATCAACACTCATAATGATCTTTCTGACAGAGAAACCATTAAAAAAATCTTCAGACCTAAAGAAGTGCTCAAGCCTAACACAGGTCCTGTGGTCCCTTGTTCACAGTATTAAAAATCGTTTCTCAAGAAAACTAGGACAGAACATCAACTTCTCTGTTGGTGTACTGATCATGTTACTTCCCAAATCAGAATGAACAATGGTTAAAGACTAGAGAGTGGGAGAAAACATCTCAAAGACTATGACAATTCAACTGCCCCAGCTCTAGCTGCCACAGCTCCCTATACATATTTCACTTTGTTCCCAAAGGAGGCTTATGCAGTGTTTGTCACCCATCACCCCTCTTTGGTTCATAGAGAGGCCAAGCCTTGCGAGAGCACTCCAGCAGCACAGCAGGAGCACTCCAGTGCCAAAGTGTGTTTGATACATGGCATTAAGTTAGAGCTAGCCAACAGTAAATGCAGAGCCACTGGATACCCCAGCCCTCACCACAAACTGTTTTGCTTTACAGATTTCTTTCTCTTGTCCCACAGTTCCTGCTAAGGTGGACATGGCAGGTGCTGAAGTGCAGCATCACAGAGCTAGTGCACCTTATATATAGCTCTTTTAAGTATGCAGCCCTTCAGCTGCAAGACCCTGCAGTACACCAGTCAAGAAAAGGCTTATCTGTATGCCACCAGTAGCTGACCCCAGCCTACACCAGGACCCTGATGGACCACACACCAACCCCCCAAATTTATAAATGGATCTTTTCTCATTTCTCAGTAGAGAAAGGCCTCAAGCCTTGCAAAACATATAAATGCTTAACTTAAAAATTGTACAAAATATTTATTCCCAAAGGACCCCTCATTAGTTCATTAAAAACCTCTGAACACAGAGAAAATCACTTATTTCCAAACTGAAATACAGTTACCACAAGGACTTCTCACACTATCTAGCATAAAAGGGAGAAAAAGAAAGAACCTACCCTCACACCTCCTTCCCTGCATGGCATTATACAGAGTTCACTAAATTACAACGGATACATATTTTACTACAAGAGCCAGAATTTCTATGAATCCTCATTCTTTTAGATTCAAGTGGACTTCGCCATGATCATTTCCAGAGTTTCAAAATTCAGTCCTATGGTAGTCCACAATTAAATTTCTATCACATGCACATTGTATGGATTTTGGTTCTTATACCAAACTGGATCAGTAATTATTTACTGTGTTACACTGAGGTGCTGTACATGTGCTTTATAACACTGCCTCATATAATACATGGGCAGAAACTCCTTAAATTCAGTTTTAAAATTTAATTCAAAGTTCAATCTTAAGGTTTACAGTTAGTAACCTAAAAACGCTGGCCTGATTTTTCAGATCATTTAAGCACAGTCCTGTCTGCCACTGCCCCATAATTTTGGCCTGTATTTGGAAGCTGTAAAACAAAAAGGCAGGAATGCAGACACTGGTTTGAATAAAGACTGGCCTGACCCTCAGAATATGCTAATGCCTGTAAGGTTTTTATCAGTTTAGATAAAGACCTCATTGCCCCCTGTGGCCCAGCCAGCCTTGCTGGACCACCCATGTTGCCACAGAGCTCGGTCACCTCCGGGAAGCCACCCTCAGGCACCATGCCATTAATGGGGCACTGAGCAGTGGGACAACGTGGGTAACACATTGTACCTGCTCCAGGGGCAGCACAGGGACACACCTGCCACATCCTGCAAGCTCTTCAAAGCAGCATCTCCATGTGGGAGATGGAAGGATGCTTTCTAGGCAGCAACAGGTCTGGGTAAAACAGCTGCATAGGGAAGGGGAAAAGGAAGCAACAAAATGGTAATTGGTTTAGTAAGCATAAAATAAATATTAAACGTCTGTCAGGATCTTTGTCAGGTTTCACAGGGATTTTTTTTTTTTTCACCAAAGGGAAAAAATAAATTAAGATCTGCTCTGAATGCTTCTGATTCCAGGGTACAGAAACCTTTAACAACCTCAAGGAAATTCTAGACACCAGTGCCCAGTTAGCCCCACTTGAGTGTACAGGAGTTGCACTGAGAAATGTCAAAGGCTGTTTCAGTCTGCTATGTTCTTCAACACAGTTGAAAGAAAAAAGAAATAAGTAATTTTCATAAAACACAAGGTTCATTACAAAGTTTTAATCTGAAAATATTTACCTTTACTAGCTTGAAACAAAGATTGTTTCTCTATTTACATATCGAAATGTGTTCATCTATTCCGCATCTTAGGATCCTCACATTTCAAAGCTTAGCTTAGGCTCCTGTTCACACTCAATTCTCAGATGACTAAAAGCCAGCAGCAATGCTTCACATATTGGCCTGCAACAGACTATAGAAGTCATATGTAAAACCAGAAAACATTTCTTCATTCCTGATTGCAGGAATCTTGACGTAAGCTTCCAATCAAATACAGGGTCATTGCTGTTAAGAAATGCAAATTGCTTTTATCACAATGAAGTGTTTATTTCAGATTTTAAATCCAAAAAGGTGATTAGTTTCTACATTCCACAATACTTAAAAACAGTTCTAGAGATCTCCAATGCTACTTTTCAAATTAATATAATATATTTATTTAATAATCAGTCATTTCAAAGCAAGATGAGAATATGACGGACCATGTCAGATTTTACCCTTTGGAAGTAATGGAGTGTGGACAATCTCACTTAATTACTTTCCAAAGAATTAATTTAGTGAAATCATGTTAACATATCATTATCCCCACCCCATCTCCCTAAAAAACCTCAGGGAGCTACTTCCACGTTTTAATTATGTAATGGACGAACATTTTAAATTGTGATTCATGGAAGAGCATCATCCACAGCTCCTTTTGCACTCCCTTTAAGCTTCCACAATTCCTTATGGTTGCCCAATTAGTGTCATTTGCGAAGAGCAAGCAGCCAACAAAAAATGTACTCATTACACCTTTTCATACAACCTTCCTACTTATTCTCTCTCATCATCCCCAAGATTTTAGACATCAAAAGACAGGTTCTTTATTACAGCTTCACAAAACTTCTCTTGACAAAAGAACTACACATCAACTTTAAAATCTTCATCTTAAATTCCTAAGGAAAGGAGAAAGAAGAGGAAAGTCAGAATAAAACCTATTAAAATGTATGTCACTGACTGGAGCACTCCCTCACTGTCTCCTCACGTATATTCACTTTTTAATAATGTACTTTTAATATAATTTTAATCTTGTTTGAATTATTTGCATGTGGCTTATGGTTCAATAAAAGAATTTCAGATTTGCTATTTTTAATTAGAACTTAAAACATATATTTTACCAGTTCCGTAAAGTACTATTAAATTTTTTAAAAACTCCTTGAAGATCAGATAAAGCATGAGAGCCCAATGCTTTAATTTGCAATTCTGTATGTTGTTTTATTCATGATAAAATACTTGATACTTGTAGTTTCTCTCCATATTGCTAACACTGACACAGATTCTCTGTTGAGGTTTGACTATCACTAGAGGATTCTCTCATGACTGGTCTACATTTTCATTTGTTTTTGGAAGCTTAGTTAAAAAAATGAATAAAAATTAAATTCCAGTAACTATAATTAACACCACTCATGACTAGCACAAGTGTTAATAATTCATGTTTTGGAAATAAATCGCTAATTAAAGGGCAACAAATTCAGTTTACTTATATAGTGTCTTATTAGCAATAATAGTTTGAGCTCTAATAGGCTAACAATATATATTGTGCAAGTGTCCATTGCAGCAAGTTATTTTTAATTCATAGCATACTGATTTATTCTGCATTCAATTACTGCACATACCAACAAAAAAAAAGTGTTTCTGTATGCCACCTCTCCCTCCCCTTTACTCCAGTAGTGAAGAAAAATATTCTAGCATCATCTTCTACTCTGTAGCTCCAAAATGCATAAAACTGACATTTAATGTAGAGTCCAATTCAGCATTTCATTTAAGAGTTTGACTGCAAGAGCCAGAACAAATCTCACTGAAAGAAAAATTAAGAAAATGCTGTCTAAGCAATGCTGTGTAAGGTAATAAAATCTTCTGTCCTACAAAACTGGTAGAAGCTTAAAGTGGGGCATGGCTTCCATTCCTGAGTTCAAAACACGCTGCTGTTGTGGAGAGAAGAGGTGCAGAGATGAAGCATGGGAAAGCCTGATTTGTCTCTCTGACTTGTTGTTTTGGACTTCTGAGAAAAACAACATGAGTAATGCTATTAACAAGTTTGCAACATCTTTTTGAACATGCTTGCAACACCTTTTCCTACACAGAGCGCATGAATCTGCCCAGTGAACACTGAATTAAATCCAGTTTTGTTTTGCATTACTGCTAGGAAGTGATCACAGTAAAACAAATTACAGTCTCTTCCAGCCCTTGACAGATTTGAACTGGTGCCCTGAAAGCTACAAGGCTCAACTTACCATTGTTCCTTCCCTAACCCATTCCATATTGTGTGACTTTGGTCCAGCTGTAGGAAGAGGGTAAGTGGCTGCATTTAGGAAGGTTAAGGAGAGGAAGTGTGAGAGTCAAATGGGAAAGAAGAGACACAACCAGAATAATACTGTCCATACAGATTTCCTGTTTGTGGTGCTCACTTCCTCACTGACAGGCACTGCTCCACACGCAGATACAGGAGTCAGAGAGAAGAGGTACACATGTTAAATTTGTTTTCAGGAATGGAGGAGAATTACAGAAGCAGAAGATTCAAACCATAAATAGACTGACAAAAACTGAGTGACACAATTTACTTTTCGTGACTTAAGTGTGACTAACAGTTATCAAAGCTATTACCTGTCAAAAACCTTAATATGATTTCGTGATTTTGGTGATTTTGGGGGAGGGAGCCAAAAGAAACCATTACTTTTTAAGAGTTTTTTTTATTACTGGTCTGTTCAGCCTGAAGAACAGGAGACTAAGAGGAGACTTCATCAATGTCTACAACTTCCTCATGAGGGGAAGAGGACAGGCAGCCACTGCAGTGACCTGTGTCAGAACCAGAGGGCATAGCCAGAAGTTGTGTCAAGGGAAGTTTACTGGATATCAGGGAAATGTTCTTCACACAGAGGGTGGCTGGGTACTAGAACAGGCTCCCCAGGAAGTGCTCACAGCCCTAACCCTGACAGAGTTCAAGAAGCATCTGGACAAAGCTCTTGGCACATGGTGTGACTCTTGGGGATGGTCCTGTGCAGGGCTAAGAGCTGGAAGATCAGTGATCCTTGTGGGTCCCTTCCAACTCAGCATATTCTGTGATTCTGTGATTATTCTCTCTTTTAAAAAGCTAGATTGTGGCATCGTTTGTATCAATTTAAATTTTTCCCTAACTCTAAATTTTTTGCTAACAATTACACTTCAGGTAATCTGTTAAACAGAACTGTAATTAACATTATGGAGTCCCTTGCCAAATATATTAATTTCATTAAGAAATAATGTTGCACACTTTTTTTTACTGCTTTACCCAGATACTCAATAGTTGAAGCTTCTGTTAAACAAGGCATTTGTGGTTGCAGGAATGGCCATTTGACAGCTATGATTTTCTCAGCAGTTCCAAAGAAATCATAGATAAATTTTCACTTCCATCTTTAAGTCTACAGAGGCATTTTGCAGGAATCCCAGATTTCACCCTTTACATTTCACATACCTAATAATCCTGCCCACAGCAATTACTGTGATGAAGGCTATGTAAATAGATAGAAAATAGATAGATAGAGATTTGTGGTCAGAGAACACACAAAAATCTGCCCACACCCTACACGTCTTCCCAGCCTCTCAGTAAATCAGCTGGAGGTGAGCACTAATTCCAGTATGTATCTTGTTTGGTCATGTCCAGCATGGTTCTCTCCATCAGTTTTTAAGCAGATGCTAAAAACCTCAACACTATCTTGCCTTATCAGTATCCTTCCACTTTTACCTTCAGCTTAAATAAGACATGACTAACAACCTGATTGACTGTAGATAAACATACTGGCTTTCTACCTAAAAGTAACTTCTATACCAAGAAAGGTATCTATAACCAGGCATAGTTAATATTATCTGAGCTTTACTTTACAACATGCAAAATAAACAACAGAGTCCTTCATTACCTGGAAAGTGACACGTAAGTTGAGAACTGTCCTTGGGCTTTAAGATGAGTTATTTTAGTGTCTTTCTTAAAAATAAACAAACAGAACAGGCAGAGCAATTAACAAAACACTCTGTGCATCTGAAGACTGTCCTCTGAAATTGAAGAGGGAGATACCAAACAAATCAATAAATATGATAAACTCCTCCAAAGCAGGCATGTACTTTCTGCTCAGTTTACAACTAAGGAAACTAAGGTATCAAGAATGAAATAACTTGCCTAAAATCATACTGGAAGTTTGTATTTCTTGCTTTGATGTTATCTCAGATTGACACTTGTGTTCATTAACACAATGTTTCTCAAATGCCAACTGTAGCTTTACTATTCTGTAAAAAGGAGTTTGAAGAAAGTAGGTGTCTTTGAACTAGCTGTGCTAAATATTTGCCCTAGATTTTAGACATGCAGCTCAAAACTAACATATTTGCCTCACCCTCTTTCTTCTCTCCCTTCCTTCTCCATTTACCTTCTTTTTTACACATCACAAGATGTAAAAACACATTACTAAATAAATCATACAAACTAAATCTGCATATGAGTGAAGACCTAAATTCTTCTCCTGAACCCAGGGCCCTTCCTAGAAAGAAAGGAGCAGGTTTAGGGCATATCTGCTCTCGTATTAAGTTTTGTCTCCCTGACCAGGTCCTCCACCAGCCAAGGTCCTGCTCCCTCATCCCCATCACAGCCTCCGCCCATTACTGCTCCCTCCCTCCCATCCCCTCTTGGGCTCCCACCCACTCCAAACCAGGAGAATATATTGAGAAGTGGGAGAAGCTGCAGCCATCCTTGGCCCAGGCTAGACCTTGGTTGCTACCCACAGGTGACACACAGATATTTTTTCAGGAGCACTTAAACAATACATACGGGCCATCTCTTTATCATTTTTTCTGTTTGAGAGCACCAGAAAATTCCATCATGTCTTTTCTTGTACAACTAAAATTAAACCTATTCAGAGCAGGAACCTTTACAGCATACAACAATGATCACTTTGAGTGCTTACCAGCCATTCTGTATTTCACGTTACCATATACTAAAATCATATTGTCTTTCTTTCTCTACCATTTGTTTGCTTTGTTTGGTTTCTTCTAAATGTCTGCCCCACTCTCAGCTTCACATCATTTTCATACTGACCATTATACATGCAAGACCGTCCCACTTTCCTGTAAAACAATTTACTTACCACTTTCCAACCTCAAAACCCTCACTGGCATCTTCTATTTGTATTTTCTTCCTCATGGAAATACCTGATCACCTCAAGGCTGTATTCAAAGGCTTGATTATCTTTAATTCCTCATCTCATTTAATATAGTCTCACTAAAGGTTAACTTGTAAATAGAAGGGCTTCTGAACTCAACCACTTTCTTTTATAAGCACAGAATAATATAAACTTACAACAGCCCTTGAGGTCGCTATCTACAATCAGACAAAGCTAAGCAAGTGATTTGTTCTAGAAACACATTCTAGAATAAAAAAATTCAAGACTTAACTAAGATTTTAAAACCTGTGTACAGTATAAATACATATGGCTTATTTCCCTTGAGTATAATAGGTGCTCAGAGTTCCCAAATCAACATGAGGGACAGTCCACAGGATTAAGCTACTCTGCTTTTTCAAAGTATTCAGAAAGTGATGCGACTCCTTCTGCTCCCACATGCAGCTACTATCATGACCACTGTAAAAGCAAAGCCCAGCGATCTTGGTAGGAAGACAGCTTGTTTATAAGTGAATTAAAGTATAAACTTTGAAATACATTGCTGTATGTTTCCTTATTAAAACCACTTACAATGAAATATTTATTAAGTTTAGGCAAAACAGGCATCTGCTATTAGCGTACAACCCCCGTACACAGTCACAGTTTTCTCTCCTGAAGAGCTCCAAAAATACGGTGTCACTGCACAATGCACAGCCCACACACACAACTCCTGCTGCCCTGAAAAAACTGCTCCCACAGTCTCCAGAGTTTTCTGCAAACCTGTCCCTTTCTTGCACCACACCACAAAGAAAATCCTGAAAAAACTGCTCCCACAGTCTCCAGGTCCACACATATCAGAGTTTTCTGCAAACCTGTCCCTTTCTTGCACCACACCACAAAGAAAATAATGTAAAATTTGTCATCTTCACAGCTTCCAAGGAAAGAGACAGCTATGTCTGATGCGGTTGCTGTCATGAAGCAATTTTGTATGAACCTGACTCCAGCAGTTCAGACAGCAGTAGAAAGCAGAGACCACTACTAAAATATAGAGCAATAAGAGATCCACAAATATGAAATATGAGATTATGAATGCTCAGAATCTTGCTCCTAGAAAGCAATAACTCGTACCAAAGTAGGGTATTTTGAGATTACAGTTTACCATGAAGAACTCTCTGTATATTTAGAATAGCTGATTTATTTCCCTCAAGGAAAATATCAGCTACTTGAATAATCCCAAGTACTACGCAGGCCAATCTCCAATACTGCCTGTGAGAACACTTGCAGTTCCTCATCTCCTTCCTTTTTAATGACCCATCACTGCAGCCTGGCAGCTGCCCTGCCATGCTGCCATCCAGGTGACGCCACCACCCCAATAACCCCCACCTTAAAAAAAAAAAAAACCAAACACAGAAAAAAAAAATGAAAAATCCCTAACTGCAGGTCAACTCCCGTAACTCCACAGAGGCACCTCGCACCTCAGCCCGCCCTTGGCGGGTGCAGAGCGGCGCCGGTGGGCTCTGGGGGCGGGCAGGGGGCTGAAGGACACCTGCCCCCGCCGCGGCGTCCCACTGCGCCCCCGGGGTCACGGGCAGCCCGGCCCTATGCGTGCACACAAATACAGGTCTTATACATGCATATATATGTTTATTTTTATATATGCACATATATATATTTTTATATGTGTGTTGGCATACGCGGGTACGCTGGAGACCCGCAGCGGTGGGCGACCGCTTGAGGTGGCAGATCTGCCTTGGGGGAAGATGCACACACACATCTACACCGGCCACATACGCGCACGTATCGCCGCATATTCCCATGAAGGACGTGCAGAAGTTGCTCGCGGAGGCGCCCCGAGGGCTGGCAGCTTTCCCGCCGAATAACGGGGGAGGCTGAAGGGGGTGAAGTTTCCTCCCTCCTCCTCCTCCTCTGCCCGAGTTGCGCCGCGGAGCCGGGCGGCCCTGGATGGCGGAGACGCCGCCGGCAGCCCGGGCCAGGCCCGCTCCCGGCGCTGCCTTCCCCGCGCCGGCCTCCGCCTCCGCCCCGCCGGAGCGCCGGGACCCCGCTGCTCGCCGGGGCTGGCCCCCGCCCTTACCGTTGCAGAACTGGAGCAGCGAGGAGGTGTCGTAGAGGCTGCTGTAGCTGGAGAAGCCGTCCTCCATCCTGCCGCTGCGCTCCCGGCGTCCCCTCGGCTGTCCCGGCGGCCGCCCGCTGCCTGCTCGCCCACACGCTGCGGAGCGGAGGCGGCTGGGGCCGCGGCGGCCTCGCTGCCTGCCTCACTCAGTTGCCATGGCAACCCATTCACTCCGCCGCGGCTGGCCCGCGCGGCCAGCTCGCCTCGGCTCCGGGCCGCGGCTGAGAGCGGGACGAGCCGCGGGGTTCCCCTGCCGCGCCCGGGGCTCTGCCGCCGCCGGACCGCCAGGCCCGGCCACACCGGGTGTCCCGATCGGGCCGGGGTGGAGCAGAGACACCGCCCGGCCCTGCGGCGGGGGTTAACCCGGAGCACCACCGCGGACTCGGTCAGGGCTGGATGCCGGGCAGGGTTTGCCGTGGCAGCCGGGCAGCCCCGCGTGCACAGCCCCAGCATCCCTCCCTGCTGCCCCAGCCGAGGCTCCTCTCGTTTCTCCCGCTGGAGCAACAAGCCTGCCTGTCACTGCGCCTTATGCCCTCCGCTGATTTCAGTGGCGATTCTCCTGGCTACAGGATGGAGCTGTCACCATAACATTGTAATTGATACTCTCTTACGAAACCAAAAAGAATTGTACACACTGTAATTCCTTGTGCCATTTTATACAGTTTAAACTGTGTAGTTCGAAGAGTGATACACTTTCCCAATTCAGGATACTAAAATAGCTTTAACTGTTTAACATGTTTTTATCTAGATATATTCATAATGTCCATTCGTGGCGAGGTGAAGGTAGTGGTCCAAAACTGATGGCTAGTAATATTGTAAAATTATTTGGTACATTTTGGGCTTCAATTTCTGTGCTAAGGAATGTTGACGTTTAAAACGTTTTTAGTTCAAGCTCCTCAAGGGACAGAAGGGAAATAGTTCATTGCACATCTATAGCACCTTTCATCTTGAAAAATGCCGAAGCACTTAACACATCATGTCTTCAGTCCCCAGTCCTTCCAGGAGCTTTTTGCAAGGCAGCTCCATCATGTGGATCCATTTACAGGCGTGGGTTTGGTATATGTGAGTCTTTTCACCAACCACTAAACCATGGCAGTGCTAACACAAAAGTATGCTATAAAATTAGGCAGAGATATCAGTTCCATGTTAAAGCAGAGTGAAAAGTGCTCCCTCCTGAATTGCCAGTGCCAATACTGGTAGAGTTGAAGTCATCTCCACCAAAAGCACTTACCCAGCCTGATGTGCTTAAATTGTATCAGACAAAACCAACTGCATTTTATAGCTGTGGGCTATAAATAACAGAAAATTGTGTTAGTTTGGTGATATAGTTTAAAAAAATCAAAACCAGAGATTAAAAAAAAATAGAAAATTTTTTCAAAAATACAAAAGCATATAGGTTTTCTTAGTGTTTTAAATGGCTCATGATTTGTTCTCATCTTTAAAATTAATACAGAGCTCTTAGGCTTTCTCATGACCTTTTCATTCATAAGCCATCAAATGTTTCAAAGATGCTATATTATTCTAAAACATTGTACACACAGAGAAAGACATATGGGATTTTTGGCAGACAAGTTGCAACAATAGAAAAATGAACCTCATTTTCAGTAAAAATTCTGATTAAGCATCTTCTTCATTTTAAAACATTATTGCCATCATTTGGTTATTATTTTTGAGGTTGAGAAGTGTTTTAATGCTCTTGTTTCCCACCATTTTGAGACAAGAGGTGTGCTTGCCATAAGATATCAATGTTACTTTAACCTCTACCTCCTTCTGATGTGTAAGTTTTGGAAAACAAAAATATTAAATCTATGCTACCTAAAAGTGTTATGTTTGTAGTAAAAACTATGTTGTCAGTGAGATTGCTACAAAGATAAGAGAAATTAATGCCCAGTAACTTTTATGAGATTTGCCAAAGTAGGAGAAAGGCCAGAAAGAGGCAATGCAGCTCCATTTCAGAGAATAGAAATTAAAAGTCACTTAGAAAATCTAATCTAATCTACTCTTGGAGAGTGATGCAACGTGCAAAACCTTACAATAGATTTCTCACTGAAATTAACAGTGATGGTGTCTGTGAAGCCTTTCAGCTCAGTGTGCTGCAAATCAGCTCAGAGATGTGACAGAAAATGGTCTCAGCTCCAATCTCCAGATGCTGTTATGATTCCATTAAGAAGAGAGCAAGGGTTAGAAGAGGGAAACAATTTCATAATTTAATGATTTTGAGACCTGTAACAATCTCATTATACTAAACTGCACCACAAGGCACGAAATGAAACAGAAATTCTGTCTGGCTGTGGGAACAATGGCACAATGGATTGGAAGGATGCACTGATCTGTCTCTGAGAATTCTGATGGTATGGTGAAACAACAAAAAAAACCTTCTAGTTGTCCACTTTTCAGTATACTGTAGCCTTCATTATTTGTACATTTCAAAGCCAGTTCTGTGGTAAGTGTGAAACCATAAAGGTGGGAATTTGGCATTCTGAGCAGTACAGTGGGGCTGGTGTATCGGGAAAGGATTTGTTGCTGTACACTTGTGCACACTGACTGCTGGCCGTCAGAAACTCTATGATGTTACATTTTTGAAAGCTGTATTTTATACCTAATTATTTAACTTTTGTTCATCTTGAGTAGTGTAATGCAAATAATTGTTAGCTAAGTGAGAATAAAAGAGCTTTCACCCATCCCTCAATGAATTTTCAGGAATTAATATACTCCAATATTAGGACAAAAAAGACTTGCTTTCACTCCCTGTTACCAGGTTGTAGTCAAATTTCACAAATCATGGAATATTCTGAGCTGGGAGGGGTTCACTAGGATCACCAAAGTCCTGAAAATTTTGATGTTCCCTTTATCCCTTCCAGAAAACAGGATCAGGCTGCTTTTGCCATGTGGTGGTAGCTTGGACAGCCTGCCCTTCATAGCTGTCCCCTGGGTCTGTGCTGAATGCCACTGCTTCCAGCAGGCTTGTGGTGGGAGGGGTGATGGCACTGGCTAAGGGGAGGATGCTGGGATTTGGCTGTCAGTGGCAAAGCCCGCTGTGCAGAGCTGCTGATGGCATCAGGGGCAGTGAGCCCTTCTGTGCAGAGTTTACAGGAGGTGAAGGCTCAGTTCAGCACTGAGACTGGAGGGCTCTTCTTTCAGGTCAGTGCAAAGCCTGTCTGCTGAACAGATCAGGGAAGCTTGGATGGCTGCTGTGCACACGGAATGTACAGTGTAACTAGGGAAATCTTCATCAGGCAAAGCATCTAGCACCATCAGCAAATGTGCTGGTTTTGCTAAAATTTATCAGTGGATATAATTGTAGCATCTATTTTACCATGACTAACTTTTGAAGATCCCCTCAAGCTCTTTAGCAATCATTTGATAGGTCACATTTACTGCAGCGTGATCAAAGGGAGCTAAGCTCATTTCTGTAGCTCACTGTGTTTCCATTTAACATGCAAGAGTCCATTTCACCATTCACAGTCTTACTTAATTCAGCAGTTGATCTCTGCTTGAGCCTGGAAGCTTTTAAATTGTATGCTTGTTCAAGGTTTGCTTTTCCTCTGTGAGTCAGAAATTTCATCAGTTAAAAAGCTGCAACACTTGGTGCCTGGGCTCAGACTGCAATCCAAAACACAAGGTACCATGTGTGTGCTTCTCCCTGAATCATCTCGTTCAAAACAGAAGAAATGGGCATCTTTTCCAGCTGTTCATCCCCAGCACTGAGAGTTAGATGGACTGAAAGCTGGCATCATAGCACAGGCACAGTGCCCTGCCTCAGCATGGAGAACACAGTGCTTTGACAGAAGCTGGGGGCCAGGGTTGAGCAGCACAACACCCAGCAGCAGCAGCAGCAGCAGCAGCAGC
Organism: Passer montanus; assembly: GCF_014805655.1. NCBI lineage: Eukaryota > Metazoa > Chordata > Aves > Passeriformes > Passeridae > Passer > Passer montanus. Next base: position 6,123,832 of record NW_024367372.1, read on the forward strand.
AGGAGCAAGCTGCACACAGCAGGAGCCCTGGGGAAGGAAGAGCCAATGCCTGGTTTAGGAACTAGCAGGATGAGATCAGCACTTAGCAGAGAGAAGCTCTGGGGTTAAGTTTTGGATTTAGCTTCTGAAATCTGATGAATTCCTGATTTATACTGATTTTTTTAAAAAATGTTTATTTGTTTTCCCTTTCTATTCAGAAAGCAGCAGGAATGTTTGGTTTTTTAAAGAGAATTTCATGCAGTGAATATATTGTCTTTATTCTGTAGAAGTGGCTTTTTCTCACTGCTAAGACTATCTCCAGGTATTGGCTGTGAGGATCCCATCATAGGCTCAAATAAGGATTTCCTCTCCTAGTGTGGTAGGAAAGGAAGAAGTGCCTTGCTGCCCAGTCTCCTTTGTGAGAGCACTTCAACCACTGGAATAATCATTCATTCTAAATAGCAGGACTCCAGTGTTTCAGCCACAGCAGGGAGCTTCATGAATGTCACTACAAAGCAGACTTCATGCATGTGGGAAAGATGGGGTATAAGAGGAGGATCACCATTATACCAGCACAGTCTGAGTGCATTAAAAATACAATATAGCAAATGTGGGATGAAACCATCAAAGCTTTAAAGCAGGTTTAACAATCCAAATGAAAATATGTATGTATATGTATGTTGTTTTGAACTACATATATTGGAATTATGGAAGTTTCCCTATAATTAATAAGAATAGTCTTAATCATATTTCCCTGGAAAAAAATACTGTTTTGCAGATTGGTTAATTTTTAAATACAAAGAGAAGACTTTGAAGATGAAAAGAATAATGCTTTCCACATCTATGACTCTCCTATTCAAAGATGGGAGGCTGCTCAGCAAACACTGATGCTTTCAGATTTGCACCACCTTTTTGAAATAAATGTTGGCTCTATTCGCTTATTTGGAAAATGGGAAGAAAAACATGACACAGCCAAGGTCATGCTGGGAAGTCTGTGACAGAATCAAGCCAGAATAACTACCAGTTATTGCACCAACTGCAATGTGAATCTACTGAGAATATCCTGCCTGTAAACACTGAAGATACTACTTGTATGGTTTGTTATGAAATGCTTTCAAGCACACTGCCTGTGGTAGAAATACTCTTATTTTTGCAAGGCCCACTAACACATTAGATTCAATGCACATCAATATATGTAATGGCCAAGTGCAGCCTTACTACATCCACAGCTGTGACATTGAGATTTGAAACTGATGAGAAGCAAAATGTACTACAGATAGACAGGAATGCAAGTCCTGTTCCATATTCCATTGCAATCTGCAGATGGGAACAGCACTTCTGAGATATTAATACTCTGCGAGATTGATGTGAAGAGGCACAGTGATGGATGGCATCACACAGAATGATCCATCCACCCTTCAAAATTACTCCTTAGAAGTTTTCAATTGTAACTCAGTTTTGCAACCCTATTTTTGGTGGCTGCAGCCCTCAACAGAGCCTGAAAGCTTCTGCTAGCAGAGCTCTTTGAGATCTGTGTACCAGGTGCACAAATCCTACCTCCTGTGAGAGGGGCATCTCAGGTACAATAGCTTTGGCACAGGTTCACCAGTTCACCATTCAGGGCACAGGAGGATCATTCCTACAGGTCTGTGTCACTTTCCAGGGGGAATTCCCTCCCAGCAGAAGAATCTTTTCTGCACCCACTGGAACCTCAGGGAGCCCACAGAATGTGGGTATGGGGAAATGCTTTTAGCAAGTACGAAAAGTGATGCTTCTGTGTGGCTTGCAGCACACTGACACCCTTCAGCACATGGCTGAGATCAGTAGTTTTGTTTTAATTTCTATGCTATGATTATAAAGATGTTACTGCAACAGTATATATTCCAGAGATCTGTTTTATGCATATATTTAAATAATATTTTGTTTAAATTTAATGTCTGAGTTATATAAAGCCACAGCTACATAAATCTGTGCCTTCTGAATTATATTAGAGAAGAATGAGACTAGAGTAAGCTATAATATAGACATATTTCTTTAAAATTATATTTAAATAACAGCATAGCAAGTTGATAATTTAAGGTGTACACAAAAATTGCCATTTTTTAACGCAGTGGTTCTACAGTACCCATTCTGTTCACTTTTTAGAAGGTGCATTTTAACTGGACTCTAACAATTCACATGAACATGTAAAACCCAGAAGAACAAACCACGATGTTTGTCCAAAGGATACATCATCTAGACTGCAAGAAAGAAATCTCTCTCTTCTGCAAACAGGTACCCACAGTGCCTATGATAAGAAGGAAGGATCTCATCACTCTATTTTACATTCCCTGGTCAGTAGGATGGTGGTTTAAATTTGTGCTTTACCAGAACTGATATTCCAAATTTCCCACTTTCCCATGTCACTGTTTCACTGTTTTTGGGATCCAGCACAATCAAGGGCATCTCGTGGGAACTGATGTCTAGCAGGAGAATTTACTGTCAGCCAGGTAGATAACAAAGCAGACATAAAAATGTATGGGTAAGACAAAGCACCATGTTGGTTCAATATATTAATGTTAGAAGGGACTAGACAATCTCATTTATGGCACTTTCTACATTTGCAGTTATGTTACTGGAAATTTGCCCAGATATGGAAAATGAATGATGGCAAATATCTTCTGAGAGATAGCTGGAAAAAATAATGTATTTCTTCTAGTGATTTCATATGTTATGCTTGCTTTTAGTGAGTGATTTATTGGAAAAACTGATTTGTACTATTAAACAAGTAATAGGAAATAACTGCAGAGAGTTTACCTGTCATTTTAACTCCTGTCATCACATAAGCCCATTTACCACTTCAAGTAACTTAACTTCAAGTTTTACTTATCCATCCCCCTGTATCTTTTACCAAATATAATAATTTATGCCAAAAGAGGTAGGGAAGAAAGAAGAGAGTATTTCATTTGTATGGTGTGGGTTATTTCTGCAGGGGACCATACCAGCTCCACTGGTACAAACTCATTGAATTTCCATGAACTTTCCTTGAGTGGGTGGAGGAACAGGACAGTGGATTGTAGTGTGACCTACAAGGGCTAGGCAGGAATTTCAATGCACTACACTTGCAGATTCCTTTGATATCTTACAGAGCCCAAGACCACCTACATTGAGACCTTCTTCCCTCCACTTCTTTTGCTGCTGCAGCTTATTTCTGCTTTCCCAGGTCAAGATCCCAAGACACAACCTGGGGATGGAAGGAAACAGTTAAATCATCAGCTAATCTAAGCTTGGCTGGCTAGAGAAAGAAGCAAGAGGAAATAATCCTTTCCTACAGTTTTCAAGATTACTTTACACTGATTTGCAGCATGGGCTGTAGCTTTTATTTTTGTGGGTAACTACAGTTCTGAATTAAACTTTTTTATTTACTTTGGAACAGAATTTCCCTTGGAAGAAACTTTATTTTGTTCTGGTCTGTGCAATCACCCAAGGCCCACAGTGTGATCAAAGCAATTCTGTGTTGAATGTGTTTTTTCAAAGTAATTTCTTTCTGCCAGTTCATAGCAAGTGCATCCAGAAATTTAGATAAATTTCACTTTCGAATTCCTTTGAACATATAAAATGTAAGAAATAAACTGCAAGAAAGGAAGTGGTTGAACCAAAGAAACCTTCACTGAATTGCCCAGAAATATAAATAGGCATTAGGGTTTACATGGCAGGATGAGGTCCATACAGTAATAAAATATTTGGCTTTGGTGAAAGAATTCTGGTTGTTCTTAGAACACCTCTGCCAGCCAGTGCAAGGTGTAGGATTACTAATCCTCCTCAGGGTAAGCCATGCGTGGCATTCTTCTCTTTGGTGGTGGCATTCAAGTGAGTCCTGGAGGAGGAAAAAGTAATAGGGGCAATAATGGCAGTGTCTGAATGAAGCCCTGAGAACCAGCCGAGCCCTGCTGCCTGGCTGCCAGCCATCCAAGCATGAAGAACAATCGTACATTTGTCTCACATACCAAGTTACCTAATTTTCAAAACGTTTCCTGATGCAGCCCTTTAATTCTTAAGTATTTCACCACCTGACATTTCTCCCTTAAGCTTTCAAAGAAGTAAGAGAAAACCAGAGCTACAGATAACCGAAAGAAGAAAAACTAAAATGATTTTGTCATTAGTAGTCATAATTTAAGGGAAAAAGTGCAAGAAGACAAGTTCTTTTCAACTTTTTGATGCTGGATAACCCCTCATTGTCCCACCACTTTCTGACAGAATAAATGCTAGGATAAATAATAGAGCAAATCTCAAAAGAAAAATATGTATTGTGTGACATAAATTATACAAGCAGATGCAGCCATGAACAAGAGAATTAGGAACATAAAACCCCTGCAGTGTACACTGGCTGGTGAAGGGCTGGCAGCTGCCAAGGGACACTGCGACCACCATGCAGTCCAAGCTAAAGTGTTACCCTAAACATCATCCTGCACCCCTGTTATGCAGGGGTCTGCCACCTTTTCCTTTGCATTCTTCCTCTTAAATAACTCCTTTTTTTATTTTCTTTTTTTTTCATATCAGTAGCTGTCTAACAAATGTTTTGGTCATAGCCAGCTTGTGGTGTATTTTACAGATGTCTGAGAAATCTTGCCCTGAAGAATTTTGTATCTTCTGCCCAAACTATCCCTTCAAATATTCCCGTATTAAGCTGAATGAGTTTCCCTAAACTAAGGGATGGGTAGAATAGGTCAAGGGCCAACTCTTCATGTGTAACCTCACAGAGCACCATCAGTTTCAGCTGAATTCTTGGTTTCATTCCTTTTTATTTATTAGAAAAAGTGTTATATAGCTTTGTGGCACTCTACACAGAAATTACAAATAACCTAGCTGCTCATCAGAGACTCCATTCAACTAAACAGTCTTTTGGCAAAGTCACAACTCTGGGTCCAGACTTGTCAGATTTAAACATTCTTAATAACTTATCTTCTCATTCTTTCATGATGTCGTTTATTGCAAGACATGAGCAGATATTTTTTATTCAGCACTCATTTTAGCAGGGGGAAAAGAGTTTTGCAATATTGATGCAATTTACTGTTGTATGACCAATTAAGAAAATAAAGACATTTCAAAGAAATTGATGGCATTCATTTCAGATAAGTAAGATGTTTTAAAGAAAACCCACATAAGACTGTGGTAAAGGACAGTTTTCCAACTTCACAAATGACATTAAATGCCATTTTATGACCATCCGAGAGTCATGAGTAAATACTACTTTATGCTGGAAAAGAATACATGTGACTCATGATTTTCAGCTGTTGTAGATGTTAACTTGTGGAAAATTATGCAATTAGAGGCCAGAAGCAGAGCAAATTATCTATTCAGCTCTGCTGAGCAGATCAGAACTGCTGAAGGGCTGGAGAAAAAAATGTCATTTTCTCTTTTGCTCATGTTCTCTGTGGGCTACATTCTGCTTGGAGTTACTTCATATTCAAGCAGTACAGTTAAGGGAGAGTCTTGATATGATTTAGCATTTTTTATGTTTTCCATTTGTCTGATGAAGAGTGCTTGCTCTGTCATTCATTCACCATTTCCTTCCATGTGAAATTAGGAAATATGGCATATGAAATCTGAGACCCAGTTTTTATCCGTCTCTGCATGTTTTCCCTTGGAACTCAGAAACTCAAGTTCTGCCAGTGTAGAGGAAGGAGAGGAAATGTAGTAATAAAGTTCCTGGCTTCATCACAAGCCCCTTTCTGACCCGACCAAGGGAAAGTGTGTGGAAAGGGATTGAACTATGCAGGATAAGTATAGATGCATGGCAGATGTATGGTCACATGAAATCAGAAAGAAAAACCCACAAAATAAGATCTGAGCAGGGACAGTGAGGGTACAAGATGTCATGCTAGAAGTGCACAGGAGGAAGGCCAGGAGAGTGCTGTTCAGTACTCAGGGGTGCAAGGCAGCTAATGGCAGATGAAGTGAGCAATGTACAAGTGACTGATGACTTTTTTGTATCTGTCTTCAGTAAAGCTCTATTTCAACAAACATATTAAGACAATACTATTGCTGATAAATGTAGTTACACCTTCCTTGCTTCATTCCACTCCCACTTCCTCACTGCTTTCCTTCACCCCTCAGTCACAGTGATCTGTAAGGGTGTGCAGAGATCTGGATGGGGAACTGCTTCAGCTGAAAATTAATCCAACAAATAGGTGGCAGTTACTAAGATCAATTAGTTCTGAAGTTCGATCCATCTTTTAGCTCTACCACAATCAATATTTTATTTTAAATCACCTAGATGTATTAACTTCATCCTATGATGCTTAAAGGGCAGACTGATTAAGTTTCTGAGTGAAAGGATGTTTAATGTGTCAGAGGATCAGAAGTAGGAAATCATGGGACATGTATTTTAAATTGGGAAAAAAAGAGCAGTAGATTATTGATCTGTTGATTAAATTAAATTTCTGCTCCAAAGTTTAGGATTTTTTAGACATACATGTTATGAGTGCTTATGTAATAAAAGGGAAATGGGTAGCATTCAGTTTTCATTGTAAGAACAAAGTCTGTCAAACCAGCTTAGTTCTTCCCATGCCTGTATTGTGCTGTGGACAGGGGAAAGGGAGTTGGTGTCATGTAACTCAACTTCCATAAGGCTTTCTGCACACTCATGACACTCTTAGAAGCAAATGAGGAAACGCAGCCTTGCTGACCCCACTACTCCTGTTCAAACAGGTGTAAGACTGTTGAGGTAACCATACCTAAATAGTGGCACAAAATGGAAGTAGGTATGAAATATGATTCTGCACATCTTCCACCTTAGTCCCACTACAATCCACTTTTTCATTAGTGACTGAAAAAGGAAGCAGAAGACATACTCAGTAAATGTGCTGGCTGCAGCTTGGGAGCTCTGCTGTTGTTTTCATATGAGGTTCACAAGTAATTGACTGGTGCACCTCAAATAATAGCAATTTATTTTAAAAAAAGAAATCTCAGTTGCTATGAAGCTGGAATATAAATTGCTATATTTTTCCATTGGTTTTTGTGTGTCTCAAGGAGATCAATTTTTCCCCATTTCGGTCATTGGTAATATATTCCTACCACCACCAAAAGCAGGTGGTGAAGAAAACAGTTTAGTTTACATCAGACCAGAAAATAAAGTTTATATACCAAAAAACAAGTCACTTTGCTGAGTACTCGTGCAGTGCTACTATTCTGGGGAGTAGTGATGGAGAATCAGCCTTTCTTCTCTCAATCACTGGTGTGTGTCAGGTCAGGTCAACAAGAAGCAACCACAGTCCACTAGTGCTTGTTATAAAATGAGATAATGACCCTTTCATTCTTGTGTGGATACAAAGCGGAGTCAAAACTTGGCCAAAAAATCACTATCACAGTTGCAACAGTTAAATGCCAAAAGACTGAGCAGGCATTAGGACTGAGGTGTCCTCATTATCTGCTTCCCAATCAGTATAGGGGGTGCCTGGGATTTCATTTTTCTACTCTTTTTCCTTTTTTGGATCCACTCTAATGCTCCTGTGGACAAGCTGATGAAGTGGAAAGGCAATTCACACTGACTGAAGTATTTGTTTTCAGTTAAAAGCCACTATTTGCTGCTTAGCAGGCAAACACAAACACCTATGCAAAGAAGAGCTGTCATGGCATTTGAAGCTCCTGACTATCTGTAATCAGAACATCTGAAAATATTTTAAAGGAGTTTAGCCTATTTATGTCTTTATATCACAAAGTACTGCTAGGGACAAAATTGGATGTTGGATGTGTTTGTATTACTCCCTTGTATGAAATGAAAAGCATTTATGCATCTCTTTTGTCTGCATTCACACACACCTACACATAAAGGCATTCTGTCCTCCCTTTCCCTTATAAAGAGTGATGATCTAATATGATTTATATCTTAGTGGCACAATCTCCTAAACAGGCACTGAAAATGATCATTGACCTTGAAGGCTAGACTGTCTAATTCCTGTGCTTGCCCTTTGCAGTAATAACAGAAGTTGTTTCTATAAGATAAATTTGGCTTTTGCATTATCTAAGACACACATTTAAAACATTTAAATATATTAATCTTTTATGTATTTCTGAACCTAAACTACAAAGTTTAAAATTATATCTTCACACTTTAAAAAAACTCAGGTTCTGCTTGGGTATAGTAGTGTGACATTTGAGAAAGCTGTGGCATTTGGATCTGTGTCCAACAGAGGGAGGTGTTCAGAAACACGGCTTTGGTCCAAACTCTTTCTAAGACTAAGGAATTCAACAGAAGGGGAGAGGAGGACAGACTCAGATTCATGAGAGCAATACATGCCTTACTACTGCAATTCAATTCCTTTAGCTGCTCTCTGAGAACTCAGGTTGGAGTCACTGCTGTTTACAGGTTCAGACCTGCTCAGAAGACTTAAGATCAGAGGATTTTTAGATCAGACAGGTGACAATATCACCTCTGTTTTGAAAGGGACCTATGAAAGTCTTAAAAAGAAAAAAACACTTATTTCATATCAACCTCTTGATGTAAGATAAACTCAAGCAGAGGTCCAGTCTGGCAGGAACTTTGGGTTCAGTAAAAACCTGAGGTTACTCGGCTGTGCTTTCCTCACAGGCTGTCTCTATGGCAATGGGAAAATATTGTGAGGTATAGGAATGAAGGGAATATGACTCAGAGAGTACAGAAAAAGGAACATTCAGAAACATAACTCCCAATAGGCACAGAGTACACTTTTCAAAAATACACACAAATCAAAGAGAATCTGCTGCTGCTTTGCCCCGGTGTTTTTACTGGAGAATGCAATTAATAAATAAGGAGCCGTACTGCTGCTGGTTTTCATTCCCTCAATTATCAGAGGGAAACAGAAGCTGGTGGTGAAGGAACCAGCAGGATTCTGCTCTGCTCCTTTGAGTTGTGCACTGTTCTCCACAGGGCTGCCATGAGGCTGGAAGTGTGTTTATCAGTACGGGGCAGGTTTGGACAGACTCTGTTAAGTCAGTGTGCTACTTCCAAGTGGAAAGGCTCCTCCTTTCACTTGTGAAACCACAGAGGCCACAGCAAGCTCCTGTGTGAAGTCCCTTGTCTCACTGACCTGGGTCCCACTAAAATGGGATTTGGCCCAAATAAAAAGGCAGTGGCCCAAGGCAGGGAGACATCCCTACAGAGCATTGCATGAGCAAGAACTCCCAGGCTAACCCAGACCTGTGCTCTGACTGGCCCAGTACCAGATGGGCTTCAGCTTGCCACACAACAGGCATTTATAAAATAGCTTGTCCTTGGAAGAATTTCTTCCCCAGTTTTCCCCTTTAGATACTTAGTCCTAGGAAACACACACACACATATATATATACACAAACACATATATATATATAGATATATATATATGCATATATACAAATATATATATATGTATATATACAAATATATATATATAGATATATGGATATATAGATATACGTGAGACAAACTCAAGTGGATATATTTAGATACATAATTTTTTTCCCCTGCTTAAAATAATCTTCTACCTCTTGCAGCTAATGATGATTTCATGGCCTGTATTAGCAGTAGTCATTCTCTGAATAATTTATGATTTTGGCCTCAGTAGCACTCTGACATGGTTAGTCCCACAGGTCAGGTATGCATTGTGCAAAATCCTGTATTTTAATCAAATTTATATACTTAGTTTGATGACTCTTTATCCTTGAACTCCAAGAAACATCAGATTAACTACTCTCTCTAGCATTCAGTCTTTTCCTACATCAGTCTTAAGCTTCCCTTGCAATTTAACTCAGCTCCTTCAATCATTTCTGCCCTGAAGGAGGTGAGAGCTTCCTCCCTTCTGGGACCTGTGGAATTTTGGGACTGTCCCTAAGCTTCCCCTCCTGACCTGCCAGCTGCTGCTTCTTCATGAGAAATGCAGTGAGCTGATGCAGTCCTGGGCACCCTTTGATCCTGCTCCCCTGAGTTTCACAGGGGAGGTACAGGGGGGTCCTGAGGCATCAACATGATTATACTGTAGTCCTTTACTTTAAAAGTGCTGGCCATCAGTATTGTTGCTCAGCAACATGAAACTGTGTATCACTGCTGGCTTCATTAAACTTTAAAAATATTTTTCCTTGCCAAGTCAAATGAATAATTGACGATGATTTCACTGTATATTTAGCATGTCCATTCAAATTCCAGTATGGAGTAAAGCAGTTTCATATACCTAGAATTAAGAAGAAATTACTAATACTGGCTGTAAAATAAGATGCATGGCTGAAAAATACTTGCACTTGCAAAGCAATCTGTATATTGGTCAAAGCTGCTGTATCAAATAAATGTCCAAACCCTGTAATTATTTCTTTACTGAACATGCTGCGCCTTCTTTTTTTGCAAAGATTATTAAATCTTACTTTATACTTTCTCTCTAGAAAAGACTGCAACGACTAACCTTTTAACTACTTTATTATACTATTTATTTTCTATAATATGCCTATATTTGCTACTATAAGCAATTGAACACATTAAAAAAGCATAAATAGAGAAGAACAGATTTCAACACTGATATTTTCTGGTTGAGTAATAGTGCCTGGGGTTATTCAAAGAGAATGGGTTGTAAAACTTGAGTGTACTTTCTGTCATCTGACTGATGGATTGCTTGTTACTCACCTCTAGCAGTCCAGCTAAAATAAATTGCTGCAAGCCTTATCAGTATTTTCTTTTCTATTATATGTGAGAAGTCCCAATTTTATCTAATTGGTGACATTAGCAGGGCATTTTTCTGCAAATGCAAAACTTCCTGGTAAATGCAATTGCTACTTTAACCCATGAGAGGTGCAGTTAAATGTGTATCTGTGAGCAGAATGGAGAGGACCTAAGCTAGGAGCTTTGGAGATCTCCAAGCTAAATGACTGCCAAAATAAACATGACTGGAGATAGAGGGATTAATCCTGTAATCCTCACTTAAGCAAAATTCCTGCTATCTTCAGTGAGATTCTCACTGGGGAACAGCTGTAAAAATTGGCCTAAATGAAGCAGAAATGAGAAAGGCCAAATTCTGCCTCTGGGTGTGAGCATGTGACTTCAGCAAAACCTGAAGTGTGACACCCTGGATCTGGGATAATCAGCACATAAATTCTCACCAAGCTCTATAGTACCAAGACTTTCCTTGGTATAAGCATGAGGCACATCCATAATCCCACAGGGAAATGTTTCTATCCAAGGTTCACTAAAAAGTGAGAATACAAGTGAGAATACAAGTACAAACTAACATTCAGAAAGAAAGAAAATGTTAATTTTTATTAAAAACTGTTGTACATTTTAACCAATCCTAGGAATGCTAAGAGCATTTCTCTTCACTGAACTCAGAATTATTGCCCCCATTTTCTATCTGGGGTGTAAAAAGAACATGCAAAGTTAAGTGATTTTCCACAGACCACACAGCAAGTGATTAGTATCATGGGGATGAATTAATCTTGGGTGTAAATCCATAAAGATTAATGGAGCTCTAACAGGGATTAATTTGGCCCATCATCTCTAAGGATAGCAAAACCAATTAGATGATGTCATTAATCTTCTGGTTTGTAAAGGACTGTTTCTTAAACAATACTGAAAGAAAGGCAATAAAACAAGAATGACCAAAGGATCCACTGTAAGAGATGAATTGGTTGTCCCTTGGCAGAGGATTCCCAGCAGGAGCCTTAAACAGTGACAGCAGCCTTGATGTGCCCTCAGGCTCCCATCCCAGCTGAGATGTTCTGGGGCAATCATTTATTTGAGGATTGGAGAGTCAGCCCAGACTGCAGACACTGATTAGGTTCATGTCTTTTCTTAGGGCACGACTTCCACACAACTGATTTGGAGTCAAATATATTTATTACGGCCCTGGGAGCCCCAAATCTTTGGAAAATACCAAGTGTTTAATGTCCTATGGAAAGTAGCACTTGAAAGATTCATAGATTTTAAAGCTTCCACTTTTGATCTGAATAAAAACTGTGAACTATTCCATTAGAAAGAAGCCAGTAAGAAGAAATCAATCCAAAATCTGTACAACTGACTTGTTCTGAGATTTGGGGAAAAAAAATTCTTCTCATTCACTGGTTGTGACAAAACACATTTTCTCATCTTAAATTCTGAAGATGTTGCTGATGCTTGCAAAAGAGTCAAAACTGGCCCACAGCAGAGGAGGATCTTTCTACAATTGGCTTCAGAAATTTTATTTTAAAAAGAAGAGAAGGAGAAATGTTTTTGTAAAGGGGTAATGACCAGCTATAAAAAAGGCATGCAAAGCAGTGATGAACAGAACAACAAAAACCTCAGCTTCTAGACCATGGTTGGTGGGATTTATGGAAAAAGAACATCTGTGACATTGGCAAGCTCTAGCATGAGGACATTGAATAGGAGATAGTGAATTTATGCCTGAAAGTTGTGTGCATTACCTAATAGGCCTGGTAAAAATGTTCCACTGGAATGCTGAAAGCAAAACTTGGCAACAGTGAGATCATTAAAACCCTACTGCATAGAAGCCTTCATTCAAAATGTAATAATACGGATCAGGTTTTTCATTATTATTGTGAGTAAGAGTATTCAAGCTGTAATAGGGATCTTCCCATCAATAGTTCTGCTCAAGTAAGTGTTTAATGGCAGAGATTTCATAATCTGTGAAATTACTTAAAACTCCTTTCATGGGGATGTTCTCGGATAAAAGAAAACCTCTTTCCTCATTTTACATACTGTAGGAGTTCAAATGAGGTGATGTGCTCAGGCTGATAGTGCAGCTCCACTCCAGAGGGACAATGTTGTGACATTCCCTTGCACCACGGGAGCAGGGCTGGGAGGGACAGGGATTTATTTCCAGCTTCCCCTGGCACCGTGGAACAGGAGCAGGGCTGGGAGGGACAGGGATTCCGCTTTACCTTGTACTGTGGAACAGGAGCAGGGCTTGGAGGGACAGGGATTTCCAGCTCGCTCCCCAGCACCTTTAAGGAATTAAATTACACACTGCTGCATCTATAGATGCGCTCCCCACCCTGCTTGCCCCCAGCACCTTTAAGGAATTAAATTACACACTGCTGCATCTATAGATGAACAAAGAACACTGGAAAGAGACACAGCACAAGCACCTAATCAGAATACAAAAGAAACCTGAATTTTGTCAGGGAGACTTGAGTGGGGAAGATGGAGGGGGGATGACAATGTTTGATAATGTTTCTGAGTTAGTGCTGATGATGTGATTACACTCAGGAATTGGTACTGCTAAGTACTGGTGCACATAGGCCTAGAAGGTGCGATGTGGAGAATTTAATCAGTCAAAAAGAGTAAATAAATGTACCAGGGAATGTTCCTACATGGTATCATCTACGTTTCAGAAGGGTAATGAAAACAACAGGAAATGTGCTTCAGAAAAAGGTGTCAACTTAGGCCCATAATATATATATATATAGATATATATAGATAAAGAATGCCCATTTTAATATCTTCCAGACAGATGGATCTGAAGAACTATTCTGAGAAATGCTTCAACACAAGCCTGTGTTTCCAGAAGACTTTTCAGACTAATAAAATAGTATTATAAAATGAAAATATTTCTGTCTTTTTTTTCCTGACAATTATATTGAGTGACTATTAGAGGAAGAAATAATAAAAAATATTCTTTTCATAAGTAGCCATTATATTTAACATTTTAATTTCTAGGCAGAAAGAAAATTGTGTATATAGACAGTTGTATTTTGGTAGACTAGCTAGCTTAATCCTGATTGCCTTTTATTTTAGGCCAGCTTTTTCATTTGTGATTAGGGAAAATATGTAATGATCACATCACCACTTGTTCAAGCCTTCTAAAGTGCAAATTTGCCTACAGCACAAATACATCTGCAGTGCTATAAGCACAAGACCATGTAAAGCCAGACAGTAAATGTAAAGCAGTGCAAAAGCAGTGGAAAGTGCAGTAAATGTAAACCTGGTCATGCTCTCACCTCTGGTATGGCCAAGCTAGCAGCTGGATACAGATACCTTATCTCATCTTCTGCAGCTAATGTTTGTGGTAGAAGCAATACAGCAACAAACACAGCATCACAGATATTAGCTTTATGCAAATAAACTTATATTAAAACCCTGTTTACTGACCAGGGGAGCAAAATCAATACTTTAATGATGCAATGAGCACCACAGTAAAAATACCTGTAAAAATGACAGCTCATCTAGTTCATATGTGTTTGCTGCCTGACTTAAAACACGTTCCAGAAATAATTTATGAGGACATGTGCATAGTCATAGTATCTACTGCTTCACAAGTCCAGTTGTATGTCTTAAAGAACTTGGAGAATATCAGAAAAAATGTAGTGATGGCAACTGCTTCTAGGCACTGTAAGCTGAGTGGAGCCCAGACTTTGTCCTGTAAACAGTGTTAGCTCTTTTCTTATCATCTGATTAGCAAAGCCACTGCTGATTTCACTGGCAAATTAACTCTGGGTGTGTTTTAAGAGCAGAGTTACAGGCACCTTGAAATTAATATATATATGGAAAAGTCGTATATGTTGTAGTTTGAATATATTTTATATATTCAGAGGATTACTGGGGTCTTTGTTTCAGACTGTAAGCACAACAATGGAAACACTTATTCCTTGCCTTGCATAGACATTTACTGCTGTCTATATGGATTGTGGAGACAAAAATGAAAAATTTGGCTTACATCAGCAGAGACATGTCACTTTCACATAACCATCTTACTTCCTTTTTACAGCAAATTAACAACTATATCCTTGCAAAGAAGCAAGGAGCTTCAGCTGCAGTAGAAGCTTGTTCCCTTCAGTGGTACCATCTCAATCACTTGCTACAATCCCACAGTGCCTTGAGAGATGTAAAAACATCATCCCTTAAAATACCCTGGAAGATAACACCAGCTGAAGCAGATAGCACAGGCCTGTCCCTGCCAGGCCTCCAGGGAAGGTACCACCTTGAGCCCCGTTTTGGAGGGAGCACAGTGCTCAGGAAACAGAAAAGGGAATTTAGGTGCCCCAGCAATTCAAGACAGTCCCCTTGCTTCAGGCACACAGCTATCAAGGGAGTAAATAGGAAGATGAGACAGACCATGTCTGAAGTACATCCCACAGAGTTAGTGTCCTTAAAGCATGAGCAGCTGGTTAATCTGATTAGAGGAGATGGAAAAACATCTTGAGGATGACATGGCCAGGAGGAGAACATCAGTATGCAATAAAAGCCAGATAAGTGCCTGGGTGCACGCATGGCTCAGTGTCAACACCAGAAGATGTGCAGGGGGCAACCCAGCATGACCATTCCCTGCACAGCCTTGTGGAACCTCCAAAAGCCACTGTCCCCACCTCCCATGGGTCCCCTGCATGCTGGGGATTCCCATCCCACACATGCTGGGCAATGTGATCTCCAGCAGTACCATAAAAGTAGTGTTATTTATCCACATCTATCTATCTTATTTCTTTATTTTGAATGAAGGATGGATTCATCGCACTATCTATTGTAAACTACTTTTGTTAAAAAATGAAAATTATCTGATCTTCTACAAACCTTGGCATTCAGCTCCCATCTGGATAGTTTCAGATAGCTGTAGAGATCTCAGTGTACTTCTGCCTTTCAATAGCTCCTGGATGTCTGACAGAGCACTACACTTGGCGTGTGCCAGGATAAAATGTCTTGGTGCTTCAGTGGATCTCCTCAATCCTCAGTGTGCCTATTCCACATGATGAAGCACAACATTTTTGTGAAGCTCTCTCTGAGCAAAGCAGCCAGCTCCAAAAGCATCTTTCTACCTGGGCTGTCTCAGCTGCCCACAGTCAATGAGTCTCATGCCATGCAAGGCAGCAGTGGGGCTGTCAGAAGGACAGGTTTGAGCCTGTTCTCGCTGTGCAGGGCCCAGGTTTGCTCTGTGACACAGATAAAACCCCTCTCTGCTGGGGTGCCCATGGCCAGGCTCGGGCAGCTTTGTGCTGTGAAGGGCAGCAGCAGCACACAGCAGTCACTGACAGCACCTCCAGATCTCACCTGCAGAGCACCAAGCCACTGCATGTCCTGACAGCCACTGCACCCTGGCACAGGAGAGATGATGTTTCTAGTCTGGGGCAGAAATGCAACACATCCGTCTGTTTTAAATCTGGTTTGGGGGTATGCTGCCAAATGTAATCTACATAGATTAGTCTCTGCATGAACTCTAGTCTTGGATTTTCTTGTCTAGATCTCAGATGTGGATTACTTTTGTTAATGGGTAAAAAGATCTATGAGTCTAGTACTTAGGAAAACGAAATATATTTTAAAATAATTGTATTGATAGCTTATCTTGGGGTTTTTTTCCTTACTGACTGAAAGTAGTTATATATAATGTCAAGCTAGTAAGAAACAAATCCTTTCTTATTAAAGTAACTTAAACCATTAATGGCATTATAGCTTGCTTTAGATTGTAGTCTTTTTTTTTTTTTTTTTTTTTTTTCTGCCTCTTGCTATTAAATTCACTGTCTACATTCCAGTCTTACTGGAGGAAAAGGAAAGCTATTTTATGTTCTACACTCAGACTAAACTAGCCACCATGAACAGGTAATACTTGTGAGCATATGATCAGAACAATTCTTCTTGCTGTACTACTCACTGTAGTATTTAAAATCAGACTATACAGAAATGATACAATCTTACAGTAGTGCATCCAGACCCCAGAAACCATCCTTGTACTATCCCTGTCTACTTACTACTTAACAGCAAGCCCCCACCACAATTAAAGAAAATTAATTACTTTGTAATTTAAAGTCCCAGCTGTTATAAAATATAAGGCAATCATCATTTCAGCAGCAACGTGGGTTTAAGTAAAGGAGGAAACAAATGACCTGCACAGAACTCTGGTGCTCCGCTGTGGTCTGCCTGGGCTGGCTCCTCAGGGATGGATTTCATGTTCCTCAGCGCTGCCCCTGGAGCAGCTGGTGGGTTATGGCCCGGACTCAAAGGGCTCTGCATGGGAGGCAGCTGATGCCTTCTCTTCTTTTTATTTATGTGGATGTTACAATGGCAGCAGACAGCAATGCACAGACACTAAATTAATTAAGCTGGTTTTAAGCCACAGCATTAAGGTGATGTCATAAGAACATGCCTAGGATAGCAAGGTCACTGGAAAGGGAGAGTACATGTCCTGCAGTAAAAGACTGTAGTTTGGAGGGCTTGTGTTGGATGCCTTCTCTGAATTTGTCAAATTTTTTCTCAAACTTGGCACCACCTGGAGAAATACTTTTTCTATCCACTGAAATATGCAACAGCATCTCTGATTTAAATAGGGGAAGAGCTGCTACACCTGCTTCGACTCTGAGCAATGCACACTATATGCTCAGAAATGCATAAATTAGATATATTTGGAAACACAGAGAGCTGGGAAAATATTTTGATGCAAGATAACATAGTTCATCTAATTTATGTCAGACTGCCTTTGTGTTTGCATACAGGCATGCTCAGAGAGGCGTGTGTTGGGCAACCAGAAATCTGCTCATCTTCCTGCTTCCATTGTCATGGCATTGCATTGCCATTTTGCATTGGTAGTCAGATTATATTGTACAACTGAGACGGAGATTTTTTTTGTCTTTGTAAAAGCTTTGTAAAAATCAAGAACAGCAATAGTTCATTTTTGTTTCATTGCAGCTTTACAAAACCCCAAAAACTTTAGGAAGACTTTAACAGAAGAAATAAAACAGATGCTGATACATTGCAAACTTAATGGTGCTGTTGCTTCACTGTGAAATATTTTAACTAGGAAATGTTGAGCATGTGAACAGTAGCCATAATCCTCTCATACAGAAGCCTTTTCTACATCTCCAGGGTAAGTGCAAGCCTGTGTCTTCAGCGTTAATGGGATCAGCTGCAATGAGTAATGCTTTGTGTATGCTAAGGCTGTGATCCTGTCCACGTGGTAAAAAGATGGCAGTGTTGCTTTTTCTAAGCAGTCAGTCCCACACGAGGTGAAGTGAGTCAGAGCATTCGAGATGGATGAGCAGCTCTCAGAAAGGAGCTTTTGTTCCTCATCTCCAGTCTCTAGCAGTCACTGTGAAATTGTCTCAACCATCTACCTATTAGCATCAGCATCACTGGGGCTCTTTGCATGAGACACTCTTGTGCATATAAGCAAAGGTCACTCAAGGAGACTCTTGAATCCAGATTTATTTTGTAGCAAGCTTAATGATGACCCATCACTGCCTCCCATAAGGAAAATCTGGAGGCAGCTAGAGACACAAATGGGGATCAATTTGTCACTGAGAGCTTTACAGTTACAACTATTTATCCTTGTCTGCAGTGCTCAAACAAACAAATGAAGAGAAACATTTCTGTTCACTGTGTGAGAGTCTCTTACCCTTTCTTTAGCTGTTACTTGTAATTGCAGCAAGAATAATATCCTGAGGGCTTTGTGGTGATCTGCTGGATTTGAACATCAGCCTCTCAATTTACAGTCTCTATATCCCCACCACCAGACAAGTACATGCTGTTTTGCTATCCAATAAAAGCTTGGGAAGCAAGCTTAGACCTGCATAGATTTTGCCACCAATTGCACACAAAGAATTGAATGCAAAATCCACTTGGTAATCATGCAAAAGGGGAAGGCAGATGAAATAGCTCCATTCCCCCTTGATGTCACAGGGCGCATTCCGTCCTGGTTTGTGGGTGACACAGCCGTGCTGCAGGCAGGGAGACGTGCAGGGCCTGGCAGTGTGTGCCAAAGAGGGGATGGGCTCTCCTAAGTGCTACTTCTTGTAGCATCTCAGCACTTCCGAGTGCTCCAAGGTTATGTACTAGCTGTGCTTCAATGGTGCAGAAAAGCACTTTCCATCCAAAGTGAACAGTCATCAAAGCAATAGAGAAAATTGTTAAGTGCTGTCAGTGGAAACATCTTGGCTGTTTTTAAGGATGTGTTAATGGAATGCCTTGCCACAAATCAAAGGGGCTTTGCAGCCCGTTATTTCCAAGTGGTGAACATAACGACAAAACCAAATACTGTGTTACCAGCTGGTTTCCATTATTGGGCTGAATTGTTGGATTAAATCATGATCCTTACAGCTGAAGTCAAAGGATTTTGCCCAGAGCAGTGATTGGGATATCAGAAGATGCAATCTCCCTGATCCCCACAGAGGAGCTGAGGGGAAGCTTGGAAGTGGAGGCTGTCAGCACAGAGGATGCCTGAGGACTCCCACTCTGGCCACCTGGTGATGATGTATGTTGGGAGAGTGAACTACTGCTCCATGCAGACACCTCCCCTCATATCTATCCATCTATCTATCTATCTATCTATCTATCTATCTATCTATCTATCTATCTATCTATCTATCTATCTACCATCTATGGAGGTCCACAGCACAGCCAGGCCAAAGGCACTCTGAGTCCTGCCCATCTGTACAAGGAAGCCCAGGGTTGCTCTGTATGGATTTTTAGCATCTCCTGTCTAGTGCTTCACAGTTTTCTCAATGTAAAAGGCAAAAGTAACACAGACATTGCTGCTAAAAATAGCCAGTTATGCCCTGGATGATTCATTTGTTGGTGGGGAGTACCCATAAGTGCCTCTATCTAAACATTCTGTTCCCTGTCTCAGTATCTCCCATGCCAGCTTGTATATGTCTCTCCAGTCTTCTTCAGTCTGTGTTCCTATGGGTTACATATTCTTCAGCTAAATATGTTAGTTTGTTATCCATGGCAGCAAGACCCAAGCGTGGCTTCCTCCTGCTGCAGGAATTTAATAAATAAATCAGTCTATTATTGCCCTGGGAGCATACAACATTGCTAAAAAAAAAAAAAAAAAAAAAAGAAAGTCAAGGAATTTCCCCTTTCTTAGGTTATATGTTAGAATAATAATAGAAACAGGAGTATGCTGCTAAACTTCAGTAGCAAACCTCTTTGCATTGCTGTGGTATATGCAAGTAATGAATGACTGCACTGAATGACTTCTAGAAGTACAGCTAAGAAAGGCTTCATGTGAGAATGAAAGCTTTATGTGACTTGAATTCCTAGACCCCAAACATATCCACTTAGGGTGATGACCAGGCTTTAAATCTGAGTGCTGTATATTGTCATGGACTGGGAGGAAATTAAACTGGGCTCTTTGGTGATATCCTTGTAGTTCAAGTGTTGATTTATGAATATGTAACTGAGCTTATTGATAAGCATTTTGAACCTGAAATGGGCTGTGCTTGGAGCTGTTGGATTTTTTGCTATCTGTTAAAATATCACTATATTCCTGGAAGTATCCTGTATTTTTTGTATGCAAACTACCCACCACTAACAACACTAGGAAGAATGATGGAACATGATGCTTCTTTAGTTGCCCAATGGTCTTCCTTATGTCTGCTCCACTGTGAAGGGCAGGTAAATCAGAGGTGTTTAGCTGAGAGGGCAGGACAATGAGTTTATTATGTTGATGTTACTGGGGTGAACCCCAAGCACAGAGGAGCCAAAACCTGTTTTTCCTCCAGAGCATCCCTGCAGCTGCACATGGCTGAGTCAGACCTTTCCCTTTCAGGCTGAAACCACCACTCATCAATCAGTGTGCCCATGAACCCCATCTTCAGAGGGAATGAATCTAGGATGCTCAGGTTAATGGCTTCCTTTCCTTTCCTTTCCTTTCCTTTCCTTTCCTTTCCTTTCCTTTCCTTTCCTTTCCCAGATTCACTTGTAACTAATAAAATACAGCTGTTTTTAATTTGTGCTGCTAAGGACTGTTTTGTGCAGTATTTAACTTGCAGTAGAATAACTGGGGAATAATGAATGAATCCTTTGGGCAGTTATACTTGGTTCATAGAACCATAAAATTGTTTGGGTTGGAAGGAATCTTATTTACCAACAAGTTAGTCCCTTCAGTTTAGACAAGCTACAAGAATTTTATGTTTTATGGGGTTTTTTTTGTAACAAAATAGTATTTTCTCGATACATTCACTGCTATTATTTGGCAGTCGCCTCTTTTATTTTTCCCTGTAGGCACAATCTGTCTTTGTCAGGAAACACTGTTATCCCTGGCAAAGGCAGTGATTTCTCCAGGCAATCTGCACATAATACTACATGTCCTTACTGGAGCACAGCTAGAGATACCAGCATATTCATCTTCCAATTTGTAAAAGTTTCCCCAAACATTTTCCCTTCCAACAGCACGTTTATGATTGCACATGCTTATAGTATACATATTTTTTTAACAAGGTAACTTTGGAAAAATTGTGATTTATCCTGTTTTCCTTCAAGAGCTGGGCGTGCATAGTTCCACACTCAAAGAGGAAAACTGTTGGCTCCCAGCAGCCAAAAGCAAAGCAAGACTCTAGTGCTGCAGTTCCCTCTTAATGAGTAAGCAGCTGAAAATAATACCTCTTGCATTTTCTTTGGCAACAGGGCTTATAGGAAATATTTATCCTTCTTTTTAAATTTTCTGTAAACCAACTAGTGCAAGATCAGAGGAAACAACTGGAATGCAGACTCTAGTTTGTAGTGCTGTAGCTGGCTCCATCTCCAACAGAGCAGCTTTGAAATGCTGATAAATTAATCCATGAGCTATTCTGCTCTCTTCTGCATAGTAGTGGATTTTGCAGCTAGTGTTTCTCCTTTCATGTAATCAGACCCTATCTTGGTCCCACTCTTAATGCTCCTCACCATCAGCCAAGGCATTAATCTTGAGAATGTGTCCTAAATCAGTTCCTGGAAAGGCAGTGGAAGTAGGCATCAGTGATATTTTTCAGTTCAGCCAGTACATGCCATAAAGATTACATTTGTACAAGGCACAACAAGACAAAGATACACTTGTCAGCTGATGCATTTTTGGATCAAAAAACTTCCAAGAAAAATAAAATAGATGAGATCTTGAGGTTTTAGGAGCACGAGTCCAGCCCAAACAGTAGGTCCAAGCTGAGCTCCCTGAAATCAGTGAAAATATGAGGAATGAGAGAGACCAGCAGGAATATTTCTAGATGGGAATGCAAACCAGCTCCAGATATCCTGCAACTGATAATTTCTGCTGCTAGCAATGACACATAGCACAGTTCAGTGGCCTTTAGGGGTCGTGCTTATCCAGTGATGAGCACTTGGAGTGTTTCTCCTGCAAGAAACTCACTGGGATTGTTTCCCAAGAGGTGAAGTAGCAGGCTGTCCCACTGGAGGGCATTAGGAGGATAGGGCAGCAACAGCTGGGACAAGAAGCAGTGACCCAAGCAACTCCAATAGAAAATAACAGAATTAGAAAATATCTGTGAGTTGGGTCCGTAAGGTAATTAATAGCTGAAGAATGGCATTTTAAACCAGGGCCATCATTGCCCAAGCCTACAAAATGAACTCTCTGAACTGATCTCTGAACCTTGTATGACAGTTTTGATGCTTGCAGTAAATGAAAAATCATTTTACTGATTGCTGTTCCACATACCTGGCACATTTACAGTAAGTTCTATTCAAATCAAGAAGATAATGATTGGATGCCTTTTTGTCTAACTGTTAATGAGTAAGTGAACTTCATGGATACCTTTCTTTTCCCCCTTTCCAGAAAAAGTAAAAAACCTTTAACAGCATCAAAAAAGTTGGTCTTTTTCTCCCAGGGATGATGACTCACAGGGAGTGCAGGCCAGCACACAGGGCAGAGGAGCATTACCATCTCATGCTGCACGCCAGCCAAGTGGGGCTGACAGGGCCCAGCACTCACGGCATTGCCAGGGAAAGGGTCCAGGTCAGTGGTGGAGGGTCGAGCAGAGGCTCTGCACTAATTCCTGAGTGCTGCTCCACTCCTTCTGTGCACAACAGCCCAGCCCAGCCAGCCAGGATGCCTCTGCCACAGCACTGAATCCTCTCAGGAGGCTGCAGGAGAAGCACCAGAACTCATCTGCTCATCAGTGTCAAGGCTCAGGCAACTGTACACACAGAAGTGTCAGGTTCTCCTGAAAGGTCTGAACCAGCCCTTTAATCAGAGTTCTGACTCAGGTACCCAAACCTTTGCTCCTCCCTGGGATTCTGGACAGTCTGTGGGCTTACTGTGGCTTCGCAGCCTGTGATTTGCTCACAAACCATGAAAGACCTCGGAGGATAAATTCCAGCCATCCTGTGAGATCCATCCTGGTTGGAACAGGCCAGCTGGGCCACCCTTTGCCACTGACTGGAAGAAGGTCTAAGTATCTCTTAAAATTGGCCTCTGTCCTTATTCAGGGAAACCTTCCTTTCATTTCAATATTTCATATCTGTGTAAGGGCAGAAAACCCCCAAAACAAAGCCCAAATAAGGATTGAGTTCATTAACTACTAATACTGTTCATTACTGGTATTTGTACAGTAGCATTTGCACGCATGAAACTTCAATACAAATTAAAATATATTCCTCCTTCACATGTTTTATGACCTCATTTATATGCAATGTAGCTTGTCAAGAGATGGCAAACAAAAGACCTGGGAGGATGAGGATTTACTCTGGATAAGCTCATAGCTACAAATTATTTTGAATCATACTAGAATTAAGTAACTTAGTGTCACTAATGCCACTGGCACTGCTACTAGCCTTGACACTGCTGAGACACTTAATCTAAAAGGCTCTTTTGATTTCTCAGAGGCTCCTAACGGTTAATTTTCTATTCATTTTCCTTTTTTTTTCCTCCGTCTTTAACGCTTGTCAGGCAGAAAGGCTGATATGTGAAAGGATCTGCTCTAGGCTAGGCTTAGGGGTTATGGCAGGCAAGGAGAAGAGGAACAAAATAGGAGCAGGGCAGAAAAAATATCTTGCAGTTTGTCTGAGCCACTAATATTTGCTAATTGCAATAAATATAGTACTGCACAGAAGCTCCTAATAAGCTTGTATAAATCATTTTAATGGGATGCTGCCAGGTTAAACATTGAGTTTAAAAATATAAATATTCTTAATAACTCCAAATTAAACAAAATGAAGTTTGACCACCCAAATAATTTTCTCCTCTTCGTGCCAGAGTCTGAACTGCATTTCACACAGCTCTGCCCCTGAAAATAGGTAGGGCTTTATTCTGTTGCTGTTGGGCTGGAGCACACCTAGATCACACAGGAGAGGATAGTGCAGGGATGTGCCAGGCAGTGCTGGAGATGCAGCTGCAGGGATTGAGGACATGTTATGTCCTGGCTCACCAGGCTGACTGGGCAGCTCTTGCTACATCTGGCCCAGCCTTGGACTTCCAAGACAGCAGCTCTGGGGTTTGCAGAATGATTTCCACCCCAGGATGGTAGCTCTGGGACTTGCAGGGGGGGTTTCTACCTAGGGACAACAGCTTTGGGGGTTTGCAGGAGAGTTTCTCCACTGAGCAATGGTATGTCTGGGTTTTCCTTCCATCATGGCAGCTCTGGGGCTTGCAAGAGGTTTTTACCTGGCTGTTAATGGGGCCATTGCAGCTCCACCAGGATCAGCCCAGGGGTCCTCACACTGCACTGAATGCAGCTTCATTTTCTTCTTTTAGCACATGACTTAAATGTTTCCATGTTTAGATTATAGGCCTTTCAGGGCACAGTTTAAATCCAGAGCAGTGACTATGTTGATTTTAACTGAAATTGAAAGAAAGAGCATGTGGAAACTTCTTAACACAGAAGTTTTGTAAACAGTGTCTTGATGCTATGGTGATGGGTCCTTAGAACTGCCGACCCCATTTTTCTTTCTATTCAATCCCTTATTTTTCTTCCAAACATTCCGATTTTAGTCCCGTCTACATGGCAGTGTTGATTGTACATTTCTGTGCATCTAACAAGTGCCAAGGAAATCAAACTCAGGGAATAGCAAAGCTGGATCTACTTCTCAGCTGACTCTCTCACAGAAAGTGTTGGAAAGAGCCAAATGCCTTTCCCTGTCTTAGTGCTCTCCAGAGGCCTCAGGATGGACTCATTTACTCTGGATTTGGGTAAACCACAAAGGATGGTCCAAATCTGAGAAGGGTGAGAGTGCAGTGTCTGAACAAGAAAAGGACTTGACTGGGTCGCATGTGGAAGCAACACCAAGGGCATGCTTGGGGTCATGTCCTCTGCTGTTTGCATCACCTGCCTGCTGAAGGGTCCCTTGGTGCTGGCCCTGCAGTCTGCAGTCCACCCTCTCACCAGGATGAGCCTGAAGATGCTGCCTGCAGTAGGAAGAGCTGGGCTGTGCTGGTAACTTGAGCTTTGCCTGTGGATTACAGGAGCTCTGATCCCAAAAGCCCCTGGGCTTCAGGGCACAATCACCAGGAGTTTGGGTAGGAGCAGCCAGCCTCGAGCATTTGATGATGCATCTGGGTGCATCTATTCACCAAAAGGACACTGCAGCAAACACGGGGGGCTGCTGCATTTGCTGTCTAGCAAATTCTCCTCTCCCGGGTGGGATCTCCTCTGCCTCTTTTACACTGAAAAAAAAAGAGAAAAATGCTGCCAAATAACTCTCAGTCTGGATGGCTCCAACAGAAGCGAGGAGAAGCACTTGGAGTGTGATAGAAGGATTACTGTCATCACATATTGTGGGCTGCAGGAGGACAAGCCTGATGTGCTGGGAGCTTTGTAAACATCTCAGACTACCTAGGGAATCTGCAACACAGACTGTAATATTTGAAAATGTATTTTTCCTAACCGATACATTTCCCTAATGGGTACAGACAAATTCAGGTCTGGAAGAAATCCAGTAAACATGGTGAACTACCATAATGAAGAGCAAATGCAACTTTGTGCCTCCCTCTCCCTAACAGAATGATGCAATATCTCCTAAATTCCATGGCAGGGGAAATAGAAGGAAAAAGCCTATGCAATTTAATAAGGATGAAAAGTTTGTTCCAAATTTCTCAGCCTCCAAGCCTGGGCACAAGCCTGTGTCTGCTCTATACTGCAGTCTCATGGCCTGGCTGACTGAGTGTTTTCTGTTTACCTCTTTTTCCAATCTCTTCCGTAAGCCAAAGATAAAGCCAGTACAGCTCCAGCTGTACTTTTGAACCCGTGTTTAAATGGTGTGGAAATAAATCTTAATGAGATTGTACAGCCCTATCACCTTAAGTAGCATACCTCAAATGAACCCTGCTGAAGGCTGTAATTCCCCTCTGAGGTTTCAGTGACATGAGCAAGTAGATCATATTTCACTATTGTAGTTTATGTCATCATTGGATAGTAGAATTCTGTGTTTATCACATAAGAACTGGAGAAAAACACCTTTATTAAAGATGCAAAAATAGTAGAAGATGCTTTCTATTAATAAGTACACAGAATTTTCTCAAGATCTTCATTGTGAACAGAAAATTACTTTGCATTTCTACTTCATAAGTATTCAGATGCAAAAACTTTACTCCCATGAATTCCTACAACTGGTGTTTTGATGCTCCCTCTTTCCTCTCTGGATAAAATCAAGGTATTTTCCCAGGGCTTGCTGGTAGGCAGCAGCAGATGGGCAGGACTAGAACTGAAGAAAGGACAGAGAGGTCTCAGAGGAAATGTCTCCAGGGAGCACTGCACTATGGCACAGATATCATTTATTTAGGATCTCTTGAGATCCCCATACACAGTTGAAGAGAGAATTTTTAAGTGCTTGTTTTAGGTAACATGTAAACACTTTTTAAAGAAGTGTTTGTTTTAGGTAACATGTAAAAAAGAAAGATGATCCTGAGTCTTTAGAAAGCTACAGCAGCATCCCTCAGGGCAAAAGGCATGTGCCCTTCACATGAAGGGCATGTGGAGGTCTAGTAGGTAGCAAGAAGAAATCAATTTTCCAGCCCTAACCCAGTTGGCTGTGCAGCAAATGGGATTTTTAACCCACATTGCGCCTGCAGGATTCAGTGAGTAACCCACAAAATGAAAGTCCAGAGGAGAAGAATCTCCTCCTTGTCTAAATTTAGTGTAAGGCCTTGAAAGCACAGACAAGGCAGCCAAACATCATCAGTAGCCAAGAATTTAGACAAGGAAGATAACTCAGTTCTGGTAAGCGGTTTTGGGAAATAAAGGAGAAACAGGGATCTAATAACCTCTTACTGAACTGATGTTAACCTCCCTCTCTGGGCTGCAGCCTAGGACTGTCTCTGACATAGTCTGAGCTCAGTGAGTAATTAGCACTTCTGCTGATTTTTTGCACCTTTTATAGGTACATGATATTGGATCAACACAGAAATTCGAGCACATGGGCTCATCAGATGCTATGAACTGTTGAGAGGACAGATCTGGGACTCATTGCAGGCAACAAGTGATTTTGCACAGGAGGACAAGGCCAAGCCTGCAGGAGCTGTGTTGGAGGGTGCCTGCCCAGCTGCCTTCACTCCTTGGCACTTTCCAGGACTGACTTGTGAGCAGGGTGGCCTGTGGCAAGGCACTGTGTCAAGCAGTAGAAAATAAATTTGCTCTCCCTGTGCTGGCCCTTCAGTACAAACAGCTCCACTGGGGATTGCTGTGAGAAGCCAGGCACTCCAGGTGGCACAGAGCAGATGTTTGGGTGGGCTTGGGGCCGTGCTGGGATGGACTTGGCTACAGCGTCCTCT
Source organism: Passer montanus (assembly GCF_014805655.1). Classification (NCBI taxonomy): domain Eukaryota; kingdom Metazoa; phylum Chordata; class Aves; order Passeriformes; family Passeridae; genus Passer; species Passer montanus. The sequence continues at coordinate 6,151,176 of NW_024367372.1, forward strand.
CACTCTCTGTGGGACTCATTAAAACATCCAGTTGCCTCCAGTTCTCCACTGTCCCTCAAGGCTGCTTGCTTAACAAGGCAGATTGTCAATTGAGCAATCATCTCAGAACAAGGAAATCTTTAAAGATTTGGCACCATTATCTAGGACAACCCAGCTGCTGATCTTCACTAGGAAAAGGAAGCAAAAGCACATGCTCAACTCTGAGGCACATTTCTGTGTGAGAAAATAAAGTCAGTTTAGCAGAAACAAGTATTTTCTAATCCTGTATCATCCCCTTGGACAAAACAGAGATGCTCAGCTCCTGGCTGTACTGTGTCTCATAGCCAGAGTGAATTTTCTCCTGCTTTTTTGGGTGCTCCTCTGCCTCCCTTCCTCTGCAGGGACACCTGACCTTGGGAATGAGGGATGTAGCACAGGAGCACATGTGCTACTTCAGGGACTGGTTTTGTCCTGCTGAAATCCCAATGGCAGAATAAAGCAGGGACATGCTCCTGCTCAGGGTCTGATGGTCTCTCTGCATCCCCAAAGCAAAAAATGGTTCTGCATCCTTGCTGGTGTTGGTTATGTTTTGATTGGCCTGAGCAGGGAAATTCCTACAGTAGGGAGTGAGACTCACCATGCCTCAACAAAAATGTGCCATCTGGTCAATTTTTAGTGGTTTTCTCCTTCCAGTGTAGTGGAAGAATATTGAAAACGTCTTCTTACTCCTCCCACTTTATTGGACATCAGAGTAGGCAGGGAATAGTAAAGGACAGCAAAAAAACACTCCAGCTCCTCTGTGTGCCAGGAGAAACCAAATAATTGTAGGAAAGGAGTTTGCTGGGAAAACAAACACTCCTCCTTTGAAAAACTGTGAGCAGATTGAATACTTTCCCTGGAGTTTTCCCTTTTTTTCATTAAATGACTCAAAATTAAAACATGCAGAAATGTGGTTGGTGTTTAAAAAGGCAGCTTTTGTTAGAGAAATATTATTCTCCATCCTACATATGTGAGCACTGTATGCCTCAGTCTACCATATCTGTTCCAGACATTGCATATTCTCTCACACTTTCCCACATGATGCTTCTCCCTAAGCCTTGGATGTTTAAATACCTGACCAAAACATCTTTGCAAAAAAATCTCCAGTCTCCAGTGGCATAACAAGCCCCATGTGTTGCTGACTGGGTGAAAACAGACAGTGCATAGACATTTTGACAGTCACCAAAAAATCATGACCCAAGAAACCTGGCTTTAGGGAAAAAAAATCAAAACAAGTCTTAAGAGGCTCATGATAAACATCAAAGAGTTGGCAGCACTAAGAATAATCAAACAGTTTAGATGAGGTTCCCCAGATAAATTGTTTCCATTTCATCAATGTACTGTCTGGTTTTGAACAGCTATGCCTGAATATACCATTTGGAATTTATGGTAGATGCAGGAAATAACAGTTTCCTTCTCAAAATCCTTTCCACATGTGGTCCATATGCCTGCAGCACAAAGAGATTGCAATATCATGCCTAAGTCATATGGGTGTCAGAAGGCCAGCTGACTATCACAGCAACAGGATGAACCTGGGAACCTCTGGTTTGAGATAAAGAGCTGTAGAAAATGACAGATTTAGTCTCCCAAAGACAGGTTTCTTGTATGAGAAGTGTTTGTGTGTGAGGCTATTGACATTGCAGAGCACCTCCAAGCAATTGCTGAAATAGCAAGTTATAATTATAACGAGTATACTCATTGCTAGAGACCTAGTTATGAGGTGTCCAAGAATCTTGTATTTCATGATATATGTGTTTTCAATATGCTGTTTATCATAATATCCCAGCTTCACCTCTGGAAGATATTGAACATGATAAAGTATAGCATTCCAGGAAGATAAGGACAATTTCAGGTTAAGTTAGCTTGAAAAGTTCTGCTGGGAACTGCATTGCATCTGTGCTTCAGCCACATAGCAGACCTTGAAGGGAGAAGAGTTGGTCCATGGAGCAACTGTGGGAACCCAGGTTTTCCCAAATGGTCCCTAATGGCATGTTCCTCATGTCCTCATACTGGAGCAGAGAGCACAGGTCTGATTTATGGCCAGGCCCAGTGCTCACAGCTGCCAGTGGAATTTGAATATGTGAAATACAGTGGTGTGCTGGGTGCTCTGAAAGAAGAGCTCCCTGGCATCTCCAGTTACACACCCACAGCACTGGGAACTGTTTTTGGCTTAATCTTGATGTGCCTCAGTCTCTCACATATAAACTCTGGATAATTTTGCACCCATGGCTCTTTGTGTGACATTGCTGAGTCATATCCAGAAATGTTTCAGTAAGGAAAATATGAAACATTCACTAAGTTTTAATTAGTGCAAATATAAATACATTTCTCTGAGCAATTGTGCTGGGACAAAGTATGACTAATGCCTGGTGCTTCCCATGCACCACGAGTGCTTGCCTCACCCAGCAAATCTCACCAACCACACAGCACAGGGCTCAGGCTGCTGGTCTAAGGAGTACAACCCAACAGACCCAGCCACAATTTGTACTGATGGGTCAGGGGGATGGAGAAACTTCTGAGGTTTCTGAGAGTTGTGATCCTTATTCATTGGACTGAATGGAAAGGCTTGATTTCAAAGAATCTGGGTCATGGTCCCAAAGCATGAGTGGGAGATGTGCAAATTATAAGTTTAACCTGAAGTCAGGTCCTTCATAATCACATGATCAAGTGCAACCTGAGATGCTCAGCTAGCTGTCAACACTTTAGATTCTTGAGTCTCTGTGAAAAATTACTCAGGTGTTCTTCAGATGTTTTACACACAGATCTTTTTGTGTGTGTATGCTTCTTTCTTTCTTTCTTCTTTCTTTCTTTCTTCTTTCTTTCTTTCTTTCTTTCTCCTTTCTCTCTCTATTTCTTTTCTTTCCCTTTTTCTTTCCTTCTCTCTTTCTTTCTCTCTTTCTTTCTCTCTTTCTTTCCTCAGCAGACCTCTTCAGGCAAGTTGTCTGACTGAAGAAGTTTTCACCTTGTGGTTCAGCAGTAAGGATTTTACCATTTTCAGAGTAACTATATTAGTCACTGGGAAGTGTTCTGGGTGCACTGTGTGATTGCAAAGCCAGAGCACATCCTGCAGCTCCACAAAGAACACATCACAAAGGATAAGTGTGGAAGTGTATATTTATCTGCAAGATAGGTGAGAATCACAGGAAATGCCAAGTTCGCAGGTCATGTCAATGGATTTTGAGGGGATTTTGGACCAAAACCCTTCAAACATCTCTCCAAACTTAATTTCATGGCTTCATAATACTTCATGGGGATGAGGCTGTGTTTTCCCAAGGAGTACTGAAGTGGTGGAAACTTGAGCCTTGAGTGCTGAGAGCAATGATGTGGGGCTGGGGGCTCCCACCTGGGCAGTGTGGAAAAACTGCCAGAGGTAAATCAGCCTCTCTGAAATGCTCTGGTTTTTGTGATGGAGACAGCATTGTACTTCCCAAAGTCTTCTCGGAATTTGTTGTGATTCCCCAAGGGTCACAGCGATTTTACTGAGGCTAGTTTGGAGTGCTCTGAGCAAGGGCTTGCTTCTCTTCCAAAGGCAATTTGTGTGATTGACAGACCGTGTGCAGCAGCAAAGAAAGCCTTAAGTTACTGGAGAGCTGTGGCCAGTCCCCGTGTGCCCTGCTGACTCAACGGTGACTTCAGCTGCTCCATGAAACCCAGGACTCCTCCAGAGAACTGATCCTGGGCACTGTTAACGTGCCCATGCCAGCACCTGGCATCTGACAGGAGCCCATCCTCTGCCCCAGAGTTGCTTTCCCACAAGGAAGAAAGCATCTGGGGGATCTTGACAGGCTTTGATGGGAGTTTTAGAGGAGGTCTGAGATGTGAGGTAATCCCTAATGTTACAAATTTAATTGTGGAAACCACAATTCTGTGGAGAGGGAGCTGATCACAGTCCGTAAGGAAAGAAATAACAGGGACAGAGAAGCAACTGAATATGATGATGAGAGACTGGGCACTCGCCAGGTTTTTGGGAGGGCACACTGAGCATTCAGTTTGCAGTCTGAATGGCAAAGGAAGGGAAGGGGGCCCCACCCTCTAAATTACCCTGTATAACAGGTCTGCAGCAAGGGAAGGCTCCAGACATTGTTAAATGCAATTATGGCTTCTAAATGCTGATGACTTAACACAGAATACGTTGGAAATAATGCAGATGTTATGAGGGATAGAGGAGAGGAGAAGAAAAACCACACTGGTTGTTTTTTGCATGCCTTAAGTTACTGCAAACATCATGGAATAGGACTGTTCAGAAATGTGCAGTACAGTGCAAGTGCTCTTGCTCACAGACCCTGGGACAAACTACAGCTTCCAAGCATTTCTGCAGATAAGGAAAATCCTCCCATTGGGATGGGGGAGGAGGGGAGGAGCATTTGGGAAAGATGTAGCATCTTCTGTATTTCCTAACAAGATCCTTAACAACCAGCAGAAAAAGTTCATGCAAACTTCTACTGCCTCTACTAACTGCCTGAAAGAGCTCAAAAGCTCTCCTCCTTCTCCACCCCTCCTCAAAGGAACAAAACCAACAAACAAACAAACATTTTCTTGTGAAAATGGTAACATTAATGTGTCTGCTGGGTCAAATACCCCCACTTGGAGCCTCTGTAGCACATAGCACACGTACTCACATTCTGCTTCAGAAAAGCAGTGAACTGGCACAGGTTTTGCTTGCCAGCTGAATAATTAGACTAGTCCAGTAGTCTAGTTCTAGTCCAGTTAGTCTAGAAGGAAACCTCACCTGCTGCTTTAAAGGCAGAGGTTGGAGATGAAGACTAACCCAGTGCCTATGCTCAGGACACTCCTGGAACATAGTCAGCTCCCACAGAACCACCACCAGGCCTAAGGGGCAGGACATCCATGCTGGAGCAGAAAAACAGAGCTAGCAACAGAGATTGCCATTTTTTTAATACCAGAAATTGCAAACTTTTAAGCTAGTTTTCAGAAATAACTTGATGAGTGGCACAGGGGTGTTGTACTACACAGCTATGTACAGATACACTAGGTTTGCTTAAGCTGGGCTGAACCCCTGTTGAGAACCCCCTAAGACTGGGCTGCAACAGAGATCACCTTCTTTCATCTTTGCCTTTGGTGACAAAGAACTAGCTCTGCCACTCTTGGCACTTTGCCCAAGTGCAAATGTGCAGTTGCTCCCTGCCCTCTGTCTCTCTCCCAGCTCTCTCCCTTTCTCAGCACTGAAGCAAGTGCTTTGTGGTCTGGGAGGCCTCAGATTTCCCCCAAATGGATTTCTCCGTTTTCCCCTCAACAAACATCTCAGGAGGTGCATAAGAAGAGACCACAGTTGAGCCATACAGCCCCAGGGCTTTGAAAGCCCTGTCTGGAGGTGGGAACCCCTCCTTAGCAGGCTCCTTAACCCAGGCTCAGCCCTCACAAGGTGAAGGCTGCACCCAGGTGATTTTGACTCTTCATAGACAGTAGGCTGAATATTTTGACTCATGAGGCTGTCTTAAAATACTGTATGAACAGGGAGGGCTTTCCAGGCATACCTCTGGCAGGCTCCCAGCCTGGTGTCTCCATGGGGCTTGCTCATCACCATAAAACTACTTCTGGGGTTTTTCTTGCAAAACATGGATTTCTGGGGCACCAGAGTCACTCATTTTTCCTTGTGTGATTGTGTGGTCTTCATGTTCCAAACCCTCTCTAAAGCTTTAAACCATGATTGCTTCATCATCATTCAGCCCCCTGAATGCACAGCCCCTGCTGCTCAAGGCAATGCTTGCACAGACTGAGGACATGTGGAATTTCTGGAGGAGCAATAGAGTTGGTGAGAAGGAAGACTCCCATGTGCCAAGATAATTCTGGTATTTCAATTCCATTTGCATCAAACTGGGGCAATACTCACAGATATTATATTTGATTTGATTTTACCTGAGAATCCAAAGGCTTTCTGTCTTGCTCCCACTCAATTTCAATTTTAAAAAATATGTTCCTTAGAAATGTGTTCATATATATTGACACTGTCAACAAAATGTTGCATTTTGAATTAGAAACATCAGTATTTTGTAATGAAAGAACACTCTATTGGAAAATGTGTGACTGCTTCTAATAGCTAGCATTCATCTCCTAAGCTGATTTCCCAAATGCAGAAGGAAATGAGTTTGCCAAGGGATCCATTCATGAAGATTAGAGTTTCTATGAAGTGTTTATCTGTCACAAATGCTGATAAATAATACAGATACTTGCCAGGTGCTCATCACCCCAGCACCCTGGGCTCACCTTCCCCTGGCAGGGCGTGCTCCTGGGGAGCTCTGAGCATGCAAGCCAGTGCTGGTGGGGTCAGTGCAGCCAGGAGCTATGGTCCATCCTGCAGCCCCTCTCTTGAGATGCTTCAGCTATTCCATTTCATCCCTAGGCTACAGCAGGTAACTGGCTTGATATGCTGGAAAAACCTTCCCACTTCTCTGCTTATCCCTGAGCACTAACTGCAGTCTGCACAGCCACTCTGCAAGGTGATTTCAGGCTGGTGCCTCTTACTGAGGGTCTCACCCTGCAAACTGTGATGCAGAATTCCACCCCTAAGGGAAACATGGAGTTACCTGCAAAAAGATAGACATTCCTTACCAAATCTAATGCAATGTGAATTTCAAGCACAGTCCTATGCTAATATGAGTATGTGAAAGTGGGGCAATTTTACTTGACAGGAGTAGTGCTCATGCAAGTGCTGGGTCACAATTTTTCATTACAGAAATGCACATGGGCCATATTTTATTCCCAGTAGCTGTTAGAGACAGACCAGCATGGGACCTGGAGGCCTTGCTCACTAACAGCCTCTCTGGCTGAGATAAATGGACTCTCCATGACTGTGCAGAATGTGTTGAATTTCAGGAAATCTAAATTCCCATGTTTTTCTGGGATATCCTAATTCTGAAAATACCAATTTTATCAACTGGCTCCAGTCTGTCTTAAACACATGTTTGAAACATGTAATTTTAGCTCTGAAAGGAAGTAGTTAGCTAAAGAGTCAGGAACATATTTCAGATGAAAAGTCTTGCTTCCTCCTCTATTGAAACAAGGCCAATAAAAGGTTGTGAGGAATTTTAGGGAAATTTGGTTAGATTCGCATGCCACCTGCTGCAGAACAAGCTACATCAATTCTGTTTCTCCCCTTCTCAGCCCTGTTGCAGTAAATAACAGAGAAAATATGCATATATGAGACTCCTGGTGTTCTTCAGCATTATAATCTTCATCTGTTATGGCTCAATACGCTGTGTTTTTTCAACAGTGATGTTATCCACAAGAAGCTGCCCATGCTATTCACAGTCAGTCTGTGGCTGAAAGGGGAAAGAAAGAAAAGAGGCACTTGAAGAACCCTTGCATGACTTCAGAGATTTTTCTGAAGTCAAAAGGTTTGTGTTAAGAACCAGAACCATCATGACTCATATATTCCTAATCAAAATGCTGGGTGCGTGAAAAGCTGTTCAGCCGTTCAGAGACTGAACTACGACTCCTTACAAGAGGAAAATAATACACACAAGGGGAAGCACTTAAATAATTGATGTGCTTTTCTTTTATCTGCTTGTAGGAGTGACAAGAAATCTATGTAGCTGGCACTAATGGATAGCATCTGTATGTCAATAATTGCTAATGAGGAAGAAATAAGAGCGCATTTGTCTTGAAGTGACTGATCTTTCTTTTTCTCCCTGTGTTACAATGGGAAATTATTAGTGCAAATTTTAGAATTCTGTTCACTTTCAAATCTCAAAAGGTTGTCAAATGCCTTTTTTTTATATGAATTCAATCTAGAATTGAACTGTACACTTGCTTACATGTAATCTGCATTCTGGAATTTAAGATCCTTTTTTTAATATCTTCTGTACTACATCCACACAACAAAATAAAACTTTGTTTGCCTCACATGTTTAATTTTCCATTCCACAACAGTGAAAGGGTGCAGCCACTCTGGAATTGAACAGAAACCAGTAATTTAAAAACAACCAATACTTTCATCATGAAAAATTGTGTAACCATTTCCAGCACTGAAGCAGGATACTCTTTCTGAATAAAGTCTCTTGAAAAATTATTGGTGTATCAAGCCGTTGATATCCAGTTATTTAAGTCAAAGATTTTATTCAGCCATTCCCCCTCAGTCGCTTTTCTGAGGGAACAATTACACAGCTGTTCCTGCTACATTCTTGTGTAGGCTGAAAGCAGTCTACAAACTCTGGCATTAATTTCCTGTAACTACAAAGTGCAATTCTCCAGGTTGTTCGTGAGGCATACCCTCTGCAAAGAGGTTACTGAGGCAGTGCATACACTTGACACCAATGTTGTGCTTTGGCTAAACTTATTTATAGCCGTGTGCATGTGTACACACGGGCACATGCACGGGGCTGTAGGGTTTGTGCTCTAAGCAGGGCTCTGGACTGCAGCCACATTGCAGTGCTAATGATATCTGTCACTGCACCAACTTTTTGTAGCTGTATTATCTGGCTGCATTCAAAACCAAGGATTTTGGAAGTATAGTTCCAACCTTGCTGTGCTCATTGGATACAGCAAAGGGGCATTTCTGCACTAGTGAACACTAAGCAGTGCATTAGAAGGTTTGATGATGATTTTTTGCAAGTCTTTTTATGGAGTGTTAAGTTTTAAATGGCTAAAGTTTTAAACTTTGGCCTAGCTAGTCAGAGAAATAGCCACAAAGAGAATTATTTCAAAAATCTTTGACATGGAAAGCAAGCTGTCAGCAACTGGTTCACTAAGATTGCTTAATAACTCTGATGAAGTATCATCATTTCTCTGTCCACTGCTGGTTTGTGCATATTTTTGTATTAATATATATGCATCCACACATCTTTAAGTACAGGATATTTTGCCAGGTCCATGAAGCAGGTGTCCCTTGGGACAGGTTGGCTGCACCTGGCGTGGGACAAGGTAAGCCCTGATTTCTGGGAGCAGGCCTGGAAGCAGCATGGGAAAATTTATTGGGGGAACAGAGAGAAATAAACCTTTGCTCTGCTTCTGCCATATTTCTAATCCATATCTAAACATCACTTTACTTTTCATTCCTATCCAAAGAAAATTGTTTCCTTCTTTCAATGCATCCATGTATGTTTTTCTGTAAGAAAACTCGAAGGTCCTTTCAGCAGTATAGGTAATTGAGATATCAGTAATTTCTGCACACAAGATGCCATGCACTCTCAATATCAGTTTCATCATTAATATCAGATGCCAGCTGATACTGATACTGTCACCCTGAAATATCCCCGCCCCAACTCAGAGTGCTTAATAAGCAAGCTGGGGCCAGGCCCTTAAAATCAAAGCCTGTAGAAGTGAAACTTTGCTGGTTAACAGTTCACCCATTTGAGCAGATAGGCAGGAAATACTCATTTTCATCTCTCCTGTCTTCAGCTGATAGCAACAGCCCATGGAATTGTGCATGGTGCAGCTCACTCTGCACCATATACATAATTTATATTTTTCCACTCCAGTTATGACTGAGCTGTTTTTGACTTGGGATTTGCTCTGTAAAATGGAAGCAGAGAGAGGAGGAAAAAAGAAAAACACTGCAGCAGCCTTCTCCTTCTCCAGCCCCACTTTTCAGCCCAGAACCTCATCTTTCATGCACAGCCTTCACAGACCAATGGAACAGGAGTGCCACACAGAACATGTTGCATATACATGTTCATGTGAAAAGAGGAATGCTTGCCATGGCAAAATAAAAAATAAAAGGTATTTCCAGTAGTCCATCTCTTTATTAGTAAAATGCCTTGGCAGAGAATTAGGCTATCATTTTGACAAGAGTTTCCTTTTGTACAGGCAGCATAGATAATATTTACAGTTACTAGAAAAGTTTTTAAAGAAAACAGCTGAGAAACGTTCTTCTTGCTGACGTGCTCTTCTGCCCAGTGAAGTTTGACAGATAAAGCCCTAAGCTCTAGTACAGGATTCCCTCCCAGACACAGGCAAAGTGCGCAATGCACTTATTTTAAAATAATGTACATTTCTATTTCCTTTCAGCAAATAAAGCCTTTGCATTCCATTTATCTGCCCTGGCTGTCCGTTACCATCCAGGAAGGTTTACCAAGGAACAAACAGGACACACACGCAGCACCCATCCCCACAAACTCTCCTTAGTGAGCTGCGCACCTCGACACCATCATCCCTGCGGATACCGACCATCAGCCTGAATTCCAGAACCCTTCTCCTGCCCAGCCCCTGAGCCTTCAGAGAAAACCCAGGCACTGCCAGCCTCAGCAGCCTCCAGAGCAGGCTCCGAGGCAGCGCACGGGATCTGCAGGGCTCCCAGGGAGTTTCTCCTCTCCCTGCTGCGGCTCCGGCTCCCTTCGAACGCAAGCGGCTTCGCGTGTGACTTTGCAATCTGAGAATGTGAGCCGGTCGGCAGGACACCGGGGTAAATATAAATCTGGCGCTTACCCACAGGCAGTCCCTCGCAGTCTGACATCGTGTGAGCAGTCCTCCTCGCCGGGGGCTTGGGAAAAGCGCTGCAGGACCGCAAGCGCGGGTCCTTCTCTTGGCAAAGGCGAGGGGGAGAAAATATCTAACAGTTTACAGCCACCCTTCTCTCGCACTCCACATCTACCCACCCAGGGAGCTGTAGCAACAGTCCCGTCCCTGCCTTCTCATTATGGGATGTAAAGATAAGAATGTGCTTTTGTGCCAAAAGAGTGTGCTATTGGTGGATAAATTTGTTGTCATCCCTCCCCTTCGCAGAGTTTCCTCTTTAATGTCACAGAGGCACATTACCCTGTCGGAAAGGCCATCGAATATTTATGAAACGGCTTTTAAGGGCTGAGCCGCGATTCCCGCGGGAGAGCAGAGCTAATTGCTGTGCCCTGGTGGTGGCAGCCACCCCGCAGGGCTCTCCTGCTTCCCGGGGGCTGCGGGGACCTGATGGGCTGGGGGAGAGGCTCCCACATCCTGCCCTGTACCTTCTCCTGCTGCAGGCTCCGGGTGCAAGCGCTGCTGGAAAAGGGGGCAGAAGCCAGGGTGTATCTCTTTAAGGAGGAAGGGAAAAAAAAAAAAGTCTTTGTTTATATTGTAATATCTGAGAAATTGTTTTGTGACACTGTTACTAAAGGCTGTTTCGTAGTTTATAATAATGTCGTGAGTGCAGATTTCTCGGTAACTTCGTGACTTCTTGCATAAAACATGCCACTTTAATGCCAGTTTAGTGGCTGCTCCCACAACTTTTTTTTTTTTTTAATCTTTGAAAATGTTTATGTGGGATTTGTTGGATATGAGGTTCCCAGACTCGCAGTCAGTGGAGAGTACCCTTGTACAGTGGTGTGCTCATTAGGCACCTTAATGAAGTGCAAGCAAAGGCTCTGGCAGCGTTAGAGCCCGGCTGGGCTTGGCAGAGCCATGTGCGGGACCGGGTGGGAGCCTCAGCACCCGGGGGTGCTGATTTGCTGCCACTTTTTGTCCTGGGAACAGCCAGGAGCAGCCTGGGCTTTGCCTGACTCAGCCCTTCAGTGTCTGAGCTCTTCACAAATGTCGGGATTTCAGACCCAGAGCCGGAGGGAGGGCCGGGAGGAGGCTCTGGGAAGCACTTCCAGACCATGTAGCCACAGACAGCCCCTGGGGGAAATGGGCCATCGGGAATACCTTTCTTCAAAATGCCTTGAAGACAAAAAACCCCGTAAATTACATGAAGTATACTAGGAGCTCAGGGCACCCAGCACCTCTGAAAAGTGTGGGCTGTTTTTACTCAGATGCTTCAGTCTAAACACCCAAAGGCTGGCACTGCTGGCTCTGCCTGAGCTCTGTCTGAAGAGAAGCCTTTTTATACTCTGCTGGTTACTCAGCAGCACAGCTAGCCGTGGATTCAATTCAGGATGTCAGGCCTCTGACTAAGAAGCAAAAATAGCTGCAAAAGTAGATTGTGACATGTTCCCAAAACCCTTCCTCGGGTTGCCTACACAGGGCTGGGCAAGCAGAGCCAGAAGTGTCTGGCCAGCATGAGGCTCTGTTGGCACGGTTCTGTCAGGGCAGCCGTGTCAGTGCCTGCTTCTCGATCTGCTCATGCAGCACACATGGAAATATTCACTGGGGTAGGGCTCACCTGGAGGGCAGCTCTGAGGAGAAGCAGAGCCTCAGGCTGTGCTCTCTGCCAAAGAGCTGTACAAGGAGGAGAAGTGCAGGGCATCATGCCTAACCTCTCCGTCCTGCTGCCACCCACAGGCCCAGGGAGTGGCCACTGGCTGTTCTGGCAGTCTGGTCTTGATCTCAGTATGCATCTGGGAAAGGCCTAAAGCAGACTGAGGGACTTTTCTTGCAGTGTCATCTGCCTGCAGAGACATATTGCTCCAATGTGTGAGAATCAAAGCTTTCTTAGCTCGGCCCTGTGGAAATGCAGGCTCCCAGCTCTGCAAGCCCTTACGTGCCAATTTCACTTCAATCCCCACTGCAGTTCCTGGAACTGCTCACAGTTATAAACACATGCATAAGTATTTGCAGGATTAAGGGCTCACCACCCCTCCTTGTATTCGGAGCAAACGGCTGCAGCTGGTTTTGAAGTTACCTCTCACAGCTGTGTGCTGGTGCTCCTCCACTGAAGGTTAGAGCCCTCTGGCACAGCTGGACAAGCGCCTGCAGGGAGGGCATGCCAAATCCCAGACTGGTGTCTCAGCTCTATCTCGTCCCCCAGAGGAATTTAAGAAACCTCTGCCTCAGTAACCCCCACGACATTGTCCATGGCCGTGTCTGCTGCAGGTGGTCAGCATCTTCTGGGAGAGGGGCACAGAAGACTGAGGGGGAAGGACAAATACATCTTAAAAAATTACAGCAAAGTTGGCAAGAGCTCATCTGCCAAAGCCCTTACTAGGATTCTGCCTGGGGAGAGCTCTTCAGTGAAACACTAAAGCAGGTCAAAAGTTGAACAAATCAGACCTAATTCTTACAACAATACTCGCAAACAAACATCTTCTTTTGATGTGGATACTTCAATCAAAAAACTACCTTTGATCCCTGGATACTTTAGTTATAATGCTGGGGTTTGATAAATTATAAGACTTTTTTCTTTGATTAAAACAGAGTATTTCTTTTAGCTTCCTCTGTTTCTCAGCATGAAATTAGAAGAGCCATGTTTGCTCCTGGAAAAAGGCCAAAAAAAGGCCTGGAAAATTTAAGGCTGACAGAGAAAGTTTTGGACATTTGTGAATAAACCTGGTGTCTGTCAGGGCAAAAAAAGGCAAAAGTCAAAAACTGAACTAAACAGTAAAGGGGGAGAGGTAAAGCATATATTATTTCAGCAGGTATTACACTAATGGAAGAAATGGGCTAAATATTTGCCAATAACTGCTCTCACTTAGGCTTTCCAAGGAACCTGAAGGATGTTTATTTCTCAACACGCAGAGAGAACCATTTATAAATCTCTCTGCTTCATTCTACTCCCTGACAGTCTGCATGAATCCATGACAAGTACCATGAGTGGGGTAGTAAATGCAACGTATGGAAGGAAGTCACTGGAATATTTCCTAAAGAAGATTTTCCTGGGCCATTTAGTCTCCTGTGGAAGACAGTTGCATTTTCCTGCTGCATCTTGAAATACTTAAGCAGCTGCTATGATGTCCTCCCCTCTCTGGAGATTTCCAGGAAGAATTATCTGCCCAGGAATGCTGTGGATGTCCCAACCCTGGACATGTTCAAGGCCAGTCCTGACAGTGCCAAGAGCTTTTGAGATACAAAAGGCTTGGAGCCGAGCTGATTTGCCTGAGGAAAGAGGGCATATTTAGGGAAGCCTGGGTGCAGAGCACCTACCTGGCACAAATACACAGTTGCCTTAGAGCCCAAATACTGTCACCTACACGAGTAAGACATGTAGTGGGACTCTGTTTACACATCCCATCTGCTCCGTGCCTATCTAAGTGCCTAAATATTGTGGAAAATCGGGGCTTTAAGATTTTAAATCCCATGGGGAGGTCATAATTTTCCCCACAACCTGACTGACACAGCAATCTGGCTGGGAAAAGAGCCTGATCCACCTGAAAGCTCCCAGCTGAACCTGAACTTTTGCTACTGCTGACTTGCCTCTCGCTCAGCCATGGGTGGAGCAGCCTCATCCAAACCTCTCAGGAATTGCAGGGAGCTGTGCTACCCACGGTGGGATCTCAGCCCTGCTGACATTACTGCTGGAAGGGCTTTGCTAAGCTCAACACTGCTGCAGGGGCACGGCTGAGCTGCTCTGCTTCCCTCTGCCTTTCTCTCTCCCGACAGAGGGAAGTCATGAGAGGTGAGAATTATTTCTTTAGCTAAGCAAGTCAGATCTGATTATTAAATCTGCAAATTTCCGTGAGATTGAAGCAAGCGCCTTACTGCCTGCTCCGGCAGCGTTCCTATCTGCCATCAGCGTGACTTCCACGCGGTTTAAGGAGAGAATGCCTGAAATGCGCCTCTCCCTTCTAATTTATGCAAATTCCCCTGGGCTTTTTCCTGCCTGTGAAGAGATTTCTGACTGTTGTGTAGGGAGGATTCCCAGCCCGGGGAGGGGGAGGGGGAGGACGGGGCTAGAAGAGAAGCTGCCGGCTGATATGAGCAGGTTGGCATCAGGATGTGCATGACCTTCTCTCAGAGCCCTGAAAAGCCAAAAATGTTAGGAATTTGGTAGCTAAGACACGTTTTTCTCCCTTGAAAAGCCCTGCAGTTGTGGGGATAGAATGTGCCTTTCTGCCCTCTAATATAAGGAGTAAAATGAACCCCAGCTTGTGGATTGCACCCAGTTAAAGGGCAGAGAAGCAAGAGGGGAGCGTGCTGGCCACCACCAGCCCCACTGTCAGCCCCACATCCCCTGAGTCACTGACAGAGCCTTGGTGAAGTCCTGGATGTACCTGTGGCATCAGTGGGCCAAAGCCAGGGCCAGTGGGATGCTGTGCCACGAGTACATGAGGCAGAGCAGGGAGCTGCTGCTCAGATGGGCTTGAACCTCTGTACAGCAAGCAGCAGGAGGAAAAGCAACCAGGCTCAGAGAGAAGCAGAGCGCCCAGGAAGTCCCAGTTATTGGAATTTTATTTTGTTATTGTCTTCTGACACATTCTCTTCCCATTTCAACTTGATGGATGGTAATAATGCGACTTCAAGAGGAGCTGATGCTCTGACAAAATCTCAGGCAGGTTCATCCAGAGAAGGAAGAGTGAGTAAAAATAGGCAAGGTACAGCTGACAGCTAAAACAGCCCTCTAGGAAGCAACAAATACAAGAGTAATAGCAGCCCCCCCAAAATAAGTAGGCATGTCATAATTTTGCATTTATCTCTATTTTTTTATGTTATTAGCAAGATTTTCCCTAGTAAAAATTGAATCTGAGCTTTATATTCAAGAAAGGAAATGTCTCCATCATCTCCTCTGATGTCACCCCAGAGAGAAGATTAGAAGATTAACTATGTCAGGTGACACAAATCCAGCAGCAGGGAAAATAATTTTGCACATTCAAAAAGAAAATGGGGAAGAAATTCCTGCTGTCTCCAAGAAATGTGAACCTTACCAGTGATAATTGCTGGCTCACAGAGAAAATACTTTATGCGAACATCAAATATACAATAAATAAAATAAGAAAATCAAAGATTCAGAAGAGGATTTATCTTAAATAAGAAATTAATTGATAGTCTGAATCTTGGTGGCATTTTCTTCCCATTTAATCTATAAAAGGTTGCATTCTCGGGGTGGGGGGGGGGTATGAAAGGCCACTGCAATGATGTGAAGAAACAAAAAAACTACATTTGAAAGACAAAATTGGCTTCTGAGCTGTCACAGTTCTTACTGACAGTGTCTTCTGACACACTGAGCCAAAATGAGCCTGCTATGGCACTCAAGTGAGATGCATTTGCACAAGGTTGGAGAAAAGGTGAGCATGACAGCATGAGGCCAGCTTTTGGCATCTGCTGACAAACATGAGTGGCTCTCTGCTGGCCAGCTCTGTGGGAGTCACCCAGAACAGGGAACATAGGCCAAAGCTCTTTTCCATCAATACATGGTAGATTTTCATGCTGTAATTGCTGTTATTGGAGGTCTCTCTGCAGAGGTTTCAGGTGTTACTGAATTATCTCCCAGTGAACATGGGGAGCCAAGAGAAATTATCTATGATTCAGTCTGGTCTTGCTGCTTTTGGTTTTAGGGGCATTATTGCTGTGTATTTTACTGGGTTTGAGTCTTGCACAGATGGGTGAAGCTGCATTTGCTCCGCACAGATCTGGTAGGAAAAAGTGTCGAGCCCTGAATGTAAATATTACAGTATCATGTGGTGAGTTTGAGGAGAAGGTGAGAGTCTTGCAAACCTGATTTGGCAGCTGCAGAAATAGCACTCAGGCAAACAGATGGTCTCTGCAAGGAGGGAAGTCTTTAAAAGATTCACAGATTAATGAGCTCTGCCAGGATTTTAGTGGTTCCTACCAAAATTCCTATAAATCAGTCTAGCTGAGCAGGGAGGAGGTGGGGACAAGAGGAATCAATAACTTCCCTGGACAGCTTGTATATCCAAGGTTAGCTGACAAAGGCTTCAGAGCTGGAAAACCTCGAGAGCAATTACAGAGGAAGAGTGTCATCCTCTAGGGAGGGAAAAGCCACAGTGCTCATCATGTACTATCAGTGCTCTGGGGACTAATTGCAGCTGTCTGTGATCAAGGATATCAGTTTGGTGATAAAGAAAGGTGAGGTGTCAGCCACCCTGAATTATTGGCTCATCCTAGGAACTCTGAAATTTGTTTTGAGGCAGTGAAAGCATCCTCTGTCCACTGCAGGTCAGAGAGAGATCACACCTTCCCCTACCTGTGCTAGAAGCAGCCTTGGAGAGCACATAACCAAGGCAAATATTTACAACAGCCAAACACAGTCCTTCCTTCAGACAAATTACTTCTCATTTCCATTCTCATCTCCAAGACTTTCTCCCTGCTCTGTGCTATGTCAAGCGTAGAAAGATGTTTTCACCGAGCTGAAAATAATATGTTAAAATTGTCACTGGCCAAGGTTAGCCACAACAGGTAACCAAATTTGGAACAGGAGCAAACTATGCTTTTGGGAATGACCAGCAACAGAGCACCAGAGAGCTCTGATCTGATAATTGTCCAGCTGATCATCTGTCCAGCTGATTTTCTCTAGCAAAGCCACTGCTGTCCCCAGAATACTGAGTGAAGGTCTGCCATGTGAATTAAGAAACTGATAATGAAATCAGAGGTGAACAGCAGGGAAAATTATTCATTAGAATGTCTAGGAAGTTTGTAACATGGTGCCCTTTACAACCCACGTTCAGTTGCTTTTCTGCAAACATTTGTCACCGGTGTTTGACAGCAGGAATGATCTGGGAGGAGTTTCCATCCTCAGTCACTTGGAGCCGCCTCCGTCTATAACAAACACAGGCACAATGAACGGAAGTGGTGACCTTGTTGGCAATTTCTGAAAGGAGGACAAGACTCCTTGGGAACAGCGAATTAAGCAGATTATCACCACTTAAGTAACCTCTCTAAGTCACGTTGTGGGTGAGGCATGTTGCTGGGGTTAAAATGAAAGCTTGCTTGTGACTGCTTAAGTAGCACATAAGTAGTTTTTTCAGTTTTCATTGAAAACAGGACAGATTTTGTTTAGGTTTTCTGATATTGATGTTTTTCACTATAGACATATCTAGCTGTCTCATGAAGAAATTCAAGACTGCCTTGGTGTGCTCAGACTTGGGTTTGGGGGTGGCAAGCTGGGCTGAGATGCAGAGCAGGGACTGCCTTGGAGTTGAGCTCAGGCTCCTGACAGGAATCAGAATCCCCCCTGCCAGCAGGGAGATCCTGGAGATTCCTTGGAGGAAATCCTGGAAGAGAGTTAAGTGACTTCCTTGGGGTCATCCTGCGAGTCTGTGGCATGGTGGTAGGTGAGCCTGGCCCCTGTTCCACAGGAGGCAAAGGAAAGGATTCACTAAATCAGTCAGTTTGGAGTGCTGCCTGCAAACATGGAAGTCTAATTTGCTAGTTTATAAAAAATAAAATATTTTTAAAATCTGTTTCCATTCAATTCTCATGAAAGGTGTAACAACCTTTATTCTTCTTTTATATTAAAAGTGTGAATGTATGGAAAAATATTGTTGTGGGACGGGCTGATCTGGCACTGATCTCTGGGAGTTTTGGACAGGTACAGCTGCTGCAGAACTGCTGGAAATGAGGCTTTAAGTGTGTGACATCCTCTCACTTACCCAAAACCTCTGCCTCAGTGTGCTGGAGTACTGCAGCTGGTCCAGGAGTGCCCTTTGGACACTTGCCAGCCTGGCTGCAGCTGCTGCATCACCACAGGGCTGTGGCAGCTTTGTGATTTGCTTGGTGTCACCTGGCTGCTCTCTGGTAAGCTGCAATCACTTCTGTGACTGAAATGTCTTAGAACCATTCTTGTGATATGCAGCAGCCCAGCAGCAAGTGCTTTTTTCAATACATGAGCAAATGTCCCAGCCTGCTCTGGGTGCTGGAGGCATTCAGGAAGTCCAGATCAAACATTTTATGCTTTAAAATTGGAGGGACAAGCTTCCTTGCAATTTCTTAATTTGATGCATGGAGCTGCTTTTTCCTTCTTCCTCTCCAATTTGGATCCAGGGAGAATGTGGGGGTGGAATTTCCCCCTCTGCCTTTCCTGCACACAGGCAGTGTGCCCTCACTGGGCAGTGAGGCCAATGGCAGCATTCTCACACCAGTTAAACAAAGACAAGGACTCCCATCTCAGGCAGAGGCAGGGTTGTTTCTGCCTCTCCACATTCACCAGGGCTGCCTCTTGCAGTTCTCACTGATGCCTTGTCCATACTGTGCCTTTACTCTCCCCCAGCACAAACCCAAGCCAGTAGTTCTGCTTTATCCCAGATCCATTCCTCATCAATCTTTTTATTAGTCCAAGAAATGACAGGAATTAGAAGGAGCAGGTGAACACTAGCCTCTGAAAACCTGGTTTACAGCTAATCAACAGGACTGGCACATGAAATCATCATTATATGTGCAGAGCAGATCCAGATGTGCTGGAGGGCCATCCCCAGGCCACCAGTGCAGCAGCTCACGTGCACTAATCAGGGATCCTGGCCTTCTTCATCACTGCATAGTTAGTTACATTTTACTGCAATATTATACTTAAAGGTTACTAAACATTATCAATGGCAAGATGTTAAAGTTGGTGTGGAATAGACCAGAGAACACCAAAGGCTACAGAGCTGAGAATTAAGCCAGCACTGATATTCTTTTTCTTCAATTTAGAAAGCAGCAGAAGCCTAAGAGAAATTTGTCTTGCAGCAGAGCCCACATCTAAGGAAATTCCACATGTGGTCAAATGTCAACTTGTTTCTCTCGCAAAGGGCAATGTGGCAATTGTATTTCCATTTGCAGAGAAGTTTTTTCCTTTGAGCTGAGTTTTTCAGAGGGGGAAGGGAAGGGAGAGAAAGCAAAGTGAGCTTTTCCTTTCAGCACACATGCATTCAGAAATCTGGCCGCTCATTTTTAAAAGGTCATGGCTCTCTTCCCTGTGGCATAGCCAGGCCAGCCACACCTTTGCCAGATAAAAGTTAAGCCCTTGGAAAGGCTCACGGTGCTTGGCACTGAAATAACCAAGACTCCTGCCCACCTCTCTAGAGGCAGAGGTTGTCCCAGTGCTTTCTTGCCATTTAAATAGTCTTTTTCATTGCTGTTTCCTCAAGAAACAAGATTTGCACAGTGCCTTTGGTAATAAATCCTCACCCTGTGTCCCTAGTTCCAAGTAGAAATGAGGTTCACGGGACATGAAATCTCCTACAGCTTCCAGAAAACATCTGGGACTCTTTAAAGAGGGGAAATTGGAGTAGTTGGGCATCATACTTGTCCATAGTGTGAAGAGGCAGGTGGCAGTGTGACCCACAGTCAGTGGGTGGGGCCAGGGTGGCCGTGCAACACCACAGAGCCCCAGAGCTGCCCTGCAGTGCCCCCTCTGTCCCTGCCAGCAGCACGGACACAGGAGGAAGGTGGGGATCCAGAGTGGGAGGGTGCAGGGTCAGGCAGTACTGCAGTGGAGGCTGCTGGGGGGACTGCTGTGATGTGCTGGGGATGCTAGAGAGCCTGGGCTGTAAAAAAGGAGTCATTGCAGCTGAAAAAATTAGGGAGACACAAGCCAGTGTTCCCCAGCACTGCAGGGGCTTGGGGTCTGCTCCCAGCAGCCAGCCTGGCCAGGGCCCACTGCCCACAGGTGCCCTGACCCACAGGCAGGGCTTCACCTCAGCCCTGCAGGGCTCAGCCCTCTCAGGAGGAAGCTGAAAACACATCTCTTGGTTTCTCAAAGCCATCTTTATCTTCTTCACCTTCCTGCCTGCACTGTCTCCCTGCTGCGCTGTTCAGAGGAGGGAGGCACAGCTTCCCCAGCTGTGGATCCTCCTCCCTGGCCATCTCTCTGCCTTGCCAGGTCATCACCAACCTCAGAGGAGAGCCCCGAGCTCTCCCTGCTCTCCTTTCCATTTTCCCTGCTGGCTGCTATTTATTGCTGGGTGGTATTCGGGGAGGAATGCAGCCTGTCCCAGGGAAAGGGCTGCTGCTGCTGCCAGGACTCAGCAGGCTAAGTTTAGTTCCTGGCTCTGCCAGGGATCGCCTCTCCAACACTAATCAAAGATTAGGTTTCTCCCTGCCTCAGTTTCCCTCTGTAGACAGCAAAGTTCCCAATTGTAACCTGCCTCGTGTGGGAGCTTATACAATTCTACAATTTGTTAACACTGCTCCTGTCTCTGGAGCTCCTGCCCTGGCCAAGATGTCAGGGTGCTTCTACAGCCACTGCAATCATGGTCTGTTTTCATCATTTCATCATATCACAAGTGTGATATGAAACACAAAAATACTAACTAGAGCCTAATTATAGTTCTTCACAATATGCTTTTTTATTCTGTATGCAGTTTCATTTAATTAGTTGTAATTCTCTAGCAAATAAAATTAGTTTGGGATTACTCTCATACTTTTGAAAATTGATGTGAGACCTGATGCGGCCACAAACAGTCTCAGTGTTAGACTGAGAGGTTTCCCAGGAAGAAGTAAGGCTTTAGAGGTGTAACCATAACTACTCTTTCATTGCAGGAATGAAATTATCAGCAACCACAAAAGAAAACCCTCTGTGTGTGATGAGAAGGCTTGGCTTGGTGCTGTCTCTTTAAAAATTTGCTGAAATCGTACATTAAAAGGCAAACCTCTTCTATCACATACATATTTCATCTGCATGCTGGAACTGTAATTAATGGCACAGGAGGCTTCATTTGACAAGCTGTCCTCAGGGCAGACTTTTTACTTCTATCTACATCAACAGTGCTCTCTGCCACTGTTTCCCGTGGCAAAACTCCTCAGCCTCACCCCGCTCCATAGCGGGGAGGCGAGCAGATGTGAGGCTAATCCACATTTCTCTCTCCATTGATGAATACTTCCCTCAGATACAATGGGACTAAAGAGAATAATTTTTCAAAGACGGAAGAAGACACGTGGGGAGACACACAGCAGGAGGTGAAGAGAAAACTCCTGTTTGTAAAGCCTGCCTGCTGTGTGAAATGATCAATGCTAATTCAAACTGAATACGATCGAAATGAAACACCAAGGGCCAAATTAGTCCCTGGTGCAGCACCAGTAACCCAAAGGCAGATGATTTGATTTCACTGAACTTATGCCAGGAGTGAACTTGACCCCCAGAGTTACGTGGCATCCAACAGTATGGCCAAGAAACCTGAAATACATCACAGGCATCCAAACAGAGCTGTTCTGGCTGTGGCTGGTGCTCCAGCATGTGTAGAATTTTCAGTTCTTGAGCACTGTCATCCCTGACAACTATTTCTGGTGGTCATTTACCCCATGCTTTTCATAGCAGTGATGGTCATTTACCTTTGTCTTGATGAAAAAGTTGCAGGGGTTCTCCAAAAATACAAATTAGCAGTTAGGTTTATGTACTTACCAGCTATTGGATAAGTTGTATTTTTTCTAACAAAATCAACTGGGAAAAAAAAAGGGAACAAAAAGAGGTAACCTTTCTGGAAGATCTGCCTGGTGCAACACATGCTCAAACGATGTGTACTGAATCCATCACAAAGCAAGTCAGCCTGCAGCAGGATGGAGATGCACTGACCTTAACTCCAGGAAGAACTGAGCTGGTCTGAACCACAGGACCCCAAAGGTTTTCAAACCCTGCTTTATGGATCTTGGGTTTTGAGCAGGGAAGAATACAGGTTTCACTTTTCCCATAATTTCTGCAGCATGTGAAAGCTGAGGCTGCTGAGCCTGGTTTCTCTGGCTGAGGGGCCATGCGGTGCTGCAGTGTTGCCCAGCAGCTCTGCAGGGACACGTGCCATCATGGCAGGGACCATTTCCAGCCTGTTTGCACAGACTCTGCCTGTCCAGGGCCTGGGCAGCCACCCAGCAGCTGGACAAGGAAGAACTGAGCTCAGTGGGAGATTTGCCACCAGCTCTCAGGGTACTGGGCCAATACCCAATAGTGGGTAATACAGCCTGGTTAGAGACAGGTACATTCTCCTGAGGATTTTTAATGCCCAAAAGTAGAACTCCATGTTTGGTGTTCTGTCTCTAGAATTCATCCTGCTGATCATCTGCGTTTGCATTGTATTGAGTTTTTTAATCTGGAATCTGGCAGTAGCTAGCACTGCTATATCTTCTTACCAGTGATTCAGATACACAAATACTTTGCCAGGTTGGATGGGGCCCTGAGCAATCTGGCTAGTGAGAAGTGTCCTTGCCCATGGCAGGGGGTTTGGAACTAGATGATTTTTAAGGTGCCTTCCAACTCTAATCATTCTATGATTCTATAAATCTCAGACTTGGGATGGCTCTGCAAGCTCAAACTATTGGATGAGATTTTATGGAACCATAGCAAAAACTTGGCTTTTTATCTGGCTCTCTTTCTAGATTGCATCTGGGTTTAATTTGTTTTTTGGATCTTCCAAAGAAGGATTTAATTCTTTTGTGTGACTTATCCCTCTTTGTTATCCACTACCTACGTGTCTCTTACTATATAGTTTAATACAGCAAAGCACTGCTTCAAGTTAATATCTATAGCCCTAGAAAGAGTTATTTTGAGGAGCATCATTGATCTTGTCAGCACTAAATGTTGCAAGGTACAAAGCACACAAGAATAAGGAAAATGATCCAACTTTGACATTTGGGGACTCATACAGATACCTGACATTCCCAAAATGACCCTGAAAGCACAGGTACTAATACAACTCTATGGTGAGGTGACACAGGCTATTATGTCAGTGCCAAAGGACACAGAGACAGAAACATCAATATTGGACATGGGGGCTTAGAGGACAGAGCAGTGAGTCAACAGAAACACATGATTTCAAGACAGAAAAGGCCTTTTGGATCTGGCACCAAAAGCTACAGGAACTAACAAGGTGTCATTCTGTTAACCTGCAACCACCTTGTGCTGTGGAGAACGAAGATGTAGGGAAATAATGAACTGAAGGCAGTGACAAGCTGTAAGAACTTCAGCAAGAGTTCAAAGTGTCACACTTTTGTAGCTAAGTGGATGCTGTCTCTGGTCACCCTGGGGATGCTGGACTTGCAGCTGGAGAGTCAAGGAGGTCCCTTGCATGGTGCACAGAGGGAGAGGCCTCTAGGACAGGGGGAGAGCTTTGAGAGAGCCCTGCCACTGCCATTGGCCTCTCAGGCTTGACACTAGTGAGTGATTTAGGCACCGTGCCTGCTTCTGAGGGGACCAGAGGTGCTCATACCCTGAAGCAAGCTGCACACTGCAGGTCTGGAGGGAGCTGGAAAGGACATCCTGCCTATCCAGCTCCTCTTGCCTTGAGTGGCCCTTAGAGGGTGAGGGATCCTTTTGCAACCATGAGGATTTGAGAATCTCTGTGAGTGCAGTGCCACCTGTAGAGTCATCGGTGCTTGTGAGGATGTGGGGGAGAGGGGAGGCTGGGACCCACCTGCCTGGTGGTAGCATGGCCTGTGTGACCTCCTGCAGAATATTCACCATTCAGCCCAACAGGCTGAAATGGCAGGACAGCAGCTGGATCTGCTCCTCTGGGGGTACCAACGATGGTGGTTGTGGATCTGGTGACAGGGCTCAGCTCTCTCCACGTTTCTCTCCCCACTCATCCTCTCCTTGCTGCACTCACCTCACCCATGTCACACACCACCACACACTCCTGCAGTCCCTCTATCACCTGCTGGAAAAGAACAGCAACACCAATGTGATTAAAGATAACAAGCTGCTCATTAGTACTGGGAAACACAACTGAAAACATTTCATTTCAATTGCCTTTCTTGTTGAGTTAATTAATATAAAACATAAAGCCTCTCAGCTGTATTACCATGCCTGGTTGGCACTAAGCACTTTGACTGAACAGGTTTACAATTAATATTTTCTGTTGACTTGCACCTTCCATTAGCACAACAAAAGAGATTAATAGCACCTTTCAGATGATTCACAGTGACGTAGCCACTCTTGGGCTATTACCCACTTGCTGTGGGGATGCTGGAGCTGCAGGGAAGGTGCAACACCATCCTTCTTCCCCAAGCACAAGACTTCCTGAAGAAGCCATGCTAAAGAGAAATGCCCATGGATCGCTGCTCCACAGTATTCAAATTTGCTTTGTGCAATGCTTTAATGTCTGTCAGCCGCTTGAAGAGGCATCGCTCAGGAGGTCAGTGAAAACTTTGGCTGTAACGTTAGGGAGAGTATTTTTGATCCCAGACCGATGGTTTGGAAAGTTCAGGGACTCAGGAGGTCAGTGAAAACTTTGGTAACGTTAGGGAGAGTATTTTTGATCCCAGACCGATGGTTTGGAAAGTTCAGGGCTGTGTTTTAGTCTGAACTGCAATCAGTAAGGCCATAAAAGCAGAAGTGAATGTTCATATTTGCTAGGTTACCTTACATATGCTCTGGGTTTCCAAATGGCTTGCAAGCCCTGTGGACATACCTGACTGCCCTCTCCTGGAACACGATGGAGTTGCTATTGCATTCTTCCAACCAGCTGAATGTTAAACCTATGGAAATTACTGGTTTTTGCTTAGAGTTAAATATATAGGACCTGTGTGTAACACATATATAGGTATATATTATGTAAATAAAAACTGTATGCTATATGTGTAACATACACTGCACACATATCTATGAACCAAAGGCAAAAATACATGAATCTTCTGCTATTCTAAGAGCATAGTTGTAACTGATCTACCTCTGCAACAGTTCATGAGTATACCTGCTCTTTTTACAGCTACTAATATTATCATCTTACCAGATTTACTAAAAACATTTTAGTAACTGGTGCAGGTATACCCATCTCTAAGCTACATTCCTTCTCTTATGTATATATTAAATGACAAAGAATAAATCAAGGATACACATAGGTTTATTGTACTTTTTCAGATTGCCATTGCCACCTATTTTTAGCAGTTTCAGCAAAAAAACATACATAGGATCTGACTCTATGTAAAGAATTAAGTAATTAATATAAGGGGTTTTAACAAATAGTAAATTTCATAATTTTATAAATGTTGTTTGGAGAAGATTGCACTAGTTTCTGTCTAAATTCACTTTTAAGGAGTTCCTTATAACCAGGTGATAAGAGATCACCAAGAGCAGTAAAGGTTCATATTGCTGCTACCAAGCATCATTGTTCTGTGCAGCTCCGAATCCCAGAATCATACAGTGGGTTCAAAGAGACCTTAAAAATCATCTGGTTCCACCCCTCCTACAAAGGACAGGGACACCTTCCACCAGGCCAGGCTGCTCAAATCCCCATCCCAACACCTGGAGAGCAGAAAAGTCGGGTTTCATCACATCACATCAAAATATCTGGCCTAGTTTTGACTACTGCATTAAAATGCTTCATTTGCCTCCATTGTGGGAAAGAAGATGTGTAATTAATCATTTAGGAGGCTCATTAAGTTTGCCCCATATTCAGTATTACATTGGCTGAGCTCTTCAGGCACCTGGAAGTGTCTTGCAACACCTTCTGCAAACAGATTAGCACCTCTCAGTAGCACTGGGTGAAGCAATAAAACCAATCAAACTCATTATTCCTCCTTTATGTTGGTACTACTCCATTAATTTTAACAGCCTTCCTTGACACACAGAGGTATAAAGGAATACCAGACATCTGCTTTGCTATTTTTGAAAGCTGTCTTCAATGCAGGAAGGTCAGAAAAGCATGTGTGGGTTTGTTTAAACATTCCTTTTTTTTTTAACTTTCCAATTTTTCTAATTTAAAATAACTCATTTTAGGCATTTTACTGAAGAAAGAACCTAAAACAGATATATATTGCTTTAACAGAGAAGATAATAATATTCATATTTTAAAATTAATTCAATGAGGATTATGGGCCTGGCTGTGTCTTGGGTTTATGCATGTTTTTAAAAGTTGACATTGATACTACAGGGACTACCACAAGAAGAAATTCACTGAAAGGGGAAGGGGTGAGCTGCAATCACTCTGTCCTGTTAGTAGAGGTAGGGATGCTGAAACCCATAGGGTGGGTGAGCAGATGTAGCCCTTTCCCTGCTAACACCTAAACCACAGCTGTGCTGGGAAAGCTCCTTGGTGCTCTTTGGTGACTGGGAAGGGACAAGACACCATGGTCATGCTCTGAGAGCCTAGTGGATGTGTTACATAGGACTTCTCTGTGGTTTAGTCATCCTTACAGGGGAAAAAACCAAATAAACAAGAAAACAAACACAATAAAACCCCAAAAAGTAAGTAGAATATTTTAAACAAAGAACACTGTGTAACATAACAGTGCCAGCTTGTGTCATCATATCAAAAAGGGTTGGTCAAAGTAACATGGGAGAGAGAAATTGCCATAGTCACCAATGCTATGTCCAGCTTTTCCCTCTGCAGGCCCAGAAAGACTTGGAGAACATCTCATGCTATACAAAACAGCTAAATAAACCCGTGCTGAGTGATGAATATGCCAGCACATTCAAATCTCTTGCCTAATCAAACTAATCTCTCAAGCAGAAAGTCATCAAAACCCAGCACTCTTCTGTAGCTGTGAGGAGCTACCCTGCAAAGAGGGGTTGGAGTCAGATGAAAATGGCCAATCACCTCTTCTGGGCAGTATCACTGGAATCAGCAGGGGGAAAAGTGCACACCAAAAATGCACAGCAAAAGCAAAACATGAGAGTGGGCAGATGTAAGATCCATTAGCTCATTAAGGGTGGAGCTGTTGGCCTGCTGGGAAATTATTGTCCACTTTATGTCTTGATATTGGAAAGAAATTAACTAAAAGAGCCAAGGCAGTTTTAGCACTTGAACTGCTTAATTATGCCTTTTAAAGTTGTCTTTGAAGCCATGGAGCAAAGGATGAAGGAAATGCTCTCTGAATGTCCTTATTAGTCATTCCTTTCTCTGATGGCAGTAATAATTACATTGTCCTACACTGGTAGGAGTGTTCCTAGCAAATCCCCATACTCCATCATAACATTTCCAGCAGGGCAGGCTGAGATAATGACGTGGGTAATTAGAACTCTGGCTGCAGGGTAGGGGAGGTAGGATGGTGAGCTGTGAATGTCCCTCCTGGGCAGAGCATCCTAGCCACACCTCCCAAGGCTTAGGCTAGAGGAGAAAATCCTGCAGCTGAGGGGAAGTCCTGCTCAAATGATTTGACTCCTCTTATGTGTGTGGACTCCAAAGGAATTTCCTCCCTTATTGTTGTGGCTGCAAACAAAATGGTAGATGAGATTTTTGTTAGATTTGATTTTTGTTAGGTTTTAACCACTAGAAATACCATTATTGTCCTTCAGTTTGTGTGCTGCATGATGTACCACAGAAGCTGCTAATGAATATCCTGACTCTATTAAACATTGAAACCTATTCACTAATGGCAAAAGAGCCCCATAAAAAGGCAGTGGTATCTGAGCAGCACTTTTGTGCCATTGATGCTTCATCTAGTATTTGCAAAGAAAACTGCCCAGAAATTGCATCCCTGGAGCACCTGCACCTGTGGCAGCAGCAGGCAGGCAATGGCAGATTGCAGTGGGACTTTCCCTGGCAGCACCTGACACAGGCATGAATAATGGAGGGGCTCATTAATCATTTACAGAATAGCTGTTCCTGTGGATTCATCAGTATTAGAGACTCATGTTGAAGTCTTTCTCTTTTGATCCCGCTGAGCATTTTGTGCTTGGCAAGGTCACGCTGTCCCTAGGATGGGAAAAGTCACACCAGGAGAGGGTTTTGCAGCCCAGAGCTCATCCTCTCCGAGATCCCTGCCCAAGCTCACAAATCACAGCGCTTCCGAATACAGACCGAAGGGACGTGCACTCTTAAATAACAAGAAAATGTGAAAGGAAGTGGGGAAAAAATTAAAATATAAAGTTGAAAACTGTTTAAAAATGTAGCTGCTCCCCCGATCCATGTCCGCTCGGTGCTCTGTGGCTGTCCCAGCCATCCTGCCCCGCCGTGCCGCTGTCCCGGGCTGCACCGGCCGCTCCCGGCCGCAGGAGGGGAGCGCTGCCGCACGCACGGGCGGCTCCCGGCTCGCTCCTGCCGGGAAGCAGGGCTGTGCCCCGGTGGGATGGGGGGCACGGCAGAGCCCCCGGGCAGGGGCTGCAGGAGGGGGAGCGGCCGGGACGCCCCGGCTCCCGCGGGCCATCCTGGCATCCCGTGCCAATGAGGGTCACGACTGGGGCAGGCGGGCACCGCGACCCCGAGCGAGAGCCCGGGGCTGTGCCAGCCGTGGGGTGAGCTGCCACGGGCGGCGTGGGGCTCCCGGCCCGGCCCGGCTGCCCGGAGCGGGAGCGCGTCCCGGAGCGCGCTGCGCCCGCGGCAGTGCGCCCCGACTGCGGAGGGACGGTGCGCTGGGATTCCATGCTTCTGGAGTTTTGTCCACCAGCTGAGTCATTTCAGAGAACATTAAAAAAAAAAAAAAATTTTTTTGTTTGTTTTTTGTTTTGTTTTGTTTTTTGGTGGTTTTTTTTTTTTTTTTAATCCCTCCTTAATGTACATACAGTCGTTTTTCTGGTTTGGGTGGACATTTCCAGATGCTGCTTAGCTCAAGCAGGGGGCATGGTGTGCCTGCTCTGATCACTGCCCGGCTGTAGGAACACAGCGCTCGGTAGCTTAATCAGGGGTGGGGAACTGCGGCTTCAAGGCAAATATTGGGCTGGGTCTGAAGCTTGTTGAAGTCAACAGGGCTCCCAGAGGGATTTTTAATCAGGCCTATCATTAATTCCCTAATGAAGTTAGCCGCTTATCTTTATTAGATGGACTCTTCAATGAATTGATTTAATCTGGAAGACTTCTCCTCCCTGACAGATTTTCAGAGCCCCATGCACTCCTGCCTCTGCACAGAGCCCAGCCAGCCGTGCTCTGCCTCCCAAGGAGCTAATCAGCTGGCCCATCTCCCCTCAATCAATAAGCATTTATCCTAATTGAAACCAACATCGACTGGATACCAACCAGGAATGCGAAATGCTCTATAAATAATGTGCATGAGCTGGAGCCCGGGAGTTGGCAGTGGCAGGGCTGTCAGTGGAGCGCTAATGGGGGGGACACATGCCACCCAGCGATCTGTCACTCTCCCAATGCCCTATTTACAGCTCTCACCAGGGAGCTCCCTGACTCACTTTGATGATGAATTAGTTTCCTCTGATGGATCAGCCTCCCAGTCCCCCATTGCAACACCTTGCAGAATGCATTGCCTAAAGAGAATTCCTCATTAACATATAAATCATGATGTATTTCTTTTTGGCACCCCAGGCAAAACAATGGGCCAAGACTTCCCCCCATCAAGCTTTTCCCTGAAGGGAGAACTTTCATTGATTGCTAAATGGAAGGTGGAAAGAGTGAAATCATTTAATTGTATGACTCCTCTGATGTGCTGAAGTGTAGATTTTAAGTATATGACTTCCCCAGCAAGGATGCTTTCTCCACATTTTATTGCAGGGCATGGTATGATTCCTCTCTATCATAACCACTTGCTGTAGTAGGTGTTCAAGTGTAAGTTTACCAGGAACATCAGGGTCTTCTGGATACCCCACCTGCAATGGGGATAAAACCTAAATTCACAAACAAGGCTTAAGACCAGAAATCTGTGATACCTGTGCAATCTTTTGTAGACAGATTTGTTTCCTCCACGCCACATGGTGCAAGGACACAAGGTGCCTGTGAGTCAGGAGATGAGAAGCCACTGCTAGCACTGCTCCGTGCTGAAGTTAATAAACACTTCTCATAGTCAGTCTGGGAAACACCAGCAAAAATACCTTGAGGCATTTGGTGTTTTATATCTAGTTCTGCCAGAAACTCGTGGGGTGATGGTAGGTGACTGCCTGCATGGACACGTTAGGATCATCTGAATTGGTGAATTTTCAGTTCACTCACTAGAGTGAATAAAGAAATTGCCCCAAACTACCCCTGTTTCTCGTTGGTTGGTCTATGCAGAATCTCATTTCTGATTCTGTATTTTCATGTGGGTAGGCTGTGGGCTGATAGCAGTGTGGCAGCTCTAGTTGTCAAATCTGGCTTGAAAATGAGGCCAGGAAGCACCACATTGTCCACTGGATCAGATGAACCTTGGTGAGGGATATCACATTGTGGTTCCACCTCAAGCCCTATTAGTGTGTCCAGGAAATGCACCAAATTGGCACAGCAAGCAGGAACAGCAGAAAGGAGATGCTGAGTTCTGGAGCTGCAGTACAGCCCCCTTGGATCATCCTCTCCTTCCTCTGGAGCTGCACCAGAGATGGCACACAGGATGTACCAAACCCATCAGCACCATTGTGTCAGTACCCAGAGAAATAATGAGCACTATGATACAATTCATTTTGGGTGAATGGCAGGGAAACACTCTCATCCTGTGTTCTCTTATGGCTTCCATGCCAGTGGCACAGCCCACGTAATCTATCCTTCCCTCAATCTCAGGGAAACCTGTCCTCGGGGTTCTCCCATTCCCTGGCATGTCTGGTAGATGAATCAAACTTCCATATGGTGCTTTTGGCAAGGGGTGCCTGTCTGGAGAGCACAGCAGATGGTCCTTAAGGAACAAGATCGCAATACCTCATCCCAGACAATGCAGCAGAAAGCCTGTGAGTTCTACTTTCCAGTTCATATATGTACTTTTTACTGGAGTCTCCAGGGTCTTAGGGCAGCTGCAGAGAGAGAAATACCCAGCAACTGAGACCAAGATGAGAAGCATTTCCCAGAGTGTGACCATTGCCAGGGCAGGATCTACACATTTCCCACCATATCCTTCCAGCCAGCAATCTGCCACCTCCTGGGCTCAGGCAGCCCAGCCTCTGCCCAAAGCATCACCAGTGCTGTCCTGCCCCTTCCTCTCCTGCCTCCTTTCAACCCCATCTGTTTCCCCACAGCAGCTCTTCCTCCACAGGCTTTGTCCTAGACTGCACCTGCACTCCTCAGGTCGAGGATAAATGCAGTAAACCAGCACAGGCACCATCTCCTTTTCTCCTCTCACCTTTTCTGGGAAACGTTCTAATTTCACACTAACATCCATAGACAATTGACATTTCGGCAGTTTCAGCAGGAATAATAAGAATGATTTCACTGTCAGGAGTTGCCTTTTTGCTGTCCTACCTTCTGCCAACGCCAGGCAGCAGCTCACCTGCCTTTACATCAAACACTAAGCACAGCCTCCACATTTCAGCACGTGCAAGCCAGCTCACCCTCCCTTCGCCCTTGTGTTTACCATCCACTTGCTACATTGCACAGGATTTAAAGCAAGGATACATTTTTTTCTTGTTTTGTGTTTACAAAAGAGAGATTGGTATCAGTTTAATTAACTCATCCTAAAATGATTTAGTGGCAGGCGCTGCTTTCCTTGTGCAGGCAGCAGCTCCATGCAGCGCTGCTGGGGGGGGCTGAGCCAGCTGGGCGAGGAGGGGAGCCTGCAGCAATGCAGCTCGGGGTCACTGCCTCCACCAGCACTGCCAGGAGCAGAGCTTGGAAATTCCAGCAAGTCTTCTTGGAAGGGTGTCCTTTGTTAACATGCAGGAACACTAAAGGGAGGTCTGATGCCATTGCTGCAAGGCGGGCTAAAAAAATAGGGCACAGAAGGCAGGTTTCTCCTATATCCCGGTGTTTTTGCTGTTTATGCATCACAACATCCATTAGTTTCATTCGTGCAGAGACCTATTTTCAGTTTTCCAACTTTTTTGAGGTGCTTTTCCCATACTGGCCAGGCCATATCTGGTACACTAATGTTAATGCACAGCTGTCCTGGCACTACCTGCTGATCTAGTCTTCCCTTTTATTTTTCCCCCTTAGGTTTTTCAGAAATTAGTAGAGAGGTCTGGAGTTTTGATTGTTTTAACTGCTGAACACTTCCTTCACTGTGGGCTTGAGTTATGGCTGTGGATTCTCATCTACTGACTCATATGAGGGGAAGAATTCATCTCTGTTAGAAGGCTGAGTGATCAAAATTATTTATATCCATCATGCTTTTATGCCTTCCAAATTTACCCTGTGTCACACAGACCCAAACTGTAAATGTCTTGTGAGGAAATGAAATCAATTAGGAGTGATTTTGATCATGCCTCAAAAATCTGTTTTCTCAGGGAGCCTCAGCTGCCCCCAGTCCTGGAAGCAGCTCTTGGAAGATGCAGCACAGTGACAAAGCTGCCCACCAGCAAGAGTGACTAAGGGGTGAAACAAGCCAAAGGAGACCTATGATCATGTATGCTGGCTTTGGCTGGGGTAGAGTCAATTTTCTTCCCAGTGGCTGGTATGGGGCTTTGTTTTGTATTTGTGCTGAGTGCAGGGTTGGTAATAGAGATGTTTTTGTTATTGCTGAGTAGGGATTAGACCCTTTTCTCCTTTCTGTACTGCCATTCAGGGAAGCTGGCGGTTCATGGAAGGTTGGGAGGGGACACAGCCAGGGCAGGTGACCCCAACTGACCAAAGGAATATTCCAGATCATGTGCAGTATATAAAGCAGAGGGAAGAGGAAGAAGGGGGGGACATTTGGAATGATGTTTGTCTTCCCAAGTCACCATCACATGTGACGGGGCTCTGCTCTTCTGGAGGTGGCTCAACATCTCCCATAGGAAGCAGTGAATTCATTCTTTCTTGTTCTTTGCTTGTTTGTGCAGCTTTTGCTTCCCCAATTGAGCTGTCTTTATTTCAACTCACGAGTTTTCTACCTTTTACCTTTCTGACTCTCCCCAGTCCCACTGGTGGAGGAGTGAGCAAGTGGCTGCCTGGGGCTTGGCTGCTGGCTGGGGTGGGACCACAACCTCGTGGAAGCCTGGCTCCCACAGCGAGCACAGGGCTCGTGCAGAACAGCCCTTTCCTGGAAGAAAGCTCTCAGCAACACGGAGCAGTGCAATAACCAGTGTACAAAGCACTCAGGGGCACATGGGACCTTCTCTGGGGCTCCACCAAGGGCACTGAATGACAGCCCCTTCCCCAACAGCCATCCCCTCAGCCTGGCAGAGCCCCCACAGCTGGGGAAACTGAGGAAGGGGATGCTGCTACTGTGAGAGAGCAGATTCCTGCCATCTGTAATCAGACCAAGAGCCAATACAAAGGAGATGCATGCAAGTCTTATAACTGGAGTAATGCAAACTGCTTAGCACTACTGCCATCCTGGCCTTACTCACTGTGCTTTCATAATCAAGTTAATAGGTCTGCAGAATCCCTTTGTGCAGTATTGTATTCAGAGATTTAGGGGTTCTGAGGCCAAGAGCTTTGCTACTACTTACTTGAGCTGTGCAAGCTGTAGTTGCACAATAGTTAAACATCAGTAACCAAGTGTTTCATCTGGTGAGCAGTCCCAGTCGCTCCTGTATACCCAGTTGCTGGCATGATGCTTATCTTACCATGGGGTAAGTCAGCTCAGGAAACTGACCTGGCAAAAAAAATAATTACTTTCTGCTAGGTAAGCTCCTACACTGGCTCACTGCAGTGTCTGGGGGATGGGAGTGCCTCTCAGGGCAGATCTCCACTTGGGGAGGAGGTATTTCCATTAGGCAAGAGAGGGACCATGCCAGTGCTAACCAAAGTAATTTTAAAGTGATGTGGCAAAGCATATTCAGTTGCCCTATCACACAATGGAACAACTAAACACAGGAGTCCAGGCAGGATGATGAAATGCAGTATCTCACAAGTTCAAATTTGAGATCTTCCCTGAAATCCCTTGTAGAAAAGAGCTGATGAACTTTTGTGTTGTTCACGTTCTGTCTGCAAGTCAGCTGTCTGGGGAGGTTGTGGAATCTCTCTCTCTGGAGATAATGAAAAACCACCTAGGTTCAATCCTGTGCAATTCGCTGTAGGTTCAGCAGGGAGGTTGGACAGGATGACCTGAAGGGTTCCCTTCCAAACTCAGCCATTCTGTGATTGCTCTGTGTCCCATCAAACACAGTCCAGAAGCAGCTGTAAGCACATGAGCCTCAGGGTGGAAGGCCCAGCCCCAGGGAGGAGAGCCAGAGGGCAGTTTCTTAATTAAGGTGAGTCAGTCCCAGTCTGCACAGATGACAGATGGAAAAGTGGGGTTTGTGCAGCTCCCTGGTTCTGGCACCCACGTTCCCCCTGCCTCCCTGGCCTCCAGACCACACTCATGTTCACAGCAGGGAGTTCCCTGCCTTAACACTGACACTGCTCCAGGTTCAGTTCTGTCTCTAAAGCCTGTTGGTCTGGCTGGCTGTGCAGCAGCCTCGCTGCAGGGGATGGTGCAAGGGAAGTGGTGGTAAAACCTTTCCAGAAACACAGATTCATATTGGCTTTGGTGGAGCATGAAACCACAAGGGCAATGCTCCTGTGCCATGCTGCTTCCACCTGCCACAGCTCTGCCCTATCTCCTGTCCTTTTATGTCCCCCTGCCCATCCTCCAACCTTTCTTTACCAAAATATTCTAACCCATCAGCAACCTCCCTCTTCCTCTGGCACTTATCCAGCCAGTTTGGTTTTTTTTTTCCTCACTAACCTCACACACTAATTTCAATTTCTTTTCTTTTTTTTTTTTTTTCCATTTTAATGGGTGAAATTGGTTTTCAGGGAGCAGGAGCTCAAGGTACCTGGCAGAAGCACAGAGGCAAGGGCAGACAAGGAGTTTGTGAGACCCTTTTAGCAGTAATGAGGTTATGCTTTGGCTTGACAGACTGAAGTCAGACGCTCCTGTTTGTTCTCTTGTTCTCTCTCTCCAATTTAATTATTTGTGTTCTTTCTTCCCTGTACTGATAAAAATTGAGTTTTTTAAATGTGAATTTGGCTTGTAAATGTAGTCACTTTTTTTCCCTCAGCCTCTGAACCAATCCATTTAACACTCCCTAACTCAAAATGTATGCTATTATATGACGGCAGAGTGGATAAACAGTAAGCTGATGGCAGGGTTGAGATGCAAATCTACAGATAACATTTTACTTCAAGGGCAGAGGATGTCAGAGGTCCCAGCTGTACTGTACCTCAGGGGCAGCTTCTCTACAGTACAGAAGCCTGAAGAAGCAGAGAAGCTGACAAGAAATCCCTTCCCACCCTGCCCTCATGTTTAAATGCAAACAAATACTGAGAACAGAACACAGAAATTTATATATATATATATTCACACATATATTCCTGCCATTCTCTGCATGTTATTAATCCTCTTTTCCTCTACCAGAGAATATATTAGTGAGAGTAGGCTAATAATGCAGAGACATCTGGCTGAGACTAGAAGGAGTAGCATGTTTATGCATTATTAATGTGTCAGAAAAAAACAGACTTCTGTGGCCTGACTGTATGTATTATATCAGTATGGAATGGCCTTTATAGGAGACTTAGCACTGATAATTGGTCCATTTTGTTTATCTTTTGCAATGGAACAATCTCCAGCAAAAGGCATGCTTATTTTATCAAACAATCAAAGAGATTATGTTCTGGAATAGCCTTTACTGAGCTGTTAAAGCACAACACTTCTTTATTCCTAAAAGAGAGAATGTGATCTGGGAAGCAATGCAGGGTGAGCAGAGTAGGGAAAATGCAAATTTCCACCTTAGCAAATCTGTAATCACAAACTGTGTCTTTGGGGATGCTTGGTTGTCTGAGAACAGCCCTGCTCCAGTCCCACTAGTGAAACAGAGAACCTTTGGGGGGAACACAGAATCACAGTGGGGCTTCCTAAGGCATAACTTTGGCACAGAGGAGATGTATTTTGTTGACCAGTTCATGTCTTGACAAATATAACACAAGGAGGCTAAAAACCCAAATCTCGTGCAGTAGGG
This sequence comes from Passer montanus, assembly GCF_014805655.1. Lineage (NCBI taxonomy): Eukaryota > Metazoa > Chordata > Aves > Passeriformes > Passeridae > Passer > Passer montanus. The sequence goes on from NW_024367372.1 coordinate 6,187,279, forward strand.
CAGGGGCCATTGGGGCTGCCCAGGTGTGAGACACAATGCTCAGTTTTATCTTTCAGATTTGTCTCCCTTCAGTTTATTGGTTGGATGCGTGGTGGTAAAATCAGCAAGAAACTGGAGGAGGCTGCAACCTTGGAAAGAGAGAGCTGCATGCATTCATGTGCTGCTCCTTTCCAAAGGATGGAGTGACTTTGTTAGCATCTAGCTCATAAATCAGGGTGCAAGGAGACAGCGCAGCCTGGCTCCTGCTCCTCTGACATCTGAAGACCTTGGCTCAGCAGCAGAGTAGAGTCACATTTCCAGCAGCACAGGGCCTGCACCAGCCCTATCTCTTAGCTTATACAGACAAGTATTGGCACCAAGCTCCTGGAATGGGATTCATTTCACAACTCCGTGTCTGAACTACTCACCCTGGACTGCTGCTAGAATCGATAGGTGCTCTGAGGATGTAATTCACCCTGGGCAGGAATGGCTATCTAATAGGGGTCAAATTCATTGCCCCAGAAAGGGCCAATTTCTCTCTGCTGATTACCTCGTCTGGAGATGCCAAATGCATGGGCACCAATCTGCCCTGCACTGATCCAGCAGATTGAGGCAGGGCAGAGCTGCTGTGCCCATCCAAGGGATGTGCAGGCAGGCAATGGCTCCAGCCACTCTTGGAATGGTCCAGGGCAGGTGTGCAGACACCAACTCACTCCCAGGACCATATGGATAGCAGTGCCACACTTGCAATGGTGCTAAAAAACAGCCAAATCTTTGTCTTTTGAAAAGACATGTCTTTCTGGAAAGCCATGAAACAACACTGAAACAATGCATCCACCTTGCTGAGCCCTGGGATTGGGGTGAGGCTTGGGGACAGCACAAGACCCAGCCATGGCTGTGGGAAGCATTGAGGCAAAACCCACAGCGTGACATTCACACCCTGTGTGTGAGATTTGACAGGTCTGCCACTTTGCAGAGCCAGGCCCTGGCCCCTGGCGAGTACAATGACAAAAGGACAGATGCTGCCAGAGGGTTTGGCCTTGCTGTTGCTGCAATGGCAATGACACTCAACTCAGAAACTTGGCAGCTCTGGGAGAGAAGTCCTGGTTCCTTGTCCTGCCCACAGGACTGTGGCTCTCCCCCAAAAGCATGAGACCATCTGGGTTTCTTGCTGATATTTCCAGTCCCAAGAGAAAGAAGATGCCCCCGGAAATGTGGTTTTGAAACTCATTTGAAACAAGTTTGCACCTCTCTGGTTGGGAGAGTTGGAATATTTTGGCCATATGTTTGCAGTGCCTGACCCCCCCACACACCTGGTCCTACCTGCATCTTTCCCCCCTTCAGAGCCCCCTTTTGCTCAGAGTGGGGAAGGGAAACAGTCTGACTTGGCAAATAACTTGCTGTGAAAATGATGAATTCAAGAGCACGTGGAGCTTGTGGTTGAAAAAACCCGTCTGATCAGCAGAACTTTCCTCCCTCAGCATCTAAGGGCAGATTTAGTCTCAAGGCCAAGCTGCCATGTGGTTATAAAAGAGAAGCAGGCCTGAAGAACTGATCTAACTTTCTTCAATTGTCTGTGTATCTTTAATCATGTTCACCACTTAAAATGCAGCAGAGTTGGCAGCTGATAATTAGACTGAGCCTGCAGCAGCATGGCCAGTGGCCAGATCACATGGCTCCTTTCATCTGCATATTTATGCATTTAAGGGAGAGGAAAACTTTCATAACATTTTAATAACTAGGTTCTTCTGAAACCATAAATCCAGTCCTCTGGGCTTAGCCTACACTCTCCTTCTGATCTTACATAAGTGGAAGAGGGTGGGGTGTTTTGTTTGTTCTCCCCATTCTTTTCCTGAGCATGAACGTGCAAGGCCCAGCCTCTCCAGCGTGGGGTCCTCCGGAGGGTGGGAGGGTCAGGCGAGGTAAAACTGCACTTCTAAGGATGAAGGTATGACTTTGATTTGGTTCCTGGCGTGGGAACAATTCCCCTTTCCCAAGATAGCTCATCTACAGACTCGCAGGAATGAAGTTGCTTTGCTAAACAATGGCTCCAAACAAAGAATTCCTGATATCTGTATTTCAAACAGAAGCTCCAGCACATGTTGGCTGATGCTTTTCTTAGCACATCACCATCAGATTCAGCCCTAGGACAGTGATCTTTCAGATCATGAGCTGAAAAGATGTCAAAACACGGGGAGCTGGTCCCAGTCCCACCACCCCCAGCTCTGTGGGTGCAGGAGCTCTGTCTCCATGCATGCTGCCAGAGACAGCCATGGGTGGGCTGAGTCCCTGCATGAGCTGCCTCCACTCCTCCCATGGACACCTCCCAGCAGTGCCTGGCCACTGTCTGCAGCCACTGCCTTATCTCCTGCTGGGGAAGAGCCAGGGCAATGCTGCCAGGTGCTGTGGTGGGGGGATGCTGTGTCCATGGCCCCAGCCTGAGGGTGGCAGCTCCCTTGACAGCCTTGGTGACATCCTGCAGGGTCCTGCAGTGAGGCTTTGCAGACCATCCTCCCTCTCCCTGGAGGCATCACTGGCATGTGCACATGGGCTTCTCCATTAGCATGAAATGACAGCTACTATCAGCACAAAAACAGAAGGTGAGGATGAGAGACATCCTTATGCTTCTGTGTTGTCTTAGTAAGATAGAGGAAGCACTGTTAAAATAACACTGATTCACAGTTTTCTTTCAAAGATGAAGAATTCTGTTAACATAAAATTGAAAACTATTTAATGAGATGCAGTTCTTGAACACCACTACTTTCTTTTTAAGGAAAAGTTAATTATTCTGTGCTGAAAGCAGCTTCTACCAAAGGTTCTCTGCGTGAATCAAACAATATGTTGCTGATTTATAAGGGTTTTGATAGGGGTTTTAGTTGTTGTTTTCATATAGCAAGCAAACAAACAAACAAATCAATTTCAATGATTAGGCAATTTCCAGAGTACATATTGAACTGCTCTTTAGCAGTGCCAGTAAAACTTTGGGGTTTGACACAACTCTGGGGTTTAAGTGAATTTAGGTGGGTGCCACTGCTTCATTTCAGAGATAATGCTAATTGATATAGTTGTGTAACAATAGCTTTGCTAGACAAATTGAAAGAGTCAAACCCAGAAAAATGCAAACCATGGCATTAACTCCACTGGGATGGATAATGGTTTGTTTCTTGTGTATTTAAAGAATCAGAACAAACAAACAAGGGCAAGATTAATTAGGAGTGGGAGTAAATGACTCCCTCCCCCAGCAAATGAAGAACAGCACTGGACAGGGCACAGCAGCAGTGCCAAAATATTTCTCGACATTTTCCACTGGAGGTCCAAGAGAATTTCCTTTGCACTCCAGTGTTTCTAAGACGTTCATAAAGCACCTCTCCATCTACCTGTTGTGATGATAAACTTGTGTCCTTAGGTTTTATTATCAAGTTTTTAATCTAAACCTGAACTCTCTGATCTGTCATCTGAAGTAGTGAGGGAATTTTCAGCAGGGTTTTTCCCAGCAAAGAAAAACAATTCACTTGCTAAAGACATTATGTGGGAGATATAACTCACAGATACAACAATTTGAAAATTTGGGTGTTTGTTTTGTAATTTTGCGAGTTGCTGGCCTTTAACTTAGTTTTGAGGCTATGTCTTACATTTCCAATACTGTAAGTAGGGCAACAGATTTTGCAAAAAAGTCCACTTGAGACTCCTATTGATTTTGATGAGGTTTGAGGATAAATACTGATGAACCCAACATAATGTCAGAACTTGCATTTTCCTAAGCCTTGTCTAGACTTGGATTTGGAAGGTGTGATGCACCATGTGACATACAATGTAGTTAAGGCAATGTGATTTTAATGGACAGCTTTAAACTTGGTTGTTTTTCAGGAAGCTATTACTACATTGTACTTAGCACTTGCTAATCTAGAAACCATCGATGGTAAATGAAAAGAGAGGTTACAATTCAAAGGCAGGCTGATCTTGTGGTTACACCTTTCAGATGTGGCCTCCTGCTGCACACAGGGCTATTTCACTTCTGACAGAATAGAAATAAGGGCTCCCCAGCCCTGTGTGGTGCTACTTCCCAGGGAAGTGGTTTCACTGTCCCTGAAAGTGTTAGAACACATGTGACACTTAGGGACATGGTTTAGTGGTGGACCTGGCAGTGCTGGGTTAATAGTTGGACTTAAGATGACCTTAGAGGTCTTTCCCAACCTCAATGATTCTCTGGTTCTGTGATTCCGTGTGCTGGCTGTAAGAGTAAGAGGCAGTGGGGCCATGTGTGGATGTTGGGGGTGTGTGGCTCTCCAAGGGGTTAACAAGGAGGTGTGCCTGGATGGCACATGGGGGGCAGAGGTGTGAATGAATGACAGGACAGAGAAACCTGAGTGTGCTTGCTTTAGTTATAGATTTGGGCATGGGGGACAATAGTGGTTGTGCTCCCTGGGAGCAGTGAGGATAAGGCTGTTGTGGCAATGGGTGCACTGAAGGGACATCATTTTGTGCCCAGAAAGTCCAAGCATATGTATTTCCTAAAATACTATCAGCATCTCCATCTCCTCCACAGCTATGCCAAGAAGTCTTCTCTACCAGTAAACCCAGAGCTTTTGCCATCTGGGCTGGCCTCAGCTAGGCAGGCTGAGGCTCTGAAGGCTCTCAGGCACAAGCCCTTGCCTGGAGCTCTCACACAGAGCCAGGAGCTGAATTCCAAGCAGAGGAGTCTGACAGCTGTTCCCTACAGCTATCACCCATCCTTGGTACACCCAGACCTGTTTGATGTAACCTGATACATTTTCCCATCAGCCAAGAACTATAATTCAGGGGAAATCCACCATCCTGAACTACGCAGATGCTGCAGAGAAGGCAGAGGGGCTCACGGTTCCCTCTCATATAATTCTCTTCTGTGAATTTTGCCATGTCCACATTGCTGGTGGTGACACGTTGGTACACTGGGACAATGGGACCAAGGGGAAAGACTGCTCCAAGTACTACAGTGAGCAGGAATAGTCCACTCTGAATTCCTACCAATCCCTCAGGAGGAGCCATTCTGGATGCTGGAGTCACACTTCACTGATTCCTCAAACTGGAGCCCAAACCCAGCTCTTTCAACCCAGTAGGACCAAGTGCTCTGAATTCTAGCCACAAAGTTCAGTGCTTATAACGCCAATTTATAAGTGCCCTTTCAGAAATCAGTGTTAATCCAGATGTGACATATTCCTCTTTTCTTTCCCTAAATTATTTGGAAATTTCATCTGAGTGTTGTTTAGAGCATCAAAGTTTGCAGAATATGCCATATGAAAATAGAGGTATGACACTCATTGGTACTTGAACCCTGCCTGATGCATCAGAAGTTGATTTTTCATTACTGGGCTCTGTCTCCCTCACTCTACTTTTCAATCTGTCATGCAGTCACTGGTCATGTAAACATCTGTGCAAACATACTGAACACGAGTAATGCAGCATCTGTTGCTATTTATTAATCTGTGGTTTATATCTTTGGAGTACATGGTATATCCTTCATGGATGTGGCTTTAACTCTGTTATTACAATACAGAATTAATTAAGAGTATTAAAGTTTGTGTCTAAAAAAATTATTTTCCTAACTTTTATCTATGGAGGCAACATTTTCATATCCATTCTCTCCTAAAGGCAGCATCCTTTGGGAAGATGTGATAGACACATTTAGGTAAATATCATTCCTCCAGCACACATGGTTTCCATTGCAATTGATCCCCTGCTGTTTCCTTCCAAGCTCTTTCCTCTGTTACATATTCCACAATGGTGGCTGAAATACTGATCAGCGATAGCAGAGACAAATTGACTCCAGCAGCTGGGAGTTTTGAGGGCAGTAAATGTTTATATCTGAGTTTTGATGTACTGTAGTTACTGAAATACAGTTTTTAGGCATGCACTGAAAATTTCAGTGGCATTGAAAGTCTAAAGTTGCTCAAGCCAGTTATGATTTAGTAAAAGGACAGAATGAATAAAGGCTGACTGAGTGAGATGGGGCATGAAGACAGTGCACTACAAACCAGCCCCATGGGCCCAAAAGCTGGACAGAAGACGATTCCTCCTGTAGCCTCCCCTTAGGGCTGGGAACAGCTTGGGTGCTTCACACAGACCTGGCACAGAGGCTGCACATCAGCCACCTGTGAGCTGCCTGAAACTCGGGAGTCACAAGCTGCTCACTGCAGTCAAGCAAAGAAATAATCCTACATGCTTTTAAACTGGCACAGCCATTGGTAAAAGTCTCTCAGCAGACAAGAGCAGCAAGAAGCTGGGAAAAAGCAGGGTGGGAATTGCTTTTCCCAGTGACTGTGTTTCCTCAAATGCATGTCAAACTACAGCTCTAGATGTGGCAACTTCTATCTCTAGCACATGAACAGTATTGGTCATAAAGGTATGCTTGTGCCCTGGCTACTTCCCTGTGCCAGCCAGATGAATGAGGGCTCATGCTGTAAGAATGTGCTTGCTCCTTTGCATAAGGTGGTCTAAATGTCCTACAAAAGCCACTTGCTATGGCAACAGCAGATCGAGCATTGCAATTCTTCAAAGCCTAGCTTCCCTTTCTCTTTCCTGTTTTATTTTTACTTCATTATTGCTTGTTAATCACTGTGTGTTCAAAACTTTCAGGACATGATCCGTGGTCTCTTGTGCCAGGGTCTAACTGCAGGTCTGATGCTGGAAGCTGCATTTATCCAAGTGACACTGGCATTCCCTGCATCTGCCGAGGGGCTGCCCGTGACTGGCAGCAACCCTGCAATGAGTACTCGACAGAAAAGCCTGCCACGTGAAAAAGCATCACACGACTAAAATACACAAAGTTCTTTTTACCAGGAGAAATCTTTAAGATGGGAAGGTCTTTCTAACACAAAGTAGAACCACTTCAATTTTTGCATTCTGTTTCTTCCTCTGCGAAACGACCCCTTGCACAGCCCTGCTTTGGGGGAAGTACTTCTGATGTATCTCAGGAGGCTGGGAGATGTGGAATAAATTCCCTTTACCTCTTGCTACTGTAGAGCACAGCAGGTGTCTGAAGCCATGCTCACTGGGTCGGTGTAAAACAATAGCAGACCCCTGGCAGGACCTTCCCTTCAACTTCCACAGGACCCGCTGGAATGGAGAGAGGGGTCTGTCCCTGCCCATTTACAAAGCCTTGCTGTCACAAAGCCTGCAGCAATGTCATCATCACAAGAGCCTTCTTGCTGTGCTAACTAGGAATTCTCAATAATTGACACCACTAGCGAGTCCTCCAGCCCCAGAGTAAGCAGCGGGGGTTCCAGTGCATGAGAAAGCCACCATGCAAAGGCATGGCTGTGGTTAATTGAGTACTAACGAGCTGAAAGGTGGGCTCCCGCACTAGGAAACGGGGGAGAGACCATCAAAAACACAGCATGACTCCAGGCAAGAGCTCCAGCATCTTCAGCGCAGGGGTGCCCCAGCTGCCACAAGGTCCCACATGGAATTGGCTACACAGTTGTTGCCCGTGTCCCAAAAGTTGTAATTTCTGCTGTGGGACAAGCAGATAACAATGTGGCATCACACAGAGGCTGCAGTGTGGCTCCCCTGCACAAAGCCAGGGACCTTCCCTAGGAGACATGAAGTCAGTGGTGATTTAGGTTTCCCAACAGTGCTACAGAAGAGGTCCTGGATAGTCACTGCTTCCAGGGACTCCCAGCAGTGGCACATTACACTGTCATCTATCACAGTCTGAAATTCTACTAACCCCAGCTATTTTTCAAGGGCCACACCTACAATTTTAGCAAAGAGCTGTTGCAGGAGGTTCTTGGGACCACACAGTCTCCTCTATGCTCAGAAGCCTGCAAGTAAAAGCCACAGTGCCCTTCAGGACCTAAGTGTCTGAGGGGGCTCAGGAACATTCATACACTGCTTGGAGCACTCACAGGAGTGGGTAACAATGCCAGGTGACCTGAAGGTAGGAAACAATGGCATTTCTTCATTTGGTTACAGTAAAGACTTCGGCAATTAAAGGAAAAAAAAAAACAACAAAACTTCTCACAGCATGTTTAGAATAAACAGTTATTCTTTATCATACAAAGTCACACCTTACATATAAATAATTTGAATGTCTCGCTCTTTCATGGAAAGTAACAGAGAAAAACCTTCAAGGTTGATACATGGGAGCTGGTATTAGAAATCACATAGGATCAACCCCAAATCCTGCATCCAAACACACAGATATTTGGATCCAGTGTTGACCTATACACCACTTCCCTCCCCTGCACTGGAACTGAATCAGGACCCTCCTTGGAGGACCACCCCCATCATCAACCTCCGGTTATGGATCCCAACCCTTCAACCTTGGCCCCATCACTGAAATCCAGCCCTTTACATTTGCAGTAGTAAGAAAACCCAGTTTGTAGCTGCAGAAAGAGCCGTTGCCTTCTCCAAAGTGCATTATCTGTAGATTTTTGGAAGTGACTAAAATAACAAAGCCTACCCCAGCTGGATCCCTTGAAGCTATTTCTATTTCTTGGCTGACAAGCTGGCCAAAGCAGCAAAGCTAAGTATTGCACAGTCTAGCAACATTTGACTAAAACTGAGACCATTTATGTGGAACAGCAGTGTGGGAACAGAAAAGAAGCTAGTGGAGCAGCAATGAGAAATTTGAGCTTTGATCAAGGAGACAGCAGCATTTGACTCTATCTGAGCTGGCAGGGAGATCCCATCCCAAAGCAAAATAAAATATGTCATTCTTTCCAGCAGATGAAATTCTCCCCAGCAGTTTGTTCCTCCCAGGATCATTTTATGTGATCTCATTGTCTTTAAAGTCTTTCCCCTGAGGAAGCTGAACGTTTAATATAGACTACGGCGTTGGTATCCGGTATTAAATCAGTCCAGCTACTCTGAAATGAGGCGAGTGGGCGTCCTGGAAAGGAAATAAAAATGCAAGTTTAATAGAGGAGAGAGGTTCACCTTGACCCATGCTATTTATTGCAAAAGGCACAGGAACACACTGCTTGCCCAGTGGAGGGTCACTCTGCCCTGCCATAGATGTGTTTTACACTCCCAGTAAATTCCAGATGCTTAGAGTGTGCACAAGCAATGCATCATCCAACCCCAGAGGCTTTTAGATCTTGCTTTGCTTTACCAAGCAGCCCTACATTGCCACAGCTCTCATTAATCCAGCTGGCAAACTCAGGCACTTGGCATTTCAGCCACACAGTTCTGGCATCTTTAGCTACAAAGATGAGCCATGAAACTGCAAGGAAGAAAAATGTCAAGAAGGGAACCTCTAAAGACCTCAGGCATGGTGCAGGACATCAGGGATCAGCAGCACCCCAGCAGGGCACTGCAGAAAGGGTCCCTGTCCCACGTGCTTCTCCTGCATCCTCACGGTGGTTTCAAGCAGGATTCCTTCCAGGCAGGCACTACACACAGCACTAAGAGCTGCCCTGTGAGGAAGCCAGGTGTGCTGTGTTAGGCACAACTCACACCATCCATTGCTGGTGTGAAACTTGGTGACTCAAAGAGATTTAAGTTGCATGCGTGTAAACGCTCTTATGTAACTAGTTTGCCACATGCAAATATTGCACACAAGCCCTCAGAAAAGCTGCATTTTTGATAGTTTAGAGGGTTTTTTAAAATGTCATGTGAATTGACAAAACATGATTCTTCAGCACCACTGTGAATGAAAACACTCATTTACCTCATTTAGTGTTTTACTTCAAGAAACAATTTAGCCCACGCTTGAAGTGTCAGCTAAATGAGATAATTTAAAATGATTCTGAAAACATGCTAACTGTAAGAGGCTATAATCAGAGCTAATTACAGGGACATTCTGGAAATCCCTTGGCTTGAGGCTTTAGTTTTGATAAAGGGGATAACAACTTGTAAGCTACGATTCTTTTAATTATAACAATAGCAACCACCTTCTTTTACACAGCTTCTTTCATGTCTAAAATCCCCACAGCTCTGCAAACTATACATACCACAGGGATTGTTTAGCCTAACACCAAAGTGAAGCCATCTCTGCAAGAAATGAGTAAGTGTTTAACAATACCTGGCAGTCCTGAGCAAAATTTGTAGAGGAAAAAAGGTGCAAAGGGAGAACATAATTGCTCTTGTGTCTCCTTACAAACACTCAGGGGATTTCTGGATGCCCACAGTGGCAGCCATCTGAGCTTGATGATAAGGAGGGCAGCTTTTATACGTGCCTGTAGACTCAAGGCACTGGAGGAAGGCAGCAGCACCACGTGGCAGCACCCTGTCACATTGCCCAAGCTCACCTGTCCACGTCCTGTGCTGGGTGACAATAAAGCTTTGACACTGCAGCTGGGAGTTGCAAATGGCAGCGGCCTCCTCGGCGCTGTGGATGGACAGCAGGCAGCCCAGGTGGCTGTAGGAGGGCCAGCACTTGTAGTCCTCTCCTTCCACCGTTCGGAAGCCCTTCAGGGAGATGTAGTCTGGGGACAGAAAGAGGGTGCCTGGGGAAACACTCCGGGTGCACTTTCAGAGATAGTGACACTACACACTCAGTGAAACTCTCAGAGGGACTGCAACACTGGCAGACTGAACTGACCTGCCAAGGTGGAGGGAGGTGGAGCTGCAAAGCTAAAAGAAACCCAGATCTTGCCCTTTGGTTCTGCGGTGGAGCACAGGACAGCAATTCCCCCAGAGATGTAGGAGAGGGGTCAGAGGTCTCAAGGGTGAAGGGAGAGGGGTGCCACCACAGGGGTGGGTAAGAGAAGGAGGCTGCTGTGCAAAGCCACAGGCCCTCCATGTTTTCCCTGGAGAAACCAACCTCAAAACAGCCTCTCCTACACCCCAGCCTCAACAGCAGAAGCTCATCACAGATCCAGCACCAAGTACAAGGGGCACAGACCGACCCACCCACCATGGTGCCACCCACTGAAACAGGAGATTGAGGAACCCCCCTGGGGAAAGGGAGGCCAGATCCTGCTCCTGACAAGGAGATCTGACAAAAGACCTGACAAGCCTGAGCAGGTGTTTTGTTCACTGACTGCTAAGAGTCTCTCCCCACCTTCCCACACCTCTAGGATGGTGATCATTTTGGCACAGAAGCCAATAGACAGGTGTTGTTGGAAAATACCAGTAATTCCTGTTAAAGCTGCTGGTCCTTCCATGCAAATGACTAGATATCTTTGTTCATAACAGTGCAAATTATAGTTCTTTCACATGCAAAGATATTTCCTTCTGCAAGCCACCATCACCCACCACCTCATGTGAATGCTCAGGAAAAAGGAAGCCACAGTAACCACTGGATTTTCAAAAGTTCCTTTTGATCAGCATCATCTCTACCACTGAATGGGTCCTTTTCAGAGGAATGCACCTCATAAAGGCACATTTATCCATCCAATAGACAGATCTTCAGAGAAAAAGAACTTAGAGGGCACCAAGGCTCCAGGCACCCTGCCACACTCCTCTTGGCACTGCCACCTCCCCACTCTATGTTTGCACAATGACCAATGCTTGTGCTCAGCAGACAGAAGCCACACAGTCAAATGGGAAGTTTGAATATCAACTGACCTGCTGGCCCAAAGGATAACGATATCCCAAGACAGAAGCCACTCAGTTTGCTATCCCAAATACATTCCCTTGAAACACTGATGCTCACTATGAGAAGAGTATTTAGAAGCAGTGCAAACAATGTCCATGCAGATTGTCTGCACTGCTGTTACTTTGCAAAGCAGTACAACCATGCATAGCTCCCATGGAAAAAAAAACCAAACCAAACCAAATCAAAAACAAAAAAAAAAAAAAAAAAAATATTGTCTGCACTGCTGTTACTTTGCAAAGAAGTACAACTATGCATAGCTCCCATGGGAAAAAAAAAAAAAAAAAAAAAAAAACCAAAAAAACCAAAAACCACAAAAGCCTGCTCAAAAAAAGACACTTTTGGTGCTTTTTCTACTGACTATAAACAGCCTAAACCTACGGGAGACCAGAATTTGACCAGTTACCAAGTGCTTCACTCCCTCAGTAGATACTTAGAGCATTCAAATTCAACTACCTTTTAAAAGAAGAGGTCTTTTCTGAAGATAGAGCCCAGACTTGTACAGATGTAAAACCTTTTCAAAAGCTCTCAAGGTTTCATTTATTCCATATCGTAAATCACCTGCATTTAAGGAAACAGATGATAAAGATAAGCAATTCCATGAAACACCATTTAGAGACTTCTAACAAAGAACTTTATGAATATGGTTTTTGAACAGCTGATACCTGTTGCATTCAGAATATCGCTCAAAAGGGGCCGCAAAGCTGCCGGTGCAGAGTGTGGCAAAAGATAGGTGAAAAAATACCTGCAAAAAATCCCACAGGCTGATTAGAATACAGTGCCTTCATTTCCCTGGTGATTAAGTTGTCTACATTTTCCCGTGACTTGATTATCCATATGCAACTAGTAAGTCTGCTTTGGTTACAAAGTTATGTTTGAGCACATCTTGGTGCCTCAGATGGTTCTTGTGAGTTGGGCTGAAAGCCTGGTCCTTGCATGAAATCTACCTTGCAAAGTCTCATGCAATAAAGCTTCCCCTCCTTCCCCCGGCTATTTTTGTATATTAAGCAATGTATTTCCCACCAAAAAAAAAAAACAGACCTGTATAAAAGAAGACTCACACAAGATCTTTCTCTTGCCCTGAAAAGGTTTGACCTTCTCACTGCCCCTGAAAAGTCAGAATGACTCATTTCCTGACCTTTCCACAAAATTCCTCTCCTAGGGAACAAGTGCACAAGAGACAAGGGCAACTGCAAGGTTGCAATAATCTATGCAGGGATTTACCCTTTAGCACTGAATCCTGGAAATCCAGGCTCCCTTGCTAAGTCCTTCTGTGTAAATATCCAGCTGCCAAGGCTTCCCTCCAGGATGTGACCTGCCAAGCATCAGTGGTGAGCAAAAGTCCCTGTGTTTTCAGCTGATGGCCCACGTGCAGTGCTGCAGCAGCCCCCTGCCCGTTACCTGCCCCCCTGCTCTCCCACAGGAGCCCACAGGGAGATTCAGAGATGAAGGGAAGCGCTGGCCAGCCTGTTCCCAACAATGGGATTCAGAGCTGGTGGGGTTTGGCAGGTAGCCTGCACTGCCACTGCTTTCAGCAAGCACAGCCCATGGATGTCAAGCACCAGGGCTTGTTTGGTAAACAGCAAATTTACAGGTGCAAGCTCTGGGGCAAGCTTTTAGAGGGCACTGGGGAAAGGGAGCAGCACAAGAAAGATGTCTTCATTCCCACCAGACAACAACTACACTATTTTCCTGCCTTATAAGGAAAATCACTTTCTTCAAAGTGATCCTTAACTACCCTTTGACAGAGGTGAGGGCAATCACCACATGGAAGAAGAACAAGGTGCTAGAGGCTACATGGCAGGGCGTGAGCTCAATCACCCCAAATCTTCCCCCCTGTAGCTGGACATACCGATACGCATTGAACAGATTCTTCTTTTCATTTATTCCTTCACATTTCCCAACCACAGAGCATTTGAGAGGGAAACTTTTGGTAGGGAAGTCGAGTGTGCAGTCATTATCTTCCTTGCAAGACAGCTCCTCGGTGCTGGCATCATCCATGTCTGTCACTTTTAGGTTTCCATCCACCATAACAAACTGCCTTGGCTGGAAATCCAAGAGGGCTATTGAACCCAGGGGGGAATGTGCCAAGTAAAACAGCAGTTTCACAAGACTCAGGCAAATCTGAGAAAGAGAAGATGAATATGCATGTTAAAAAAACAGATGAAAAACAGCTATTAAATTGGAAGTAGAACAAAGGGGAGGGCATTCAATTAAATTAAAAGAGAAAAAAGGCATACAGAACTTAAAAGGTAATTATATGTATGCTACAAAATTTATTATCAACATTGCCAAAGGATTTGACTGGTAAGTAGTTTAGCAACATTTTTTAAAAACGTGTGTACACAAAAAGAGACATTTGCAGTTTGAAGAGCTAGAGGAGAAAGCTGTGAGGAAAACAATAGCAGTCTTCATGTTTCAGGAGCTATGTTGATTTGCTAGTTGAAATCAGAAGGGTTTTTCCCAGTCTGGCATAAAATAGATCCCCCTCCCTTCCCCCATGCTGCTCAATACAGACTGAGGCTCCATGGTCATTAATACCAGATTCATGCCTTGCTGCATCCCTCAGCAGTATGAATTTGGGCACACAATCATGCTTCTGAAGAATTAGTCAAAGCTTGCAATGTATTTATTGCCAGCTTTTTTGCTTTTATGACAACTTTCTGGCAGCAGGGAAAGGCTGGACAATACCTGACCCAGCAGAAGGCTTGGTAAATTATTTTTATACAAACCAGAGCTGGAGGAATGCATTTATACTGCAGCAGCACTTTGCTCAAGCAGTTTTTTGCAGCAGTTTTCATTCAGTATCAGGAACCCTGGCATCAGACGAAGTGCATCCTCAGCTAGGTGTGCCAGGCAGCCCCACGTCACCCCTCGCCACTGCTGATAGTGATCTGTGCAGGCACGAGGGTTTTTTCCCTTGGAGCAGCTCACACGATCCCTGGTATCTGATGTGGCTCATATAACAAGGGAATCCCATATGTTTAGACACCCTAATTAGGAAATAGGACTAGACAGTGCCAGGGAAATTCTGCGTTAGTGTCTTCTGCAGTCAAGAGGTTGCTAAAATCTCTAACGCCACCATACCAAACTTTACCACCAGCTAATCCAGCATCATGGGTTTCTTAAGGAGACTTTGGCATGCTTGAGAAGATGAGGTGCTAGGAAAGCTGTGTAGAAACCAGTACAGAATTGAAGAAAGTAAAACTCCCCAAGCCAAGAGAAATGACTGGGGAAGCTCTGAAGCTATTTTAACTTGTTTAGTGAAGCAATCATAAGAATCCCAGCTTTGCATCCCACAGCTGAGCGAGCGGTTGCCACGCTCCCCTTCTGGCTCACATGGCAAGGCTCCCCGTCAACATTCAGGACCACATGCAGACTGAAATTTTATTTTAGGACTTTTGTTGTGCTTTTCTTTTGCCCAAAGCATTTCTTGCTGACACTAAGATACCCTTGATTTTTTACATGATGGTTTGGTTTTTTTTTTTGCCTCCTGGCACCCAAACAAATAGTATTGAACTCCCAACTGAGCCTGTGAGGCAAACTGTAAAACAAGCTATAACCAAAATAAGTGCCATGTCACAAGCCATTTATATTCCTGGGGAGCACATGGGTCCCTGTGCAGGATGCCCAGGAGATGAGGCAGATCTCACTAGAAGGGCTGCAATCCTAGCACCTACAGCAGGAGGAAAGCAATTTAGTAGCGATTTTACTACAATAATTCCTAAAGGGCCAAAATCAGAAACATCACATAAACACATGGTGAGGGTCAGGTCGCTCAACAGGTAACACACAGCAAACCACAGACTCGGAGCACGGTGATGTGGCTTTCCCAAGTCAGACTCGGGTTTGCCGAGGGGCATCCTGACCAAAGCCCTTCTGCATATATATATATATATATGTGTGTGTGTGTGTGTGTGGATTGGCAATATAGAGGCAAAACGAATGTTACCGTGTAATCGAAGGTATTAACCACTGCCCGAGTACAATTTTGTGTCTATCTCCTCCCAGATGAAGTTCTTTTAACACCGCTCTAAGGAGAAAGAAACTAACCGTGGGACACAAAGCCAGGGCTGTGTTAATGTGATTTTAAAGGAATGAAAATGAAACGATTTACAGACGATTTGCGGGATCAAACAGAGTGTCACCAGGCGAATCCCGTTTGTCCCAGCGGCACCACCGGATCTTCGCCGCTTTGCCCAGTTTGTGGTCTAAAAGCTACTTTAAAAACTCCTTCGCTTTGTTTTCTTACTTTAAATCTTTCCTCCCAGGGGGTCTGCAGGAGCTGAATCATCTCCAGCGGGGATCCCAGCTCCAGCATGGCTGTGACCCGCAGCTCAGCATCTCCGCTGTTCTCATAGCATTGGCCGTGCAGCTGCGGGAGAGCAGAAGCCGCGGTCGGGGCGATGTCGCTGCCAATGCCAGCAGATCTCGGCCGCCCGACGACAGCGTGGGCACCACGGGCTCAGCCCCGGCAACAATTCCCCCGCCGCGCCGCGCCGTGCCGAGCCGTGCCAGCGCCTCCCGCAGCCCCCCGCCCCGCCGTACCTTGACGATGCCGGGGTGCTGCAGGCGCTGCAGCAGCGTCACCTCCTTGAGCAGCTTGTAGGCGGCCAGGCGGCGGCAGCCGGCCGGCGCCCCGTACCGCTGCACGCAGCGCCGCACCTCCCGGCCCGCGCCGTGCACCGCCTTGAGGGCCACGCCGCCGCCGCCCGCCAGCGCCGCCCGCCCCGGCCCGGCCCGGCCCCGCGGGCGCACGGGGCAGCGGCGGCACGGACCGCCCAGGCAGGGCAGGCGGCGGAGCCTCTGCGCTTCTGGAGGAGGTGGGAAGCGGTGGGAAGCGGAGCTGCCGGGTGCGAGCGGCACATCCCCGCCGACACCCGGCCACGCTCCAGCGACGGCTGTTTATAGCAGGCACCCGTTTATAGCGGGTTTCACGGGCGTGAATTTCCTCAGCCCTGCTAGACGGTACCGCAGATTACAGCCGAGGGATGTACGGCGGGTAAAGATCAGTGAGAACTGGGGTATCACGTTTCTCTGCCGCTTAAAACTCTCAGGTTCGGTTTCTAAGAAAGCAAACACTGGAAGTTTCTCTTATTAGAAGGACAAACCCTAATAGGTTGAATCAGTAATACACTGCCTAAGCACGGATTGGAATTTTTTCCAGGGGACAAAAAATCGAACCTAACACATCCTCCAGCAAAGCCAGCCAATACAGGCAGAAAACACACATTTACGGTTTGTTGGAGGCGATGAGATCGATCGGCTGGTGCCACAGCTCAGGGTTGCCTTCTGTGGCACACGTGTACCTGCGCGGGACAGGAAAGAGTTTCCGATGCGGGTGCGAGAAGAAGCAGGACAGGTCCCTGGCACGGCTCTGTCACTGGTTTTGGACACGTGTCTGCACCGGGCTCTGCTGTGCAGAAAGTCAGGTTAGCTTAGGGCAGAGGCAGATGCAGTTTGTCTGCTTTTAATTTAGGCAATACGCAGTTAATTCTCCTCACTGAGCAGCCTGAAACACCAGCCAAGTGGGTGGATTCACTTTTTTATTTATGTTTATACTACAGAATTAGAAATTAAAATAATTTAGTATAGTCTGCCTCTTCACCTGGTCTGCTTCATTTTCTGCCCCAATGTTTTCAGTGGCATAGTTAGGCACTGGACTGCCCCAGAGAGGTGATGTGTGGCACAGCTGGGGTTGGAGGGTGCTGCTGCCCTGTTCCTGGTCACGCAGCCCTGCTGAGAGCCTGCAGCTTCTGGCAGGTCACCTGCTGGCACACGGTGGGTGAGATTGCACAGGGTGTGCCCTGGCTGCGATCAAGCAGTGGGACCGCTCAGTCCTGCAGTGCTGCACTGCCCTTGGGCACATCTGCTCCTTTTCCCCCCCTCCATGCACTGCACTGCCAACACTTCTCTCCTGACTCACTCATAACGCTGTGCACACTGCTCGGGTCACAAGTCACCCCTGCAAAGGAACCTTTGTGAAACATTCCTAAGAAATTCAACTTCAATGTCGTGGCCATGGGATGGAGATTTTCAGAGATTACAGCAAGTCAGCTATCATGACGGGTGATTACCAATACTATTTTAATAAAAATAATGTGTATAAATGATCACTTTCAAATAGCTTTCCTCCTAAAAGCCTGTAGAAAGTTTCTCTTTCACTTCTTGTTGGTTCAGTACCACCAGAGCAGCCAATGAGACAGAGTAAAGTACCTCAGGAGAGCACAGCTGTTCAGAGAGCAGGAGAAATGAACTCTGAACTCAGGTCATTTCCAGATGGCAGAGTTTGAGGAGGGAAGGCAAAATAAGCATTCTGCCTACATGTAAAATAATCAAGTGGAAAATCTCAGGCCTCCTGTGCTTACCCATGCACTGACAGGTTAGAAGCTGATCCCAGAACAGCTCTTTCAGTAGCTGAATTTCCTTTGTTTCTTTTTAACCTTAATAGCTCTTTAATTACTGCTCTTATTTTCAAATCAAGTATACATCTGTGTCATATTAATGAATATTCATTGTCACTGGAGAGGAATTAAATCCATTTTTACCTGTGTTTCCAAGGGAATAGATGCCAGCTGTGTGTACTATTATCTAATTTCAGCCTGTCCTCAGCACTGTAATAGTATCAAGACCTATTAGAGAAGACTCACAGATACATAAAAAATAGCAACAAATTATTTACTTGCTTTGCAGTAGCCCTTAAGGATTCCTGCCAAGACCATGGCTCTGCTGTGCAAGGCTTTTTGCAGACTATGGTACAAGAGGTGCCTTGCTTGACACAGCTGACACCTGAAATGGGAAACACAGCACAGTGCTGCAGCAGGGATGCAGCACTGGAGTATGTGGTCATTTGAATGTCTTTTAGTTCCTTGGAGGGTTCTGCCTGTGTCTATTGCCTTTGATAGCGTGTGAGCAGTGTGTGGAGCAGATGGGTACGTGTTACAGAGATCTGCTTTGTGACTGTATGGTCTCAGCAGCAGAGCCTGCTTAAATCCAGGGAAGGCCTCTTGTTGCAGCTCTCATCATACAACCCCTCCAAGTGCAAATCCACATATGGTTAACCTGTGTGCTCCCCTAGGCCCACCAGTATCTTACACTTTCTTATCTACATTCATTCCTTTATAGGCTATAGATGGGGCAAAGGCTGTCCACTGTTCAGAAAATATCAGACTATGCTATAATTTCAATAAGTGTGATTGAATCCCATGCTTTTTAGCTTTTTCTGGCTTCCTGTAAGGGCTGGAATGAGATTCCTCTCATGAAAAATTGTCCTGGCACTAATGCTAGCCAGGCTCCTTTCTCAAAATGTGATGAGTCTGTACATGAAGTGTAGGTGAAAATTTGGGAGTCTCCTGTGCTCTAGACTAACTGGGGTGAGAAAGCATCCCATTTTCCCATGCCAGCACTGAAAGTGTTTGACTTCTGAAAGACAGACACCTCTGGGTACGATTTCCCTAGCTGGTTCCCTCCTATCCTGAGAGATCTAGGCAGGAGCATTTCCCTGTGTCTTGTCTATGACACTGATCTAGAAGGGATAGGATCAAGCTCCTGGGTTAGCATAAAAAAAACCTGGGGAGAAATCCTGGGGGAAACATTTTCACTCTGAGCACATACATGAAAGTCCTGGGCATCAGTCCAGAAGAGGGAGGCCAGGAGTTTATAGGTCTGGGAGAAGGATCAAAGAAACCTGCAGCAGCCACTTCAGAACAGGAGGAAGACTTAGCTCTAATGAAGACTCTTGGGAATACATGTCATCACTGGTGCCCTTGCCTTTGAGGGCAGCAGTTACCTTGACTCCTGCCAGCTGAGCTTCTGGCTGCCTCCAGACAGTTCCTGTCCAGCTGCAAGCGTGCACATCTGAGGCAGGGTGGAAGCCAGAGGAGCTGCTGGAGGGCAGGCACTTACCTGCAGAGTGCAGGGGCAGGAGCTGTCCTGAGCAGCCTGGCTTTGCACTTCCACATCAACTGAGAAAGATTCTTGCATCCAGCCTCCAGGCATGCAGCACTGGCCTGTGTGTGGCCATGCCTGGGTGGCACCCAGGAAAAAAAAAAAACACCCCAGCAGCCATTTCCAGATTTCTTTTTGTATTGCCCAAGAGGAAAAGGATAAGAAGAAAGTTAGATGAAAGGTGTGAAAAGCTAGAAAGGTATGATACCTTCCTACAAGCAAGTGAACTAGGGAGGCAGACCTTGCTCTGCTTTATTGCCTCACTGGCCAGGAACCCTAGCCAAGGGCTTGGTGCAATAATGATTGCCCTAGAACTGAAATAACGTTTCTCTTCCCCCGCAGGAAGAAAAACTGTCCTTTCCTGTGGTGTCCAAGACAGCTGCAGCTCCCAGGTGTTTTTACAGGCCATGGCAGGCACAGCTGTCTCCCTAGGCACTTCTGGTCTGAGGTTTCTCAACAGGGTTTAGCAAAGCTGATGCCAGCACCCAGTTGGCATATAGAGCACTAGGAAGCATCTTTCCTGAACTTGTTCTGTTTGGGGTTTTTTTGGTTGGTTTGTTTAGGTTTTTGTTTGTTTGTTTTGGGTTTTTTTGTCAGATGAAGGATGACCTCCTGGCTAGAGGTGCAGGATGAAACCATGAGAACACTGCATGGCCCCACAGGCCACCATCTCCTCCAGTGGTATGGGGGCAGCCTGGCCTGAGAGAGGAGCTGTGAAGGCTGAGGAGTGCTGCTGCTGATGGGTGCATCTGCAATGAGTGCTTGCCATCTGCTGGGAGGCAATCAGCCTGACAAGAGGCACTCTTGGATGCAGGAAAAAGAGCAAGGCCTGGGCCAGTGGTCCTGTAAGAGCTGGATGGCATTTGGGCTTGCAGAGAGAGCAGAGTATCCTCTGAGGAGGGTAAGCACAAAACAGTCAGGAAGTTCTGGTCTTGGGCACATGAGGGCTGACAGAGCTCACTGCAGAATTTTAACATGCTAACACCCCCTTGAGCCCTCCTTGGAGGTGCCTGACCTCATTGCAGAGGTGGCAGAAGGCAGTTAGGTGTGTGTAACTAATGATTCTCAACCAGTTCATTGTAGCACTGAGCAGAGCCCTGGTGTGGTGGCATCTCACATTTCCACAGCACAATTTGCCAGGGTCTGTCGAGCTGTCTGTGTGCTGTTCACAGCATATGCCACTGCTGTCACAGCTTCCCCCCACTCCCCACAGCACCAACATACTGCCCTGCCTTGGACATATTCCCAGGATTCAGGCATTTGTTATGCCCCCAGCACATCCAGCCTGCCTGGAATGGGATATCCTGCATCAGCTCCTGGGAACAATGTCCAGCTGAAGAGTCCTCAATCTTCCCAATGAGATTTCACTGATGTCTAGGAGAATATAATCAGATTTCCAGCACAAGGTCTTGAAGAGCTGGTCTATTGATAGATGGATTAAATTTTCCCTTGCAATACAGGTACTGGTACCCCAGGTGAAAGTCATATTGTTACACTGTGAGGTGTTAACTGTATTATCAAACTTTCCCTTGCAATACAGGTACTGGTATACCCCAGCTGAAAGTCATATTATTACACTGTGAGGTGTTAACTGTATTATCAAAAGCAGCATCAACCTTCTGGGCTTGCTATCCCCCTGCTGCACTGAATGAGATGTGCACAACAGCAGCAAGGTCAGGAAAAGCTCTGGGATGTTTCTCTCCTGATATGGAAACCACCACAGGAACCTGACACTGTATAGACTGTGTTCTTGCTCTTCAGAAAGGTAAGAAACAAAAGTGGCACAATCAAATGCCTTTAATTCTCTGTATTTAATGATAGAGGAGACCCAAACTCCTGTTAGGTATCCACATTTCTGGAAGGCAGCATTTCCAAATGACAGTTTTTCTCCCTGCCTGGCTGCAAGCCTACATGCACTGAACTATTCAGGCACATCTGCAGAAGAAGGGGGTGCAGGACTTTCCTTCTCCTGTCTCTGGCTCAAATTGCAGACACATTTCTTCAGTGGCAACACCATTTCAAGCAGCATTTAGTTGGGGCACTTATTTCCAGCCCTCCTGTACCTACTAGACCATCTGGTCTAAGTGTTACTATATCTTTGTGGCAAACAATATGGGGTAAAATCCAGGTTGAAATAAACACAGCAAGACTTTCCCCTGAGACACAAAAAAGTGGCTCAGAAGAATGAGCATAGGCTCATTGTGTGTGGAGGGGTAGGAGGAAGCAGGACAGTCCCTTTCTACAGTGTGGACTGGGAATCTATGCATTGCATAATATCAAAGGAAAAGCAGAAGAGACTGAATAAAAATCAGGCATTAGCACCAGTGGCCTCAGACTCTGATTTTTTTGAGTTTTTTTTCAGATTTTTATCAATTGTTATTCACATTTAGCAGGCATAGAAAAATTGCTTTGACCAAGAGACTATCTCCAAACATCTCTTCCTAAATTCAGCCCAAATCTATGCTCTACTCTTTTCTGATTTCATTGTTCAAGAAACTCCCCAAACAAGGGCTTACTTAGACCATGTTCTGTTGTACAGAAGCTTAATGGAAACCATGAGCTGGGACTGGAGCGTAGGCTTGTGTGGCACCCCAGGAACACCCCAGTGAAAGGATGTTCTTTTTCACATCTGGTCAGAATCAAATAGCCCCCCCAGGGAAAAAGAACAAACTTGGCAATGCCAGGTACACTTCCAGATTGAAGATGCTCAGTAGAGTGACTCTCATAAGGTTTTCTTCAATAAATTATAAGGAAGGTTAGAAATAATTTCAGTCTAGTAATCCTCTAAAGGGATCTACAAAATCTAACTTTTAATTAGTGCCAAGATGTTCAAAATCAAAAGAAACTAACAGTAGCACGCCACACTCCTCTCCCTGAGCAGTCATGCCTTGCAGCTTTTTGCAGAGCTTCTTGGCTTTAATTTACAGATTACTCCATCTAGTGGCTTTAAGGTTCCAGCCTCGATGAGTTGAAAACTCTGTCCTGGCACCAGCTGTATTTCAAACCTCTGCAGCAGCTTTGCCATCACCACTTTTACCTCCATCTGTCAAGAAGAAAACTGAAGTCAGTGACAGCAAATACAGCTTGGACTGCAGCTGCTTAAAGTCAGTCTACGATCTTATAATGCTTTGTCAATACGGAGATTTGAAAGTTAAATGTTACTCTGTTCATGCAGCCCGTTGAGTTTGGGCAGGAAACCTGGGACTTCCTGGATTTAAAGACAACTGACAGGCACTAAGATCAGTCTTTCTGTTTATGTGTTAAACCCATTTTGGAAGTCAGACTGTAAAACTAAACTACTCTGAGCACTGGTGCTTAGATGAGCCCACAGCACAGACCCAAAGCGCTGGCCTCTGGCTGTCCTGAAACGCTCTCTGCCATGCTCACACATATTAAATTGTTCCTTCTGTCCATGTAGCCCCCTCCTCACCTTCTCTGTGCCAGTTCTGGCTTGTGTCCTCCTCCAGCTGATGTTTTCCCTGCCTTGATTCTGTCAGTGGCAGCCATGAGATGATCCCCAAAACCCCCTATACACCCTCTGTGTGCTCGACTTTGGCTGGCAAAGGAATGTTGACTGTGATTCCCATTAAAGGGTTTGGATTTGGGCAGGCTCAGGAAAGTTTGGAGGGAGTGCAGCCTGCTGCTCCTCCCTGCAGAAACCTTGGCTGCAGGGTGTCTGTTCCTGTGACAGCATTTGAGAGACATGCCTGTCATGGGCATGGGGGGAGATCTTCCCTCTGAGGAGAAGAGGGGCACTGCACAGGGCATCAGTGTGGCCTCTGGTGCCCACCATCCATGGTCAGCACACCCTGAGCTGGCCCAGTGCTTGCTAACCAAGTGTTGTTCCAGGCCTCTACTCACCTGTGCAAACACCTGCCCGATGCAGGATCGGGGTCCCAGAGAGAATGGAAAATAGCAGTAATATGGCCTGCAAAGAAAAATGCTCAAAATTGTCACTCTGACAACCTAGTTGTAAAGAAACAAGCAAATATTTCCTCACAGCAGCAAGGAAATGGTCTAAATATCCCCTCACCTACTGGACTTGTCAAAGCAGTCTCCAAATTAACCCTTTTTTGCTTCAGAGCAGCAAAATAGGTCAGCAGCACATTTCCTCATCATCTCTCTTTACTGCATGGCTCAGCTGCCAGAGCTGTTTTGATGCATGCCAGCCTCATTTCAAAGTGTGTGTCAAGCACACTCTAAATGCTCTTCAGCCTGTCATGAGCATGTCACAATCTGCCCAGTTGTTGCTCCTTTGGGCAGCTCTGAACCATGTGAGTGAGGGGGTGTTGCTTTAGTAGCCCAGACTAACTCTAGGCTGAAGGAAAACTCCTGATTCATGAAGAAGCTGGTGCTGATCTCTGCATCTGTTTAGTCACTCACTGGTTCCTTCTATTGCACTCCTGACCCCTGACTAGACTTAGGCTGTCTGCCCACATGGCTGAACAGCATCTTCTCTCCCTCAGCCCCTTCTCCCCTGTCTAATATGGAGACATTTCAAACACCCTGGGATGAGGGCTGTCATGCATTAAATGCTTGAAATGTACTAAGGCAAATATTCACCCTGGTTTGGGCCCAAAGCTTTGACCTCAATATAAACATTTAATAACAATAACATTGGTCTTTTTTTTTTCTAAGGTAACATGTGGTCTAAAGAACTCTTGAACAAAAGCTGTGCATTATTGCTTTCTATTTACATTTGGATGATTTAGTGTTACTCAAATTGGAATGGAAATATAGTTTTATTCTACTTTTCTTTCCCTTACAATCTCTTCCTGTAATGGTTTCTTAATACATATTTAATAACATGGGAGTAAAAAGAAGAAGCTCACTTAGGTGCATCTTTGCTGAATCGATCTGGATCAAAAGTAAGTGGATCCTTGAAAAACTTTTCCATCCTTCCCATTACATAAGTGTTGAGCTGCCAAGAAAGAGTTTATTTTTGTTAGTCAGGAGCAACACATGGAAAATGCATCTTCGCTGTCAAGAGGTATAAAACCATAAATGCCTTCTCATCTCCACTGCCAACTGAGAGACTTAATCCATACCCCAATTTTGGTCAGAATTTTAGAGACATCAGTACAAAAATGCCCAGGGAAGACTTTGGCCCTCTCATCCACAGGTCTGTTACGTTTGGATTAACTGGGGCAGCTAAAAGCTGCTGCTGGTGGGTGGCACTCACAAAGACCGTGGTGTTTGCAGGAATTCTGATGCCATTGATGACGTGCTCCTTCTGCGGCCTGCGGAGCGTCCCCGAGACGGGCGGGTACAGCCGCAGCGACTCCTTCAAAACCTGAGGCAGCAAAAAGCACAAGAGGCCAGTTAGCTCACACACTGCAGGAAGCAGAAATGAAATTAATTACCTCCCTAAAGTGGCCTTTCACTTTAGTTAAATGGGAGATTTTGACTCTTGGATGCTGGTCTATCTGCCTTGGATTCCTGTGGGCAAAATGTAAGGCTAAGTCAGCTCCTTGAGGCCTGCTTCTTTCTTACAGCTGGTAAAACAGAGAGAAAAAGACACAAAACCCAAAAGAGGTCCTGGAACAGATCTAACACCTCAAGTCAGATGAACAACTAAGCGAAAAATTATTAGGAAGCAAACTCAGAGGGAGTATCTAAGAGTGAAGTCTCCTGCCCCTGATGAGCTTTCTGGGCACTGGCTGCCATGAGAGTGGTGATTGTTCCCTCCTCCTTCCCACTCTCAGCTCCTGCCTTTGTCCTGCTTCTGCTGCCTGAGGAGCTGAGCCAGGTCAGAGCCCCCAAAAGGACAAAAAACAGCCTGGCAAAGGAAAATGAATGGGGAATGTTGAGAAAAAAAATGGAATAAGACCACTTCTTTTGGTGTCAGTGAGCTGTAAGAACAGCTTATTTCATCAAAGTGAAACCTAATTAACAGCGCACATGAGCATCGCACTGAAAATGCAATTAACAGTGTGCATGCACGAGTGGACTAATGAAAAAGAAACCTGGACAAAAGAATTCAGAATTGCCTGAACAACAGGAGAGGAGTCCCATAGTCTCTGATACTCCAGTGATGGACTGGCTCTGACCAAGGGTGACTGATTTTGATTGTACAGATCCAAGATTGTGCTGTTAAATAAATTGTCTGCTTTGAGGAGCTCTCGTGATCTGTCTTAAAATTGAAAGGCTTAGATACCTCATCCTAATTGGAGTGGTATAATTGTGATGGTTTTTGGAGAAGCCTAAGGAGGCCTGCTGATTTCTGTAATCACATAGAATTGCCTTTTGCTTATGAGAAATAGACCTATGAAATCTATCTGCTATCAATGCACAGTAATTTGTGGGATGGGATATGCCAAATGGTAAAACACTGTTGCTCACCTCAGCAGGGCAGTTTAAAACAAAAAGGATCATGGTGGACTACTAAAATCACAGGGCAATTTATGCAGAACAGCTGCCAGGACTGTGATTCAGCCTCTCCTGAGGGCTACTGGTGTCCCCCATCTTGCGTAAAAAGGAAATGCAACACAAACACTGGCTAATAGCCAACCCTGGATTTGCAGTTCATTACCAACCAGCATTTCTATATACAAGACCTCTTTTAGGACCAAACTCTTTCCCCCACTACCCCTGAGTGACTGAAGAGGTTTTCAACACTGAATAATGAAAAATTGACATTAGAAAACTCAGCCATTATTTTTGGCTATCCTCAAAGCCGACTTTATTGCATATAGCTGGAAATGCTTTAACAATAATCAAACAAAAATGGACCAATGAAAAAGGAAAGTGTGTGGGATTCACACACAGGTGGGCTCAGATCTGCACACCTTTCTTAAAATTACAGCTATTGCTTCACCTCAAATAGATAGAGATTATGCAACTCTACTCTAGCTTCCAGACTGGCAATAATTAAGGAAAGCAGTGAAGGAATTTGTAAATTTGAGGAGCATCTTTCCAATAAGTCTGGGCTGCTGTAAATGTGTCATGCTACCTGCTGGCTGACTCTCTGGGGACAAACACTATCAGGATAAAATATTAGCAGCGTTTTTAAAATTTTAAAAGTGTGTGGGTTCTCCATGACGTGTCAGAGATGCTACCAAACAGCTCTGCCTGGTACCTTACCTCACTCCCACAGTACCTGTGATAAGTAGGTGAGCTTGCCAAGATCCTCATAGTCAACGTCTCTCTTGGCACCAAGAACCTCATCCACTTCAGCCTGAGCCCTGCAGGCCAATTAAAACTTCTTAGATGCAGATGCCTGTTTCTTGCTAGGCGAGTTGATAAATTACATTATTTTACGTTCCAGACACAGAGTTGGACTTAAACACCCATCCTCAGGCAAAATGCCAGCCAGTTCCCATCCAGGCTTCCTGAACTTGTACCTTGTAGCAGGATGAGGCAATGTGCATACAAGGCAGCTGAGTCACGTGGGATTTGGGACCTGCATGTATAAAGGCTTTGAAAAAATCACCTAGCTGAAACTGAAATAATCCATCGTAAGGTTTTTCTTTTCATACATTTTGGATATATTGGTACTAGGAAACTGTTTATTTTGGAAGGGAGGCTAGAATTTAACGATTGTATCTTTTTAATAACACTTACAATTAAGTTCACCTTGAAATTAACATTAAGCTGGGTCTGAAAATTGGAGCACACATACCTTTCCAATATTTCAGGATGCTGACCCAGTGCCATTACTGTGAATGTCATCTGATTGGCACTGGTTTCATGACCTAATGATAACAAAAACCAGTTTAAAAGTTAGTATGAAATAATAACATGATACAAAGGTGGTCTACAAGGTGATTGTGAATAGGAAGCTTTAAACATCAAACCCCAAATGTTTTATTTTAAATATGCTAGAAAATAAAGGAAATAATAAAAGGCATGTAAAGTTTACACAAAGAGCTTTCAACAATGACAAGAAAAAGGACATAGCTGGCAAAGATATGACCCAGCTTGCCCAAGCAAAGCTGCAGTGGTTGCATGCAGCACCTACTGGTCATGAGCTCTCTAACAGGAGGGCCAGTGAGGTCCAGGATTTGCCTTGTCATACTATGGGACACACAGTTCTGCCAAAAAAGGAAGGATTTACTGTTTTTGAGGGAAAACAGAGCTTCTTATCATCTTTCTTTGAAAGGTCTGCTTTATGTGTTAGGATGACCCTGCTTGAGCAGGGAGTTTGGAACAGAAGACCCTTCCAACCTTACCCACTTCATGACTCTCTGATGTGGACACTTCTCCCTTTTTTTCATGGACATATGTACTATTTTTAAGCATTACAGAAAACAGACATTTGCAAAGATCTCTGCTACAATAACATCTTTCTTGCTAAAGAACAGCATTTTGACCACACCTTCTCATGAACCTAAATCATCTTGATCTGCAAGATCTGCAAAATCTGCAAAGAAAACCCAACTATCTCATATAATTATTCAGCCCATACATTTTCTGATTGGCTTGACAGTTGCCTTCTTCTACTTAGGCAAGAATGGCATTTAATCATGTGGGTGAGGTGATGCAAAAACATGTTGAGCACGTAAAAGATGTTTTTGGTGGGGTTTAGTGGGATCTGCAGGAAAGGACCAGAACCCCATAAGGAATAGCCTTGCACCCCAGTGGGCAGTGGAAAGACAGGCTGGAACACAGAGTGGGAAGCCGTGGTTGGAAAACACCAAGCTGGCATTATTTGCTGCTGTGGTTATCACTGAAAGAGGACAATATATCATTTGCCTGTGAGAAAATTAAGAGTTCTCTTCAGATCTCACCCAGCTGGTCCTAAGCCAGGGTAATATTTGGTCTACCAACCAAGAGACTCCTGGTTGCAGCATCATCACATGGAGTGATAATGTTAATCATGATGTTAATTATGATTAAAAAGGATGCTAATCATGACCTTGTAGACAGCTCGAGAATGAGTACAGCTTTCCACATTACACACCCAAGCATTAAAATAGCTACCAACCTGCAACAAAGAAAGTGATAAAGTTATCCAGAATGTTTTCATCATCTCTAGTCTCCTCCAGAGCTGTCAAGGTAGAAAAATAAATGGAATTAGAAAATGGCCCTGTGCCCCAGCTGGACCAGCCAGAAGGCCGCCCTGTTTGGCAGATATTGGCTGAGGAGGCATTGAGAGAGGATGCTGAGTGGGCATTTCAGTGGTGACTTGTGACCAATATTTGATCCAACACAAAGAAACAGGGAATTTTTAAAGCAATCCTCACTATCTTCAGTGTGAAAACAACTTTAAAGGAAGATCCAAGTTCAGATCCCCAAAACAATCCTCCCTGAATTTCACAGCAAAACATACTACAGAGAAATTCACTCAAACAGTAAGGTGTCTCTTACCATCTCCTTTCAGTATCTGTGTAAGAATATCCATTGTAGCTTCTTTCCCATTCTGGATGGCTTCTCTCCTCTGGTCAATGCACTGCTTCCCCACACGTCTCAACAGCCTCACACTCTCTCTGGCCTCCTTTACCAGCTTCTGCTTCCCTGGCATGAACTGAATACAGAATTCCTTTTGTCATTTTATTCCTTTTGCTGGTAAAAATAATGTCAGTGTTATTTTACAATAGAGCACCTTGTTTTCCACTAAACGACACTTGTCACAAAGAACATTTGCTCTCCATGCAACAAACTGAATGCCTGCAGGATGAAGGGTTTGGACTGAAATAAGAAATATTTCAATCTGTGCATGCTGATGTCGTGTCTCGTCAGAGTCAGAGCTGATGTTTTGGGCACTGTGAGCAAAATTCATCACCTCTCTGTGGAAAGAAACTGCAGCATGCAATGCAGAATCTCAGCCCTGGTCTCAGAAAGGAAAACAGGAGTTCTAAAAGCCTGAACTACAGCTTTCATAGACACTTGAATAATTCTTTACTTAAACATTTAGTATTAAATCCATCATTTCCTAGCAGATGAATTTGGTAGATGAATCTAGGTTGAAAATATAATTTTTTCATAACAAGAATGCTCAAATTTCTTCCATCCTGAGTGAAGGCTGCCATCCTTCTTAGACAAATGGCAAAAATGTCAATTTTTAATGGGAGAGCATAAAACAGTTTCAGAAGGAGACACATGCAGGGGGGAACAAAAGGAAAAAAAAAGAAGCATTAAATATTAATGTTCATTTCCTGAGTTTTTTAAAACAGTAATGAATTTTATCTTGATGACCAGTGGAGGGAAAGATCTACAGATAACTGTTTCCCCGACATATATGGACCTTGCACAGCTCCATGAATTCAAACAGGAGCAGCTGAATGTGAGGAGAGGGGATTGAAGTGAGGAGAGTACAGACCCTTATGAAGGGATCCCGTGCCTTGTTCAGTCCCTCCATAATCTTAGTCACAGCGTTGGGTAAAGGTGTCTGGTCATCACTCAGTGCATTCAATTCCAGGCCAAAGGCTACCTGAGAAGCAGGAGAGAAAAAGGAAACTTGCTGAGGTGGGGGTGAAAGAGCAGGATAGCTTCACAGCACCACCTTTTCCCCTAAAAATATCTCAGGCTGGATCCTACCTTGCAGGAGGCTGAGATGGGAGGGCAATATCAACATGTTTTC
Organism: Passer montanus; assembly: GCF_014805655.1. Classification (NCBI taxonomy): domain Eukaryota; kingdom Metazoa; phylum Chordata; class Aves; order Passeriformes; family Passeridae; genus Passer; species Passer montanus. The sequence goes on from NW_024367372.1 coordinate 6,217,245, forward strand.
TCCTTATTTGGGTGGATTAATAATTTACCACTATTCTCCATTCCTCCCAAAGTGGCTTGCATAGGAAGGGAAAAGGCAGTGTAAGGCAGACTTCCTGCTGACATGCAATGGCAATAATCCAACCTCCAACCATGAAAGAGCCCTGGTGTGTCCCTATTGGCATGGAGGGCATGAGGCTGAAAGGACTTTTGCAAGGGGTCCCCATCCTGCAGGCCACACCCAAACTACGCCAACCCTTCCCTACCCGCCCTTTCCCAGGGCTCAGCCTGAATGGAAGTGGCACTATTGGTCCTGCAGGCCTTCTGGCACTGCTGGGTAAAGATCTTTCTCCCTGCCTCCAGCTCCTGATCCCATCCTGCTGCTGGCAGGCATCACTTCCATCCCTTCCTGCCACTTGAGAGGAAACAAAAAAGGGACAGCTGGTACCTTTCCAATGACATCCATGGTCACCCGGCTCATCATCGACAGCATGCTAAACTCTGTTTTTCCATCTGCCTTTTCCTCCAGCTTCTCCATCAGCTCCTCTGCTTTTTCATTAAATGTCTCCATCAGACCAACCAGGTAGCTGAACAATCAATAAAAATGAGTATTGGGGGCTCTGGAGTGAACATCTTTGCTCAGACAAACCTTTGTTATTTTCCATAGAAAATGGTGAAGTTTTTTAAAAATTTATAATTATTTTTCCTTAATACATGAAAAAGCAAACATATAGAATGAGCTACATTCTTCTTAATCAGTCCTCTCATGTGTCATGGTAAAGGGCAGTGGCCTGTGCCCTTTGCAAATGGACTTTATCTTTAGACTCTATATACAATGCATCAAGGTGCACAAGGAAACCAGACCAACTCTCTGCCTTATTTTTTCCAACAGTATAAGGCAGTCATAACCATGCTCCAGGATACACAACCTTGGTACCTTTCTGCCATTGCTGAGTTCATAGAGGTGTCACTACTCCATGGTCAAATTATACTTAGCATGGGAATGGAGTGCTGGATTCTATGTTAAACGTGATTTTGGCATTGAATCTTGGGGTCTTTTTCATCCTAGTATCAAATAATGGCAGGGAGAAGCATGACAATACAGTAAAAGTAACAGCTAGATGGTCCCAGAAGTGTTTGCCTCACCTTCGGCTGAAAGCTGGATCCATTATCCTCCGCTGCTTGTGCCAATGTTCATGGTTGCAAACAGTTACCAAGCTATTCCCTAGAAACCTAGCACACAGGAAAACAAGGAAAGGAACAGGTTTATGCAAGGGAGCCTGGTAAACCCCGTGTAGTCACAAATGTAAGTCTTTCACATCTACTTTTTAAAATTTTTCCATGTGTAGGGAGCACCTTTGAGTATGCAACCATTGCATCACTGTGGATGACAACTGAACCACAGATTTTTCCTCCAGGTAGGTGTGGACTGCTGAGTTCAATAAGATGCTGGTTCATTACACCAGTTATGCAAATAATTAATATAATAACTGGATTATTATATTTTCAAAAGCTTCAGACTAAGAAAGAAAAATTCCCCTTTTTTTGAATTGAATTTAGAAGTTGCAAACTTCCATGCCTTATGGAGTGCTCTAAAATCTGAGAACTTTGATGATCATCTTGAGCAGACTGCTCTGAGACTAACTGGACATCCCCAGGAGGAAAAAGGACACATGATCAAGGTAAAACAAAATCCAACACATCCTCCTCCCTGACTGGGAAGACATTTGACTTGACACATAGTTTAATAGGTACATGCTGCTTATGTGTGTCTGGAATCAGAAATTAATCCCCATACTAAGGTAAGTGGTCTGAGTCAAAATGACATGCCTATGATATTATTAATCTTATTAACCTCACAGTGGCTTCAGATGAGTTTTACCTACCTCTCACCAAACAGGCTGAAGAGACTACCATACACCATCGGATCCTTTGGGTGCTGTGGTGACATCAAGAACTCCTAAAATCAAACCTCAGGTCAGTGAACACTGATTGCAACCTCTTTCCCAGACAAAATGCAAAATTTCACTCACATCTACTCTTTTCTTCTGCAGCTATAGTCTGAAGAGCAGATGAATTATTTGGTGTGCCCTGATTCCCCAGTTCCTGTGCTGCTAGCTTGCTTTGCATCCCTCTAGCACTTTTTGCCCAATGACCTCAAATCTCACTCAGTTGTAATTGCAAAGATTTAGAGAAAGTAATTTGGTCTCTCGTGCTCCATTCATGTGAGATACTAAGCTCTTGTAGGGAGCCTGCTTTTCACAAATGGAAATATTTGCTATATGTGCTGTTTAAATAAAAGTAACAAAATAAATTAACTGATCAAGGAAAAAAGAAATCAGGATAGCCTGAAGAGCAAAGCGTCTCATCCTCCTAACCCAGTCAGAGCCAAGCACAGATTGGCTGCTCTGTGCTGCTCTGATCATCAGGCACCAGCTCTCCTGTTATGGAGGAATGGGCCTATCCCCACCATTGATTTGGCTTTATTTTTCAGTACCTTCACTCCTTCAGGACTCACAATCAATAGTGAGAGTCTGTGAAAGGCATTAATTCGTACAACAGGTCCATATTTCTCTGCCCTGTAAGAGAAAATTTATAAAAAGAGAATTATGGTACAAACTACCAACATGTAACAGCTCAGACCTAATAACCTTGAAGGACCAGAGCACATTGCAGTGGGAACTACTGCAGTCCCCAGCCAATAAAGCCATTAAGAGAATCACGGGACAGAATAATCAAGGTTGGGAGAGTCAAGTTCAACATCATCTGACCCAGCCATCAACACATCACCACCGTAATCACCCCTAAACCATATCCTCAAGTGCCACATCCAGCTGTCTCTTGAACATTTCCATGAAGTTACTCCACCACCATCCTTATTCCAATGGCTAACCATTCTTCCAGTGGAAAAGTTTTTTCTAATATCTAATCTGATCTGAAAGACCAATTCTCTCTCTCTAACTCCTTTGCCAACCTTCTCAGTGATGCTAATTATGTATTTCTGTAAGGGTCTTTGTACATTGATTTCTCCGTATGTGCTACAGGACTACCCCATCCAATGCAATTGACGTGCCTCAACTTACCACTGCAGCAAGAGCCCTGGTGTGAACTCCTGTTTCCTCACCATTCTCCATATGATTGGCAGGTGTCCAAATAAAAAGCTGCAGAATATGAAGGTTAAGAGTGTCATGAGGATGCCAGCACAGGGTTTTGTATGGATTGCAATCCTGGTTACTCAATGAGTGTTGCTCATGTTTTCCTCGTAAGGGAAGATGAAAATAACTCTGAGCTGAGCCAAAGCCCAGCCCTCACCAAGCTGGTGAACTGGGGACCAAAGACAGGCTGGTGCTCACGTGCAGCCAGAAAGAGCAGCACAGAGATAAAGGATGAGGTCTTTTTCTTATGCTGTATGGTAGGAGGTGTTTGGGTCTGGTTGGGATTCCCCAAGAATTGCTTTGCTCTTTGCCTGAATGAATCAGCTATTACATTGCTGTACATGAAAGAGATATTTGCATTAAATACTCCTTAATACATGCTTATCCCTGGTAAGTGTGACTTCATTTCTGTCAATGAATTTCTGTTAAGAGAAATTAGGAATGTGAAAAGTGTGCATTTTATTATTGGCTTTTCGCAAATATTAAAATGAATGTTATATGTGTTATGTTAGAAAGTTATGCTGTATTAATTTTTTAAGTAGTGTGTTAAATACATTTTTAAGTTATAACATAATGTAAAAATAGAAACCATGCTATGTGAGATACTTTTTTTTCTAAAGAAAGGCCTTGCATCGAGATAGCAGCCACAAGATACCTAAATCTTTCAGAGAAAGAGAATTTATTGCTCCCTTATCAGAAGAAACTAACTTCTTCCTGCCTCGCTCAGACATGAAGACACCAATAAGATTAAGAGGAAGAAGCTGACGATGACCAGACAGAATCCTTTGTTTGAATGAAATTTATGCATCACGTATGAGATGTATGAATATGCAACAGGCTGTTGTTTTTAAGAGTTAATCCTCTGTTAACGGGTGTCCTTTTTCAGGCTTATTTTGCCCAGAAAAAGGTACCCGGATGTCCATAACTCTTTGGTTTTTTATTGTCTCATATTGTCCTAATCGCAATTGTTCAAATTTCATTACTCTAATTATATTACTATTTTTATAACCATTTTATTACGATTAAACTTTTAAAATTTTAAAAACAAGTGATTAGCATTTTTCACAACGAACCATCTCCTTCTGTCCAAAACTGCATCATTTCAAATACTGAGGAGGATAATCACTGGTTAGTACTGAAATTGAAGAAATTAATAAAATAAGTTAAATCTCCAAATATAGATTTGCATTTAAAACTTAAGAGATCAATTCCTTCTTTCACCTGTGAGTAGCGAATTCTCTCTGGCTTTGCATAAATCTGAGGGAAGATTTGGCCAAGCTCCTCTCTAAATGAAGCAAGCTGCACTCAAGATCTGTTTTCCATTTGAGAGAAAGAGAGCCATGTTATCATCCTTTTCAGTATAAATAAGCTATGGGGGAAAACAGGCTCTTATTTTATTACTGTTGGAACTGGGAGGCACTTAAAATAACAAGAACTCAACAAAGTTACTCAACGTCTACAGAAACTTTTAATCCTCCACTTGTTTGACTCCTTCTTTGTAACTGTATTCCAAAAAGATGTGAAAGCCCCAAATGCAACTCCTTTCTCAGATGAGGAAAGGGCTCTATCTGCAGCACAGGAAAGGAGATCCCACTCATGGGCTGCTCTGGTGTGCCATCACTCCACGGTGTTACTTCACACCTCAAAATGAACCTAAGGACGAGCAGGTCCAGGTATGACAAGCTCCCCCTACTCTTGGTATCTGACCCTGATTACACAAGCAGGCTGTAGCCTGGAGGTGGGCAGGAGAGAGTGGTGTCCCTGTGGGACTGTGGGTGAGCGCTGGTGTCCCTTCCTGTGGCTTATTTTACGGAGGGCATGTGCCCCCGCAGGCGAGGTTAAGTGGGGAGCTCACACACTCCTGCAGGAACTGTGACCCCTGTGACAGCGCTGCCACTGCCTTGCTGGCAGCGCTCTCATTGCCCTCTATCACTTACGACATTTTTATTTCTTTTTGGCAGAAAGGAAACACCTGGCTTACTAAGGAGGGCACGGAGGGTGCCCGCTGGAGTTAGTGTCACCGTGTCCCCGGTGGGACGGCTGGCGGTGCGGGTCCCTCCTGCCCCTCCAGGGTCCGAGCAAAGGCACAGCTCCTGCGGGCGGCTCTGAAGCCATCTCTGGCCGCCCGGAGATGCGGGTGAGGACACGCAGCCCCGGCCAGGCAGGCCAGGCCGTGCTGCTGAGCGGGCTGCGGGATCCCCAGCGCTGCCCGGTGCCAGCGCTGCCCGGGAATCGGGCACCCCAGCGCTGTGCCCAGCCTGTGTCCCCCCTGGCCCGGCCCGGCCCACGGATCAGCTGCAGGGCTGATTTCCTGCTCTGACGCCGCCTCACGGCCCCAGCCCGGCACGGAGCGCTGCGACACCGAGCCAGCCCGGCCGGCCCTTACCTCTCCCGCGGGGCGCCGGGGATGTAGTCGTACTTGGCGTGGATGTACTGCACGTAGCAGCAGTACAGGACGAAGGCCAGCAGGGCCAGGGCCAGCAGGAGCCCCAACGTCGCCCACAGCAGCTCCATCCCGCCGGCTGGCAGCGCGTCCCCCGCCGGGCAAAGGACGGCCGGGAGAATCCCCGGCTGCGGGCGGGGACGGCCCCGTTAAAGAGCCCGGGGCTGTAAAACACACGCGCACCGCGTGTGCCCGGGGGTGTGCGCCTGTGTGGTCCAGGGCAGGACGCGAAGATGCTCCCAGGGCGGGAGTGCTTTTCCTGCGAAGACAGGATGAGACTGTCGGAGCTGTTCAGATATGAAACTTCCGGAGAAACCTTATTGCTGGGGCTGTAAAAGAGCTTGTTACCAGGGCATGTAGTGATATGACAAGGGGAAGGAAATGTCTTTGAACTTAAATAACGTAGATCTAGATTAGATATTAGGAATAAATTCTTTACTATGAAGATAGTGAGGCACTGGAATAGGTTGTCCAGAGGGGTTGTGGAGGCCACATCCCAAGAAATGTTCAAGATCAGGGTTTTTTCCCTGTTAAGGCTGTGGTTTTAAAACTGCCTGTTTTCAGAAAATGCCACATCCCAGGAAATGTTCAAGATCAGGACTTTTTCCCTGTTAAGGCTGTGGTTTTAAAACTGCCTGTTTTCAGAAAAAAAACTACCATTCCTTCCCACTAGTCAGGCAGTGCATTTAATCATAACACAGTATGAGTATCCATCACTAGGAAAGATATAGCTGATAGCAAGAATAGCATCACCCAGAGAAAGTTTAAAAACTAAAGCCAGCTGATGTTTAAAAACTAAAGCTAGCTGATAAAACCATGGTTTTAAAGACATTCAATGAACTTCCTGATGAAACATTGATTTTCAGAATGTCATCAATGTTTTTTCAGCACACTTCAAGAATAGATCATAACTACCTGTAAGTTGTTGTTTCATTTGGAATCAGTCTCAGAATAATTCCTAAGAAAAGGTTCTGTTTGTACCTGGTTTGTGAGCAGCTAACTGGGAGGTGATAAAATATTTTGTATTTTATACATTTTTATGGGAAAAACAGGCTATGTGATACAGTTCTAATCCCTGAGTAAATCAGGTATGCTTTCACAATTAGGCTTCTCAGGCAAATATAATTATCCTGATAACTCCCCTAAGTATTCCGCCTGGATACGCTGCAGAAATTATCTTATTTTTCATGCTTTAAAGATGAACTTTAATAAAAGCTTTTGTTTGTGTTCCAACAAACTTTAACACAACCCTTTGTTTGTATTCTAACTTGTTTCTAGACCCTCGAGTGAAGGACATGATCCAAGACACTCTTGTGTTTGTGATGTACCCGGGAGCCACACACTGCGCTGGGAGGAAGGAGCAAGGCTGGGCTGGGCTGGGCTGGGCTGGGCTGGGCTGGGCTGAGCTTCCCCGCATGTCCCTTTGCTGCTGGGGACTGAACTGCCACCGCGTGGACATCCTGCCAACCTGCACATTCCCGAGAAAAGGCGAGGAACAAAAGGGATTTGGGAGCCGACAGCAACAGCAGAGAACTGGGAGCTGTTAAGAGGTGAAGTTCCAAGGTAAATATGAGACATAGGGCTGGTTCGAACTCCTGCTCTCTTTTGCTTGGCTTTGCATGGCTATCTAGGTTTGAAAGCATTCTGTTCTCTCTCTGAAGGTGCAGCATTGTTTAAGTTGTAAATGAGGACGGCAAGGAGAAGGCAGAGCATAGGCAGCTCTTGTGCTGGGAAATTACTTCAGCAGCACACAAATAGCCAGAGGGCTGGGCACCCTGGTCACTCAGAATTTACCACAGCAGATGTGGACAGGAAAACTCTCATAACAAGTTAATAATGATAAATGAGCTGATCTAAAACCAGACCTCTAGCAGCAGATTACGTTGATATAGGAATCAAAACAAAATCTGCAGTGGGTTAGGTGTTGCTTACCCAGCATTGCCAAATACAGCCCTTTGCAGTGATTTTCACCCTGAGTCAGTTGTCCCCCAGCCCTTATATACTGAGGTCCTGATCATTCTGAGTCAATAAAAAATTCCAACATGGAGTGGACAAGTGAATTGCTACATGTTAGTAATAACAGGAACAGTCTAAGGGTTTAGTGATTGCCAACAGCTAATGCCCCTGAGGAACAAACTACTTGATGGGATACTTGTACAACTGAACACCACAGCATTTTTTTTTTGTTAAAAATAGCATCCCTATTTACCACATTATTGCAAAGGAATGATTGCCATTTCCATCATAGCTGCTTTTCTGACAATGTTGAAACATTGCTTGAGGCAGCTCTATATGTGCACCTGTGCCCCAGACATGAGACCCTTGGGAAAGTCATGTACGAGGCAGCAACGTATGAACACACATCAAATGGGTTCTGTGTTTTGTTGGTTTACAGAGAAAAAAAACCCCTATGTTTTCTTAGAGCTTAAATTTTGAATACAGTTAGTAGTTATCAAAAATTATTACATCTCTTTTCAAATAGAAGAATGTGTGTCTATGTCTAAAAGTATCTAAGGGGGATCTAAGGGCATCTCACATGCCAAGCTGACCTTTAGGGAGGACTACTGGCATGTTTCCAATATGAAATCAGACTTGGATATTGATACTTGTGACTGTTTTTGTCCTCTGTGCTTCTGAATTTCTATGTTGACCACACCCAAACAGCGACAGGCTGAGCTCTCCTAGAGAGGGATGGATTTGTGCTGGGACTGTGCCCCCACAGCCCGATCAATGCTGACTCCTGACAGAAGAGGCAGCCTGAGCCGGGCACTGGGAGTGGTTTGCTGGGTTTGGGCCCTGGGCCAGGGCATTCAAGAGCTGCTGTTCTCCCTTGGCCATCATAAAGCCCAAACAAAGGTCTAACTGGTGAGAGGCTGACGGGGGAGATAAAGGCAAGACAAGCACGACGGCACCACGTGGAGCTGGGGCCCTCCACCTTTGCACCCTGTGCCAGTGTCACGCACAGTGCCACCACTGAGCTTTCTGAACTTGCGTCATGTCCTCAGTACAATTTCAATGTCAGTGGATTTCTCTGAGTTCATTAAGGTGATACATGTTCCTCATGCTGTTCACACCCTGCAGCTGACCTGGGCAGACCTGAAACTCCCCTGACACGGAAGATATCCTCATGGTGTGCTCCAGTCAGGGCTCAGCTCCAGGAGGGTTTTGCCAGCATTTGAATGAGAACCCCTGACACAACACCCTACCTATTTCACTGCTTGAGCAACAAGCTCTAAAGATTATTCCTAGATATGTTGGGAAGATTTATCTGTTGGATTTCTTGGAAAGAGCGTGGTAAAACCAAATTAAGATAATGTCTATACTGCAGACTGCAACACAGTGTGGCAGGGAATGCTCAGGCTGCATGCTGGGTACCACAGGGACATAAGTGAAAAATCCTGAGCTCTGAGCAGAGCTACTCTGCCTTGGAGGTAGAGAAAAAGACATCGAAAGGTTGAGTTTACACTGTTCCCTTAGAGATATGGTGGGTCTTCTATGTGATGCAACTATGCTAACTTAAGGAAAGGTATGTAAGGAAAAATGCAGGTGCTCCAGTCTCAGCCACAGAGTGGCTTCAGGAGACAAGGCAGTAAACCATATTGCTACTTTGGGACTGCCACATGAGGAAGTCTGCTTGTACTCTGGGCTAGTTTAAGATTTATCCTGAATTAGCAAGCAGGAAGTACACTGTCATGTTCAAGTGTAGCAGTAGGGCTTATTAGTTTATCTAATGCTTACTTGGTGTGACATCCTGCTATGTAAAAATGATATCACTAAGAACCTATTAAACAACAGATGAGATAGCAGGTATTTAAATGCATGTGTACTTGTGTGCTTTAAATAGTACATCATTTAAATACCAGTGAACTAGACTGACACATACCAGGAGTGAGAACAGATATATTTTAAGCCTGGAAGGGACCACAATGGTCAGAAACACTTTGCCAGAATCACAGCAGTGCACTGAGCTGGCAGGCACAGACATGCACACACAGCCACGTGTGCTGAGCTGGCTCGATCCTATTTGAACACCTTCCCCACTCAGTGCAGGCTGGGAGAAGGGATAAGAGGAAAAAAAAACCCTGTACTTAAAAGTCTTGTATCTTTCTCTGCTAATAGATATTTCCCTGTGGAGCTGGCAGCACCCATGTAGCAGCATCAGCAAACACCTCAGCAGCAAACAGGGGTGCAGGGCTCTGTGCCAGCACAGCCAGGCACAGCTCACTGTCACCCCTGGGGCTGGCTCCCCTGTGCTCCTGGCTGCCACCAGAGCCTGTGTCACCCTGCCTGCCAGCCAGGGGAGGTGGAAATCCCCACCAGCAATATCCAAGATGTACCAGGCCTCTGCTTGTTCTCAGGATGTTCAAACAGACTAAACCAGGCGCGGGGTAATTAACAGTTAAATTAGAAAAAGAATACTTAATAGTTAGAAAATGCTGGTGAAATTCCTGCCTAATTCGTCTGTGGCAGACATCCTGGAATCACCTCAATTCCTTTAGGGTAACTTTTATTGTGCAGGTCTTTTTTTCTATCCAGAAGTTTTCAAGTATAACTATGACCAAGGTTCTCCTTAAAATCTCCCAGACAGAGGGAGCTGAAATTTGGCCAAAGAGCTAAAAGAAGTGGAAGAGGAATTTGGAAAAAGAAAGATTGTATCTCCACCTTCCATTTTCTTCCAGCCCTCTAGTTCCACCAGCTCAATAGCTTCCAACTCTTTTAACAGAAGAATTTACAAAGGACTCTCCTGTTCTCTGAACATTTTGATTGGCCCGAAGTGAATTTCTGCACTTGAAACAAATAAGTTTGCAACTTCACTGCAAAGGGAAAGGCCTGAAAACAGTCTGGTGATGGCATTTGTAGGTTTTCAAACGAAAACAGAGTAGTACTTCTCAAATGACACTTTATGCATCTGTTCCTCCTTTATATTTCATAGGAAGTAGGGGGAAACACTTTTTTTTTATCATCTGCTTTTGTGTATTGAGGGTATTCTTTAATACAAAAAACAATTTAATGAGAATTTATCAGAAAGTTCAGGAAGAATATTTAAAACAGATTAATTTACCTTATACATGTTTTAGGCTTAAGACGATATTGTCATCTTGAATTTGGGTTAAAATAAATATCCACAGTAAGATCTTTAGATACAAGGCTTTGCTTGTGAACTTTTCTAGACACATTGGTCATTTTACTTTTGAGGGGTTTTAGGGTTTTTTTTGTCTTTCTCATGTTCTTGTGTGAGCAGCAAGACAAAACCTATCCTGATTACACCAGGGAAAACAAATAACCAGGCCAAATGCTTTAATAAGACATGTGTCTCCCATCACCACTCAGGTAAAAAACACATTTCGGACAAAATAGGGTGCTTTTGTTTGCTTTTTTTTTAATATCCTCTAAAAAGGGGTAAATATTACTATTTATTAAATATTGCCTCAGTGCATTACCTCTTGTCTAACCATTCACACCTGTGAAAAACTGAATGGAAAAACATGTGCCTTCATAAAGTTTGGGAAAGTGGAAAAACATGTACAACAGTGTCTTCAGAGCTAAACTGGATAATGATCCTGTGCATCTAAAAAGGGACAGATTTTCAATCCTGTTCATGTAAAAAGGGTTAGATTTTCTTTTCACTTAGGCTAATATAAACTGCAGAAATATTTTCCATGCAGTACACTAGGGGTTCTTCTAAATCACCTGATTTTGCTTATCCTTGATGACCAATAGGTTTACACCAATAAAAAGCATTACAGAAAAATAATTTTCCTTTAAACTAGTGAGTGGAAGGTTAAAAAAAAAATATATATATATATATAAATATTTCTGTAATTTGCAAAGAAAGGCACAGATTTGGAAAGGCACATCCTTAGAAACCTCAGCGTAGAGCTGCACGTGGCAAAGCAAGGCAAACGATGCAAATGATTCCATAAGAGTGAAACGTGGTCACTCGGGAATTTATTTTTTGGCAAAACATTGTGGTGCACAGCTGAAGAATGCTGTATTTTGAAATGGGAAAGGGCAACAGGATGAATCTCTTTTCAGATCTATAAAGGCTGATGCTTGGGGGTTTTTTCCTACAAAAAAACCCCACAGAAATGCGGCCCCTGCCCACAACATATTCAATTCAGTGCTTCATTTTTCTTTTTTTTTTTTTTGTTTTTTTCCCCTCTGAGGCAAATGCATGGGGATGAACATGAAGAAAACATGAGATTACTTTGACCTGATGCAGCAGGGCAGGGCACACCCTCCTCAATACTGCAGCTGGTTTGGAGGGTTGGGCAAAGGAGGGATGTCTCCAAGTCCCTCAGCTGCCTCCCCGAGCCCTTGTCACCGGTCTGTCACCTCCTCCCGGCTGCACACCACGCCAGCATCCTCCTCGTGCGCGCAGTTGTGCGTGCCCACCCCGGCGTGCGAGCACTCCAGCAGCGTCCTCTCCTGCCCGGAGCACTGCACATCATCCAGCAGGATGCGCAGGGAGCTCCCTTCCCCGAACTCCGCCTTCTTGGCGGCCCGCTCGGCGGAGGGGAAGCCGAGCTGGCGGCACACCACGGCGGCGGCGGGCAGGCTCCAGCCGTCGTCGCACACCGTGCCCCAGCTGCCGTCGATGAAAACCTCCACCGTGCCGCGGCCGCGGCCGCGCCGGCCCTGCCGCATCAGCCGCACGGCGCCATTGCCGGGGCGCTGCTGCTTCTTCTTCTTCTTCCTGCGCTGCCCCCTCTCCTCCGTGCCCGTCCCGGGCCGGGGGGCTCTGCCCCGGGGCGCTGCGGTGCTGCCCGTCCTCACCCGGGGCCCGGGGAGCGCCGGGGTTCGGGGGTCGGGGGCGCCTCGCCACGGGGGCTCCGTCGTGGTCTTCAGCCCGGGATGTGGTGGTGGTGCTTTCATGATGAACTCTGTTGGGGGAAAAGGCAGAGAGCCGTGAGTCTGTCACTCTCTGCGCAATGCTTGAAGACAACTATAGGAAGCCAGTGCTAATTTTTTTTGACTTATATAACTGATTTCTTGGAATTTGTCTACTTGGTCCTGTTGGGAAGCAGCAACACCCTTAGCGAGCCGGTATTTCCTCAGTGAAAATGTCGGCTGCTGTTAGCTCGCAGAGAGCACTGTAGGGCTGAATGCCAGCTGAGCCTCTCCCAAAAAGGAAGCTCCAAGAGGTTTCTTGGCAAATGTCAGGCTGGCCCTTAAAGGGTAGGTGCTGGAGCTTCACAGGCAGGACAGGAGCTCTTCACCATATCCCGGTGAAGAGCTGCCGAAAGCATTCAGACAGGCACTGTTCCTGCTCTTCTCTTCATTGCTGAGGACTGGATCATTACCAGAGGAGAGCGTGGCCTCCCCACTGGGCCAGATGCTTTATTCAGAGGAGCTGAAATCGGGAACATTCAAAGTCAATTCTCTCTGGCAACTGGAATGTGCAAGAGGAACAGAGTTGCCAGGACAACACATAAAACAGGATTTGGGGTTGGGTTTGTTCTTCCTCATGAAAAAAAAGGAAAAAAAAAAAGAGCCTTGAACTCTGAAGAGATGAAAAGTCTTTGCTGTCACAGTTTCCAGGTGTTACTGGATTTACTTATTCACATGTGTTTTATTTTTAGCTTAAAAATAAGTTTTAGTTTGCCAGAAGGAAGCAATTCAGAATTTCATGGAATAACATTCAACAGAGCTGGGACAGTGTCACAGACATTTGCAAAGACATCATGACTTTGAATTATATCCCAGATTTATGCATCCTCATTCATCACTTGGTTTGTAGTACAGAGAGGAGGAAAAATATCACTTTCTTATTTGTGCTTAGTATCTGTTGTCCCCAAAAGGCAAACCCTCACAGTGATCCATGTTTTTCCAAATAATGCTCTTTGAAAAGGAATTGTGTTCATGACATGAAAGTGTTTCCTTCCTTTGGAAGCTGTGCAATAAATAGATTTGAAGGCCTCACCTGTGCACAGCTCATTTGCTGGAGCCTGGTCTGGCAAAGCACTTGAAAACCCTGGGACTGATTGAACACTGTAAGACTGTATGAAAGCTAATGGTCACCTGGGAGTGCTTTTCACCTCACTGGATCAAATTGTCTTTATATAATACTTTCTATTAAACTATTTATTAAATACACTTCAAAAAAAGCACTCATAGCTAATACAATGCACATGCCCTGGTGATTCTGTTGCATTCAGACTAAATACTAACCAAAACAATAAATATTTACAGCTACACATCCTTGTTTGGATTCTTCTGAATCAAAATGGCTGTGCTTATTTTTCACAAAAAAAGAGAGTGTAGCTCTTGGCATACTAGGTAGAATCTCTCCCACCATTTCTAAGTTTTAATTTATAACAAAAACTACCTTGTAAACAAGCCCAAAAGATTTAGTTACATGTATAGTTTAAAAATCTGCACTTTGCACGGGCACATGCCCTGTTGATGATTCTGTTGCATTCAGACTAAATACTAACCAAAACAATAAATATTTACAGCTACACATCCTTGTTTGGATTCTTCTGAATCAAAATGGCTGTGCTTATTTTTCACAAAAAAAGAGAGTGTAGCTCTTGGCATACTAGGTAGAATCTCTCCCACCATTTCTAAGTTTTAATTTATAACAAAAACTACCTTGTAAACAAGCCCAAAAGATTTAGTTACATGTATAGTTTAAAAATCTGCACTTTGCACTTGAACAGAGAATAATGCATAAGCAGAAACAGACAAAAATGGTTGAATATGAACCAAGTTACTAAAATTTGGAAGCTGCCTGCACAACTGGAAAAGGAGAACATCCGTGAAGATGCTGAGTGCTCAGGCATGTCAGCAGTCAATAATTAGCCTTAGAGTTTGTTCCACCTTAAAGACTCAGTGTTGCAAGGTTCTGAATCTCCTCATTATTCCCTGAAGCCAAAGCTGTAGGAACTGTTAGTGACTCAAATCCAATGCAACGTGATTAATGTAATTAAAAATTAAGTAAAAGTATTCTGACTTTGGAGTTCCTGCAGTACCATTAGCTTTGTTCATGGACTATCGAAGTTCATGGACTATGCTGAGTTGGAAGAGAATTTGTTGTGCTGCCTAGGTACCTACATGTGTAAATTAAATGCATAGGGGAAAAGAACAGGCATACTGCCTAGTCTACTTTTGAGATCCTAATACTGTGTTTAGGTTTTTGTACCTCACATAAGATCCCAATATTGTGTTTAGGGTTTTGTACCTTACATAAATAGCACTTGGCTTGCTGCAGATTCAGCTCCGCTGATTACTCCAGCTTTAGCAGTGCAATACTTCATGCAACATGAAGCAACCAAAAGGCCCTGGAGGGTTTGGGTAAGCCAAAAGTTCACCTCAGTGCGTGATCACTGATTCTTTTGGGAGCATTTTCTCATCCCATATTTTCTCACTTTCAACTAACAATGACTCAGCTCTCATCTTGCTCAATGAGCTACTTCCCAACCCTTTACCCATCATATCCTCTCCACTACCTGAAGCTACTGCAAAAAATCACTCGTCACTGACAAACACCATTGAGCACAGGGTCTCTGGACAGGCACAGTTACAGGGAAACCAAGCTGGTAGTAATGAAATGTGTACAATGTAGCATGAAAAAGGGAAAATGAACAGGGTCAGAAACTACAAAGGAAATTTCACATGGCCAGGAAAGGGGAAATACTGTATGACTGATTTAAACCAACTCTTCAGATCCAAAATATCTGGGAAAATTTAATTTTGAGGATACCCTGAAGAGTGAAGTTCTGGGTAATCTCCACATATGTGGACAGGCAGTGCAAGTCTGTATTTTGCATCTCCTGCCAGCTAACATGAACCAATAATAAACAGCAAGAGTTACACTCACTCTCCTTTGGCACAAACGGGATGCGCTTGCTTTTGACTTTCACTGGCGATGGCTCAACTTGGCATTTTCCTGGTGGTGCTGTCCTTGAAAGAAAGGGACACATACACTACACAATTAATTCCTTTCCTCTGGCATTGCAACACTTTGCTTCGCATTGTTTTTCTAAGAACATAATTCTTATTGGGGAAAAAAAGTCTGTTTAAATGATGCAACTAATCTCTTACAGTAGAAAACATAACTAAAGAATCACAGATCACCATTGATGAAAGTCCAAATATTCACAAGGCAGTGGAGTCCTCTGTCTGTGTTTTCAGTTGACACTATTGAAGCCATTAAGGAAATAAAGCATTGGCAGGTTCAAGCACTACAGAAAGAGATTAATCAAAATGAAAATAAAAATTACAAAACTAGACAGTATATGTTGAACATCTG
Organism: Passer montanus; assembly: GCF_014805655.1. Lineage (NCBI taxonomy): Eukaryota > Metazoa > Chordata > Aves > Passeriformes > Passeridae > Passer > Passer montanus. Next base: position 6,233,076 of record NW_024367372.1, read on the forward strand.
ACAGCTCATGTGTATGCAAGATTTCAGACTGTTTTCACGGAAGCAAAAGAGCACACTATTATTCATACAGAAAGCCCAAACAAATGTCGTGCCAAAAATGCATTAGTTTCAGAAAAGAACTCTAAGTGTCTCCTCAGAGGCTTTGTCTTAGTATGGTGCTTTATTTTAACACAATTTGTTTGCCATAGAGATGTATCCCACTTCTGGGAAGTCACAACCAGCTCATCACCACTTTTTCCTATGACAGCCGTCTTGGTAATCCTCAGACTTCTTCAGAGGCTTTTAAATTGGTTCAAAAATGCATTTGGATGGTAAAACTCCTGGGCAATGAGGATTGTTTGCATTTGCATTTCTGTGGAAGGCAGAGAGCTTCTCTCTCAACTGTCTATACAAGGATGTTCCCTACTTTTATGAACTTTCCAATTACTTTTTTTGGTACTCTGAACATGAATGAAACTTTTTTCTCAACTTAAACTTACGGCTGGTGTTTGACTCCTGCTTTCTCTATTTTTGCACAGGTTGCGTAATACCAGCTCCTTAATACATAGTTTACAGGAACTCTTCCATTGCATTAGATAATGGAAAATGCTCTGACAGAGGAGAGTTGGAGAAAACACATAACAGATCTGGGGGCTTTTTAATTTTGGGGACTGGTTTCAACATAAAACTAGACAAGTGGCTTGATTCAAAATCTTCAGATAGCTAAAGCTGTACATTTAATACATTAAAAAAAAAAGCTATAAAAAAAATCTCACTCTCCATTTCTGGCTGAAAGTAGCTTGGTGTTTAGCCAATAATAGTAACACTTTAAAAACAGGAAGATGGAAAAAACAGCTGTAAGTCTTCCCATAAAGCACAGCTATTCCCTGCCTTGCCCAGTCTCACATGCAGGCACATGGAATCCAGGAGGTGTAATGATGGTCCTTTTTTCTTGTTCAATCCATATTGCTCTTTGAAACACTAAGAAGAATGTACTTTTTGATTTTCATGTCTGGTTTGCCCAAGACAGCACTGCAGGTCATGCTGGTCCAGCTTTGGCTGCTGTGGTCTGGGGGCACAGGGCTCTTGTGGGAGATGAAAAAAGGGATGGAGAGGAACTCAAAAAAACACCTTGAGAAAAAGTGCCTCCTTTTGGGCAGAAATGTAGAGAAATTTTGCCAAAGAAAGACAAGCCACCCATAAAATACTTCTTTAGCATTCAGGAAATCTCCAAACCCACATAACACCAACAAGTCCCATAAAAATTTGGCACCAGGCATGCAGACCCCCATGACTGCAGGAGCAAAGCAGACCCACAATGGGTTACTCCAGATGTTCCTTGAGTGAATTCCCCAGAAGGGCCCAGCATGGGAGAAGAGTTAATTAGTCAGCCAACATGACTCATCCCACCCACACCATCCACGCCAGGACTCACTGCACCATCACCAGGCCTTGCAACAAGAACATCTCATACCTGGAGGTGTCCACCACTTTGTACACCACTCCATTGGGAGCTGTGGCACTTGGTACACCAGTAGATAGGAAGTACAATTCCCCTGGTGAAAAAAAAAAAAACCAAAAAAAAAACCAAAACAGACACATCCATGAAAACTGTCCTGGAGTTTCTGTCCTTTACAGCACAAAGGCATTAACTCTGCATCAGAGGTCTGAGAGCTCATCTGCAGTCCATTGGCATAAAATATTCTTAGTGAGTGGCAACTTTTACGAATTGTCATGAATTACTATTTGGACAAATTTTCTTGGCAGGTTCACCTGCCCAGACCTTCCTTGTTCTCTCATTATGATCTATGTCCTTTGACTTCTTTAAAGTAAAACAGTCAAACCCTGAATTACTTCTGTTGAAATGAAAGGAAATTTAAAAAGTTCACTTTCTTCTGCTCATTTGGATGAAGCACTTCTTTGGGGTGAATTATAGGAGAAGAAGATTTTGTTTTTGCTTTCTCTAGCACACTCACAGAGTGAGACATATCTCACACAAAAGGCATTTAATTCATCACAGCTCTGTCAGGTCACATGTGCAGGGCTCAACCTTCAACCAAACAATGTCCATCACCAATTATTTGACTTATTTTTTCTTAATTGCATGTCTATCCTTCTTCTCCTGTTGTGCAGGGGAGACTGGGATATACAATCCTTCTGGCACTCTTTTGAGAGCTCAAGTGCTTGAGCGGTGCAACAAAAAGGATCAGAAAGAAAAAATATGTTTGCAATACTTAAAAAATGAGAGAAAATATAAAAAGCGGCACTACAGACTTGCTTAGTGAATAAGGGAGATTTTTTTGGGTGTTCAATGGGTAATCCAGGGGGAAGAGGAGGAGGAACAGAGGTCAGTGTGAGCAAAGGAATGTGTAGGCAGCTGAGGCTGTCTCCATCCTCCTACCTGCCCTCCTGTGCTGTCCTGGGCTGAGCTCCTCTGGATAATCCCAGGGCAGAAACTTTTGGCTACCCCTGGCTGGCTTCTTCGTTTTTCTGATCAGCTTCATTAAGGACAGGCCAGAGGCAGCCTTGGTCCAAATGGGGACAGGAAACACCTGGCACTGAGTTTCGTGGTGATGTGTGTTTTACATCCTGCTCCTCTTTCCTGGAAGTTACCAGGCAGGAGTTTGGATGCTCAGGCCATGAAGCACACAGGCTACACACATGTGACCCACAGACACAGTGCCTGGGGTGTCTCTGACTTGTTCTGCTGGCCAGGAATGGGGCTGATGGCTTTATAATTGCTGTGCAATGAGCCAAAAATAGAGATCTCCACACGACATATACACACCCACTGCAGCAGGTAGATTAACATCCATCAGAGCAACAACTCCAAAACTTCAATGCTTCTGTGAAGAAAACCCTGTTAAAATAAACTGTGTGGCAAGCTTGTAAAAAATTATATTCCCAGCACACAAAAAAGGTGCAAGAGAAGACTGTTCACAGCAGATAAAGCAACCTCACTACACTGTTATCAACAGATTTCTTTCCATTACTACAAAGAAAACTCAAGGCAATTAACTCTGAAAAAAGACTCCAGATCAAATCTCCATTCAGCTCTGTTGTATTTATGCAAAGCACAGCATAGGGCAAAAGGGTGGCAGCATTTCACCCATTTTGTCCAGACTGTTGACAAGTACAGGATGAGGGAGATCAACCTCATGTGCATGAACAAGGGCTGCAATCAACAGCTTGATACTGCATTTGGCACAAAGCTGATTTGAGCTAAGTTATTTGATTTTAGGTTAAGATATCCTTCTCATTACAGCACTGTGAAATAGCTCTAAATTCCATGAATATTAACCATTAAAGAAAATTGAATTTAACTCTAAAAAAAGTCAAACTTTCAAGCTAACACTTAACTTGGAGGATTTGCATTCACATGATAAAATTTGCATTTATATTATTTGAGCAACATCCAAACTTGACATAATCTGCAGGAAAAAACAGATGTTGAAAAGCTGAGGCATTCTGGAAGCAGGTGCTTGTGATCACGAGCCAAGACCTCCCTGGAGCAGGGCAGAACATGACTCCTGCATTGCTGGGTCACACAGGAAGCACACATTGTGGGGCTCATCCTCTGCCTGCCCCCAGCCAGGGGCTGCACGAGCTGCACATTCTGCAACACCCTTGTACAAACAGTGGGAGACACCACCACCCCAGGACTCTTTATTTCCTCCTCTTCAAATCACAGCAACTCCCTTCCAGAAATCAAAATGCTGGCAGCCATGAAAACACAGCAAAGCTCTACTGGGACTGTATCCTTCAGTCCAATGCAAGGCAAAGTCCCAGCTGGCACTAATAAAATATGGACTTAAAGACTCTTTTGCTGGTGCCTCATGCAAGACATAACACAGGCTTTTGTTCTGCTTCATGAGAGGTACAAATACCCCAGCCCAGGGTGAGCAGATATATAACTGCTGTCCTTGACATCTGCTTCCCTGTATCCATTAATAATGCCCGCAGCCTTCTTGACTAGACAAGAGGGTAGACTTGCTCTCCCTTGGGTATCAGCTTCTCAGGCTCCCAGGGCCGCATTCCCCTTGGCATGGCACTGTGAGGAATGAGGTTTCTTTTCTAAATTTGTTTTATTCTACTTGCCCCCCTCTGCTCCCTGTTCACCAGAGGGAAGGGCAGCAGCACATCCAGCACACCAGACTCAGTCCCAAGGCAACTGACTCTCCATCTCCCACTGCAGGCACTGCATGGCATTCAGACCTCAAAATTAGCATTGTAACTTTGGTTTGGTATTTGGGAGATGCTGGGAATCTGGCATTTTAAAGACTCCTGCTGTGCCTCTCCACGACCTGCTGCCTCTCTGATCCCTTCTCTGGTGTTTAATTCTGAAGAGAGAACAGATACATGCCATTCAGTGTGACACAAAGTTAAAAGATTACCTGCTTCATCTTCAGCAAAGGAGATGATGTATTGATAGTAGTTATTGATAAGCCCAGGGAACATGCATGTTTGTCCTGTCCCCATGCAGATTTCACTGTACTTCCACTCTCCAGTAGCATGATCCTCCTTCAAAGACATCAGGCGTCTGCAAGGCAAAAGAACACTTCCACAACCTGACCCAGATAATTTATGAATGTTAGCATGGACACCTGAAGGATATTTAATGCTTCCTACCTACTAGCTGCAATAGGAACTGCAGTTTCTCTGAAGAGATTGTTAATATTAACCCAAATGTACGATACACCCTGCAACCCCTTGTTTTCATGGGCAACTCAAGCCCATGACAAAACAAGAGGGGAGGGTTGAAAGGCTATCAGGCTATTTTGAGGGGGATTTTTGCTGGGGGTACAACTTTGTGAGTGCCCTAAGTGTTTACTTACCCACTCATAAAATCACCAAATATGTACAGGCCGTTCAGGTTTGGAGACTCACAGCCTCGATAGACGTAGCCTCCTGTAACGGATTTCCCCATTTTGTGTGGATATGCGTAAATTGGAAGCACATCATCTGTAGGGAAGAAAAGATCTGTGACTTGTTTTACACATGCTGCAGAATAGCTCTTTATCTAGATTGTTCTGAGAGTGGCAGAGTACAATCAGGTTCCCTGGTGCACTTTCTATTTAAATGAATTGCCAGTGGAGTTGTATTTAGTTTGATTTTCACCTTTTCAGAATCACATTTGATTGCCCTGCCCCTCACCAAGACACCTCAGCACTCTCCTGAGCCCTTCTCCTCCCACTACAATCCATCTCTGCTAGTGCCACTTCTGGCACATTTCTACAGAGTTTTTCTGGTTTAGCTACAAATTCACAGGTTACTCCTAGAGCCACTGCACCCATGCAGGAAATGTCTGCCCAATGCAGCTTTGTTTAGGTGGTAAAAGCTAAAAAAGAGATGGGTGACTCCAGACTGCAGGCACTGATGAAAAGATATGTCAGATGTCAGCACAAATAGCTTCTGTTCCTCTGAGATGGAGAAGCAACTTGAAAGGGCCATCAAATATTTATGGGATGGCACAGGCATGAATGATGTAGTACTGGCATATTCATTGGGAAATATAACATAAGATAAATGTAAAATGGGGAGAAATGTCCTGATTTTGAGGGTCTCCATTAGATGTTTCCTCCCATTTCTTTTGAAACTCCTGGCTCACAGGTACCGCATGGTACCCTTTCCTCCTCATCCTCACAGCCTTTCTCCCTGCCCATGTAGCAGATGCTGCAAGTAGCAAACCCAGCAGCTCTGCCAGCAAAGAATTTGCACCAGGGGAATTTCCTCTAAAGCAGGTGTTTTCTACACTTCAGCAGTGTTCTAAAGGGGCTGTGACATTTCACTGTTCTAACAAAGGGTCTCTAAAGTCATCAAAAATTGCTCTGAATCCCTGGAGACCTCAGTAAAGTGTCTGCCATGAATGCTCATCTGGGTACTGTCACACAGGAGAGCAATAAATGAGCTCTCTGAACAACTGCTTCAGCAAAGGGAGTGTAAAAAATCTGCTCCCTGCTCTTGACATTTTTATAAAAAAAAGAGTTAATCACTCGTACTTACAGCAAAGCTAATAAAAGGAAGGAATTTAAACTAAGTTAATATTAGGAAGAAAATTAAACAACAATACACAGCACATGGAAGAGAAAAGAATCAGAATCTCAGCTAATGCAAATCAGTGCCACCCCACTCCACTGCCCCCCTGAATCTCTGAGAAGAGATTCCAGCACAAGACGTGGTACACATCAGCCCTTGCAGTTCAATATGTTCTGACTTCACATGTTCACTGGAATTTAGCCAGCTAGCAAACACCCTCAATCCAGTTTCAAACAGTTTAATAAATGAAAATAAAATGAGGTTTTCCTTTGTGGCATAGCTAAAACAAATGAAAATACACCATACTTCAGTTACCTGCAGAGCAGGCAGTGTGCATAAGGATTGATCAGTCAATGTTTTTCTGTGCTTTTTTTTTAAATAAGGGTGAGTTATGGAGAAAAATACAACTCCTCCAAATTTTCCTTGCTTCTGCACAAAAGCTTATTTTATGTGGCAAAGAAGAAACTGTCCTCCCTCTAAACCACAGAATCACAAAGTAATTTCACTAACAGCACCAATCACCTAGAAAAACAACAACGAGCATGTTTCACTTTCCCCCTAACTCAGAAACAGTAACATTTGTACTTTCGGTATTTATGCCCAAGCCAGTTCCCTTCTAGAGGGACAGCGGAGATTTATATCTCAAAAGGTGTTTGCCACCAAGCAGCCAGGCTTTGAAGGCAGGAAGTAAAAACGAGAGCACATCTATTTACCCAAGGAAGAATTGGTGCAGTATTTATGCCCAAGCCAGTTCGCTTCTAGAGGAACAGCAGAGGTTTACATCTCAAAAAGGTGTTTGCCACCAAGCAGCCAGGTTTTGAAGGCAGGAAGTAAAAACGAGAGCACATCTATTTACCCAAGGAAGAATTGGTGCAAAGTTTCTTATCATAACAGCTGAACCCTTCCCTTGCCCTCCAGCCGTAATTTTTCCCTTTCTCGACGATGTCGACTTCTTCGTATTTATTCTGCCCCACATCTCCACAGAAGAGCCGCCCCTTCCCTGCCTTGGTGCGAGGGTCCCCCCTGTCGAAGGAGCAGCGCCACATGTTCCTCACTCCGTAGGCGTAGACCTCGGGGCGAGCGGCGGGGTCGCCGACGAAGGGGTTGTCGGGCGGGATGCGGTACAGCGGCCCGCGGTCGTTGTTGTTCACATCGATCCGCAGCACCTTGCCCAGCAGGGCTGATCTGCATTGGGACAGCAAATGAAAAAAGTAAAGAAATTAGGCTAGACCTTGGCAAAAAATCAGAGCCGGGGGGGGTGGTGGGGTTGGAAAGTCTAGGGTTTCATGGCATTGATTTCCTGGAGCTGCTATAGGGATGGATCTACTCTTACTTGTTCTGGGCATTTCCAAAGGTGCCAAAAGGATCCCCAGCCATGCCTCCATCTCCAGTGAAAATATAGAGATACTCGTCATCTCCAAAGAGCAGCTCTCCTCCATTATGGTTGGAAGCAGGTTCTTCTATTTCAAGGATTATCCTAAATGAAAATAGGGAGAAAGCAATTTCCCACTGCACAAGCACTATGTGAAGGGCAGAGCAATGCCATGACAATGTAGTTCTTGACAGATGGAAGCAGCTACAGATTGGTTTTGATACAAATTCCTCCATATCCACGTTACTGAGTTTTTCTTGGGCTTAGCTGATTTTCTAACCTTAAATAGTTTCAACATATTTTCCAGATTACAGAAACACCAAATTGTGTAATATGGAAAGTCTGGGAAATCACATGACAAAATATACTTTTAATTGCTTAAACTTTTCCTCTGATTCTTTCTTCCTCCTTGTTAATCTTCTTTTTTATTTTTCTTTATAATTTATTAAAGAAAAGGAATCTGAGCTTATAACCAATTGGAAATTGTAAGAGAAAGGACTCCAGTCCATCTGTGCATCTGTGCAGCTTTTGGCACAGTCCTGCCAGGCACTTTCAAGGCGAACATAAAACTTCTCAAACATTAAGGAACAGTTAAATTCTTAAAGAGAGAAGAATCCTTAAATGATAATTACACGCTCAGGACCTTTTGAGTTTAAAGAGCAGTTAAAAGCACCCCCACCAACAAACTTGATTTACCAAAGGTTATTTAAAGAAGTACCAACAAAATTTACCTTAATTTTAACCCCAAACTCTCTATTTTATTTGTTTATTTTATGCTCCTGGAATCCTGTCCATAGCATGAAAGGAGAAAATACATATATTATAGTTTTATAGAATGGTAAAGCCACAAATACATGCAGGGGAGGTTCCCAGGTATAACAACTGAAGTTTATTACTTCCAGCTTCTAAAAGAGTCCAGATTTCATGATGGCAGTGCATCTTAATAGCTACGAAAGCAAATTATAACACTTACTTACACCACCTCATTTTTAGACAGTTTTTTTCCATTCTGAAATGTTGATAGTTATTGTGTGTTATGGGAAGGAACCCAAGTATGGAGTTACTGTCACCTCCTGTTAAATGTCAGCACCTCTGTGATAAGGTAACTGTGCAAGAGTGCACAGGTTCCAGCTGACAGGAGGAGTGAGGGAGGATCCTGTATGGGCACAAAGGTGAATCTTCCTCAGCCTCCCAAAGAAGATGGAAAAAACCAAAATTCATTGAGAAACATCTGAGCATAAACAGACATATGCACTTGAGCCAAGGCAGTGCACACCACATGTCAGCCTGAGCTCCCTCTTGGGCAGCAGCTCAGGATGAAGTCAGTGGGACCTGAGCCTACACAAGCACAATAGGACCACAATTTTGTTTTCTTAAGCTTTTGCCGTACTAACCATAAGCTAAGTAAGCACAGAAATTGTTACAAACATAGAGCCTGAGGATTCTTAAACAAGACAGCTCATGGGCTGTTGATATCTGCAGCTTTCTGGTTTGCTTTCCTGAGTGCCACGTTGTAATTCCCCTTACCTGTCATCTACAGTGCTGTTTACACTGGATTGCTGTAATTGCTTTATAAACCAGTATCCCCTCTCTATCACTGGGCTGTGTGCATTTTTGAGCTAGAGTCATCCACAGCTGGGTGTTTGGAAAACCCCTAATAAAATCCAAATAATGAAGAAAAAATCTTTGAATTAATAATATCCAAGGGTTTCTTAAAACAGTGGTTCTATAACATAGTTCTGCAACAGGCTATAAATCTGTGAGCCTGATTCCATAAACAAGTTTCTCATCAACTGTGCATAGTAGTGTGGAACAACCGCAAGACCAGACTAAAACAAATGACATTTCCAATTAAAATGCACTCCATAATAATATGGTGACTTGTGTTTTATTTAATTTGATATTAAATTTGTAATATCAAAGGGTTGGGTTGTTGTTCAGATGAAGAAATATGGGACCAAATCCATCTTTGGTCTGGTATCACTTTGTTTATACTAATTTTGGAAACCTTTGGCTTTGGAAGGAATTTCACTCATTCTTTGCAGAAGTCTATTTTAAAGGGTCATCACAAAAGTACAAAACAAACAAATAAACCTCCAAGCCCCACCCAACAATAACCCCAAAACACTAACTACAAATAATGTTTAATCCATGTTTAGTTAAATCCTCTGACATGCCAGAACTGAGACCTGTACATGTTTTATCCCTGCACACTTGCAGTTCACCCATGGAGGACACACAGCTGCTGCACCTCAATACACTAGACATGGACTTGGACTAACATGCTAGCACTCTGGAATGCAAAACATGAAGTAAATAAGTCTCACTCATGAGACTCATGTGTTGTGGCGATCCTCCCATGTGTGAGGACACGAGGCTTGACTCTATTTTTTTCAGAAGGCTGATTTATTATGCTATATATTATATTAAAATACTACATTAAAACTATACTAAAAGAACAGAGAGAGAAGACAGATCAGAAGGCTACAAAGAACAAGAATAGAACAGAATAGAATGCATAACAAAATCCTGTGACTGCTCACAGCCTTGGCACAGGTAGCTGTGATTGGGCACTAATTGAAAACAATCCACATGGACCAATGAAAGATGCACCTGTGGCCTTCCACAGCAGCAGACAGTTATTGTTTACATTTCTTTCCTGAGGCTCTCAGCTCCTCGGGACAGGAAAAATCCTAGCAGAGGATTTTTCATAAAATATCATAGCTACACTCATGAGACTCAAAAATGCACAAGTGGGCCTATAAGATCTTAAATTCATGTGCCAGAATGTGTGCAATACCTTTCAGAACCATGGTCCAAGGCATTCATGTCAGTAGGAGAAATTCTGAACTCACTGATTCGGATTCTCTCTTCATAACGAACTTCAACTGAGTAGTAGACGTACACTTTACCATTAAATTTGAATTTAGGATGGAAGACAATACACAGAAACCCTCTCTCATCTCCTTCCCAAGGCGAGGTAAGCACAGCTTCGCTGATGTTCAGAAATGGCTTTTCGAGCCTGGATCCGTCGGGGAGGTAGGTCCACACCAGGCCGACCTGCTCGGCGATGAAGAACCTGTGCGTGCCGTCGTTGGCGTGCACCATGGCCACGGGATTGCGCAGCCCGTTGGCCACCTCCGCCAGGCAGAGCTGCAGGCAGCCTTCCGCGTCAGCGGTCACCAGCCCCAGGTTCTGGTTCAGGTTCTGGTTGGCCAGCAGGTGTGGGAAGCAGTAGTCGGTGTCCTCCAGGGACAGGTAGCGGCAGAGCTTTGCCATGTTGTTCTCCAGTGCAATTAGCTCCTGGTCTGCGGAGAGAGCGCGGAAAATGGAGCGGCAGCTGCGCCACACCTGCGTGCAGTAGTCCTGGCATAGTCCTGGTATCGTCCGCACGGGGGTGGAGGGATCTTCAGCGTCGTACAAGTGAGCTGCATATGGAGAGCATTCCTAGAGGGAGGGAGAAAAGGCTTCAAGTCATTTATTGGACCAGATTTGAAACAGCTGAGCAGTGATACTAATTGGAGATATTTCATGTTAATTACAAGATATGTTGTGGTTTATTCTGAAGATACGTTAACAGAGGGAAAGATCTTAGAAAGGGGGTTTGTCTCAGCACTCATGGAAATTATCTTCAATGTTCCTGGTGAAAGCTGACTTCCTCAAGCTGTTACTCATTTATTCTAACCACAGAACTTTTCAAAAAAACCTGCAATGATGCCTGTGTGCTACATCACCCTAGCAGACTGTACTGGGGAAAAAGAGACTTTTCTTCCTTGGATGCTCTGACTTTATCTATGAAATAATAAGATTAATCACAGAGCAGAAGTGAAACCAAAGAATTAGCTGAGAAGATTCAGACCCTGCACAGTGATGACAGAATGGGAAAGGCCATCAGGGCCAAAGCCTGGGACATTCTTACCTCATCATCTGATAATCCAGGCATGGATCTCAAACATAGATGTGATTTACAGCTTGGAAGGAGTGGGACATGAAAGTGGAGGAGACGGAGAGGACACCATCCTTGCTTGGGTCCAGCTGCCTTTGCTGGTAGACCTTTGCCTACAGATTATTTATATCCCCAGCCAGGAGTGGTGAAAGGCATCTCATGATCATGACATGGGTCACCAAGTTCTGTGAGGGATGCGGAGGTTACAGGATTTCAGACAGTGCGCACAAAACGGCCATAATCCAGGCAAGGTCTTGGCAACAGCTGCACTCAACCTTTGTTTGTGGATGGTGCAGCCTTGGAAATCTGCTTAAGGACTGGATCAAGTTCACACAGCTCATTGTAATCTCCATGACAGAACACCTACAGACACATTTTCCTTATGAAAAAGCTGCAATTCAGTAAAACTGTCTGTAAGTTACAAACTGACCAAAGTGACCCAGTTCTGTTTTGCAAGGGTTTTTGCATGTAATATACACAATATTTTCCAGTTATAATGCATCTTCCCAACAAGTACCTCAAAAGTGCTCTTCAAATAATGCAACATGACTCTGTGGAGGCTCAATCATTTTCAAAGTTATATTTCAATAAATACCTGAGGCAACAAAGGTCAGAAGAGAAACCACTACTTAAGTAAAATCTGTATTCTCTAATTCCTGTCTGGCATTTCTTCTTCTTTTACTAAGCAAAATCAGCTTAATTAAAAAAAAAAGGGAGCTGTTTCTAGATCTAAAGGGAGATATTTCTTAATGCAGATTACAACTCTATTCAATAGCTGAAAAGATATAACATCTGAGATTCCGAGCTGTTTAAATTAGCTGATAAGCATACACAATATTTAATTTTTATTTTCCATTACATACCATAATAAACTGAGAGGCCATATAACAGATCATTAGTGTACAATAAGCTTTCCTCCTGGAATGTCAAGCCATTCATTGCAAAATGAAGGTTATTATGCTTCCAAATGAGCAGCAATTAATGTGGTAAAAAGAAGATTGCTCGTGAAACAAAACACTGAAATTACACAGGCAGATTGGGTAACACACTTGGCTGGGTTACACGAGGTGTGCCGGGGACAGAAAGAGACAGAGCATTTGTCAATTCAATTGTAATGACTGAAAAATTTGCCTTAGAAAACAAATTGGAATGAGATAGAAAGGAAATTTGATGGGAGGGCTGGGTGGGAGCTCAACCTCTTGTAGCCCATGGAGGTTGCCCATTCAGAGAGAGGAGGCCCCTCACTTGAGTACTCAGCTGTACCTCATTCTGTGGAAGCCTCTTTCAAAGCAAGCAGTGATCTTATGCATTACAAAGCAATGTCCTGGCTTCAGCATCAGAATTAAAAATAGCCCAGAGATAAGGATTCCCTGCCATTGCAGGCTGCTCACCATGGCCTCAGGTGTGTCTGAACAGAACTTGCAGGCGACTTCTTCCTCCTTACAACATTCCTGGTGGCTTACAGGTAATTACAGCAGCATTTCACTGGCAGTGAAATTCAGAGATCTATCACTGAAAGTACCTAAGCATGTCCTAGGGTATTTTCAAGACATGTGAATTATTTTCCAAATTTTATTCTGAAAGAGATGGAGTCTCATGCCTTACGCTGAATTCCTCTGCTCTGGAAGCAAATGTTGTGGTCTTTTAGCCTTCACATCTTCCTGTCATGTTCACGTAACTTAAAACAACAAGAAGCTCTACCCATAGTCAGAGCCCAGAATCAGTCTTAGATCTAAATTGTCATTTCCAAATGATGCTGTCTGTTCATTAATTTTAAACCATGATATGGTCCAAAGACCGAGGAAACTACTGGGCAGATGATCAGTTACTTCAGTAGGGCTGGAACAAGTTTGTACTATGAAAATAACTCATCAGAAAACAAAACAAGTCACATTAAGCCAGGCTAACCAAATGCATCCTGTCTGTTCCAGGAATTCAGCAGCAGCTCCTTATCTGGGGAATTCCAATAGTCTGAATCTGATGGAACACCCACATCAGACAATGTCTTATTTACTGCTGCTATCAGCCTGGAGGAAGCAACAGGACTCAGAAAAGCTAACTTCCACATTATCCCTGACATCCCTTGACCACCTCCATCTGGAAACTCAAGCCTTTAAGCAAGCTGTTCCCTGAGAAGCAGAGTGAGGCATCTGCTCTTGCAGTTTGGTGGAGAAGAGAAGGCTCCAAGGTAACCTTATGGCACCTTCCACAGGAGAACTGGAGAGGGACATTTTATGAGGTGTAGTGATAGGACAAGAGGTAATGGTTTTAAACTGAAGAAGGGTCAACATAGATCAGATTTCTGACTTCAGACTTCAAGAAAGTTGTTTACAATGAGGGTGGAAATACTATAACAGATTGCCAAGAGAGGTGATAGAAGCCCCATCCCTGGAAACATTCAAGGACAGGTTGAGCCACTTGATCTAGTTGAAGCTGTCCCTGCTCTTTGCAGAGGAGGTTGGACTAGGTCCTTTCCAAATCAAACTGTTCTATTATTCTATGAATTCAAGAAAAGGCAGGAATCCACAAATACAAACTGAGACACTTGTCAAAATAATTTGATCACATTTGAGAGAAATCATGAATTGTGAGCAGAAAGAGACAGAAATGTGCTGAGTAAGCCACAGGTAATTGAGGTCTAGGATATAAATTGCATATACAATGAATGAATAGAAGGAGTAAGTTTCTATACTGTTTGCAATGACTGAACTTCCATGATATGCTTGTGCTTGGTTTGTAGCCACATCTGGGCTGGTGATGCACTGAGCTCATCAGAACATTTCAGTGAATCACTGCTCCCACATTGAAATATTTCTCTGCTTCTGAAGACATTTTCAATGGTTGGCTTTCTGACAAACACAGGAGACTTAGTTATCACTTCCAGAAGCAGGAGTGCTTAGCACACATTGCTAACTGGTGTCCTGTCTGCAAACAGACTCAGACACCACTTGTTTCAGAAATATACTCAAATGGTTTTTGCTTCCAGTACAATGTGAGATTAAATAAACGTCAGTTCTCTAGATCCTGGTGTGGAAAAGTGCTGTCTTTCTCTTCATGCTTTAAGGAACCCAAGAGGTACTGGCAAAATGCTAAGAGCAGGATTTCTGAAAAGCCATTTTGACCCCATCTGAGCACAGCAGACAAGACTCCACTGTCTGAATTAATTTAAGGTTTACACTTGAACAGTGTTGAGCCACCACTGCTCTGTCTCAGGGGCATTTTCATACATGCGAGGCCTCCACTGATGACAGGGTGAGACACTTTGCTCTGTGCAGACTGTGATCAACCCATTATCATATCTGGCCCCAGAACATCAGCTCTGAGTGGAAATTCCCCCTTGTGCAGGATGGCCACCACAGAGGTTCCAAGGCCACATCCACAGGCATTACTCTGCACCCATAACCAGGGCTATTAGCACCTGGCACATGCTAAAAGTGCTGTAACCTAACACAAAAAAAAGCACCTGACCCCATCAGCTGGTCAAGACAAGGAACAAGATTTGGGCAGGCAGGTGCCCTGTGGGTTTCTTCACCAGATCTGGTATCCTAACCCTGGCGGGGTGAGGAGAGTGCAAACTGTAACTGCCCACTTACCTATCTCAGAGACTGCTGGTGCTAAACTAAGGAAGAGCAACATCCCTGCTGCTCTTTTACACAACTGCCAAAGAATAAAAAAAGTCCACTAGGATACATGATGATGGACAGTCACTCCTTCCAGTGCCTGGGAGCACAAGCCCAGGCTGCTGTGCTGTCCCTGAGGCACTGATGATTAGGCTGATGTACCCATGCCTGTGCCCAGGCAATAATGCCATGGCTGTGCAGGGGTACTCCAGTCTGGGCTAGGGAATTAACATCATGGCTCACACTTCCCTGGACGGTCCAAAGTTCCTGTTCCTGGACCAGTGCATCGGATTGATGCACTCACGGGATCAGTGCATCCCTGTCTGGGCCAAAGCATCCACACCCAGCCTCCACGCAGCCCTGCATGAGCAGATGCACGCACACCTGGGCAAGGCACGGCGATGGGGCAGAAGCATCCGTGCCCACACCGGAGCCCCGCTCAGGGGCCGAACACGCCTGTGTGCCCGAGCCGTGCGCGGGGCATCCCCCAGTGCCGCGGGAGCCCCGAGGTCTCACCTGGCAGAGCAGCTCCTGCAGGTGCCCGGCGCAGGCGGCGTAGCTGCGCTCGTCGAGGCCGGCGCTGAGGCGGTAGAAGCGCTGGAGCAGGGCGCGGTCGCGGCTCGGGTCGCAGCAGCCGAACTCGGCGTAGCGGCGGCAGAAGGCGAGGCCCCGCGGCGGCCGGAACGGCGGCTTGAAGTCCAGGCACTGCGGGTGCGGCCGGGCGGGCCGCGGGGCCAGCGCCGCCGCCAGCAGCATGGGTGGTTCCGCCCGGAGAACCGGGCAGGTGCTTGGCTGGACGGCCCGCACGGGGTGTCACACAGCGCCGGAGTGCATCCTACTGGGAACTCATCCCTGAGAGCGACTCCTCAAGTGACGTCTGCTGGGCTCGGTTCTGCCGCTGAGGCTTTTGTGTGATCCAAACACGACTCGGAGTTTAATAACAACGACACGTGTTTAATAACGAGAAAACCCAACTTCAGTACAACTAGTTCTGCATCCTTTGTCAGTCACATCCTGGGCTGAGACCGATTAGATTTAGCTTTGAGGCTGGAAAGAAGAGGTCTGGTGTAATCTTTACACAGGTGACATACTTTGCTCTGTGAAGCACTCAGAATGGTGCTCCCTTGCCCAAACAAAACTGCTGAGGACACTCTCCTTACCCTAAAGTTCCTCATGGCACACCCAGGAAAATAGTTACTCCACATACACATCATATAGCCATATCATACGTGGTGTTATCAGCTAGTAAGATCTAGTCCCAGGCAGATAGCACATTTTTAACGCAGCTAGCCAAAGTGTATTGTGTATTTTAATATTAATACACCTACTGCCCCTCAAAGAAAAAGAATGGGGTTCATGCTGATACACCATTTCTGACTCCTACTCTGAGACCAAAGAACTACTGCACAGTGCATGTGGACTATAAAATCACTGCGTGGCTTGGAACATCCTGTCAGGAGACCATATTCTTACACATGTAATATGAGTTTATTTTCTCGCCATATGCTTATGTAACTGCTGTTAAGGTCACTCAAAACTCTCGAATGTGCAGGCAACCAGAATACCCAATGATCTCACTTGAGAATCCTCTGCCGTTTTTGTTTTTTTTTTTTTGGTCACTTAAAACCACTTTTTTCACAGACAACCTTTGCAAGTGGTTTGGAAAGCACATAATCAAGTTACTGCTCCTGAAAAGTTTGCAAGCTGTGCAAAAAAATGAGAATGCAGTTATGCAACTCCATATTGCATAAAAAACCTGATGTAAAGACATCTCCCTCTTCATCCCAGCTAATCTTTTATTCCTGTGGTTAACACTGGCTGTTGTTTCAGTGTTCATAATGATTATTAGACACTGTTAATTAATGCTGAAACAATGCATAATATATAAAGAATGGATTGCAGTAGCCAAACATATTCTGGATAATGAGATTTATCCTATAGCCTCTTGATTTGCTATTGGAGTTCTCGATTAGTTTGGCATCCATGAAACGTTTCAGAAATGAAAGGAAAATTAAATGCTGTGCATATTTAGCAGTGAGTTGTAGAACAAGAACTACAGACTTGGTCTGCTCATCACTGTGAAACAGCATAAAATGCCTTCTGGAAATCCCCTGTGAGCATTTACAATACACCTCCCATGCCAGAGCTACCACTCTTTTGCTCTTTCAGGCAGGGCAATTATTTGGTTGCCCCTCAGGCTGGGAACTGCTCAGCAATTCATAGGCAAGGCACTGCTGAAGCAGAGATGAGCTGCCTTGGCTTATTAACGAGATCATTCAATTAAAGATGGCTTATTTTACAGCTTGTTGTTAGCTGAGTTTTGAGGCTTCCCAGGCCACAGGTAGGAGCTCCTGGGCTGCGTTTGAGGGATCTGTGGTGTGGTGGATAGAGCACACAGCTCTGGCTTTTCTTCCCAGCTCTGCCTGGAGACTTACTACTCCCAAGATACTGTGTTTCTGCCTGGATTCTCCCGTTCATGGAATGAGGGCAGTGAATGCTCATCCACCCCATGGCAATCTCTCAAGGTGTAGTTTATTGATATTTTTAATCACCTTTTTTTCTTTTTTTTATGAGTTCTCTGCTGAGCCATTGCTAGAGACTAAACTCAGAAGGAGAATGGTTACCCTTGACCTGACATGCTAAATTTAAAGTTGCCCTTGTTCCTGCCCGAGGGCAATAACATGCATCTGTGCAGCAGTCACAGAATGGGGATGAAGTTTGATTTGAGCAGTATTCTCCAAGATCACATGGTATTTTGAGAATTTTGTACTCAGAAGGTTTTGTATTAAAATGACTCATTTTTAATTTGGTTAATTTGAATACTCATTCTTGTGCCTAATGGCCTGAATCAATCAATTAAATATTTTGTGCTGTATATCAGCTACTGGAAACAAGTCCTCTTTTATTTGTTTATTTTTGGTGGCTTTTTAATTGATATTTTTTATTAAGATATTGGATTGCTCCTATTCCCACTGAAGTTCATTGAAGTCTTTGACTTTAATTAATTCTCAAAATTAGAATTTTTATTGATGGATGAAATTAAAGAAGCCAGATGTGATAATGCAGTATTTGCTTGCAAACAACACAACATTAAGGCACAAAACCCCCTACATTTAAAAAATGTTGTTTGTTTTTGTGTATGAAACCTGAAATCTTTAGTAATCATTGAAGCAACTGATAGTTATAGGTACCCTGCAGCTCAAAAAAACTTCCTTATGTACCTCACACTGAGCTCCTTGAATGTGCAACATCCAGATTTTTTCACTCTTTCTGCATACATTAGAATTTGTTAGTGTTCATGGGACTGTGGGAATGAATGAGTGAATGTGGGCACATTGATTAAAAATGCAAACAAATTGCATTTCATCAAATGACCAATATTAGGCCCCGTGTCTGGATATCCATCCTTAAGGAGAGCTTAATGCTCTGAGCTTTAATAACCAAAGGACACACTGCTTGTACCCAAGTCAGCTGTGAATACCATCCCTAAAAACTTAACAGTCAGGAATTAAATACAGGGTTATAGCTCTTCTCAAAGGAAATTAGGCTTTGCTTTCTCACTGCTCATCTGATCATAAAACCCTTCTGCTCCTCCTTTGTCTTCTTGGTGTTTTATTTTCCTGATTGGTGGAGATATTGAGGACAGATTGTTATTATGAGAATAAAATAAAGGAAAATGTGAGTATGCCTGTACACACAAACCCACAGTGCAGGTGAGCTAAAGCCTGAACAGAACAGAACACATGCTAGGCAGTCTGTGATCCACTGGCATGCAGACTGCTCATTCACACAGCTCTTACAATTCTACACAAACAATTGAAAAATATATTAAACCTTAGGAAAGATGAAAGAATTGTTTTACAGCACAGTCAAAAGCAAATGGGCATCTTCTATTCAAGGTGCTTTTCCAGGGAACACAAGTAGCTGAAGTCACACTGGCTGTGACAGGCCTACCAATACATTTTGATATTGAGGAAGTGTTTAATGCAAGAGACCTGGGGAGCCAACCCAGTGCAGGCAGCACTGTGTGCTGTGTCAGGAACACTGTCAGAGGGTTCCATGAGCAGAAATCCCACTGTGCCCTGACATGCTGGGATGACTCAGATGTGGAATGGAGCAAACTGCTGCAGCATCAAAGACCGAATTTCTCCTTCTAATGGAACAACGTGAGTCCATCTCATCCTTTAATTGTGCTGTGATGAAGCACCTTCAGCCTTTGGTGCACATTTCTACGCTCTGTGTCATGTGTCATGGCAGATTTTTGTACAAAGCAGTGAGGCAACCCTGCAGAGGATGTAAAATCAGCAGAGCTCAACCATAGTGTATAATATCCAGGATTCCCATACAGGTGACACATTGCTAAATGCTTTTCCTGTCCTTCTTATGCTCATTTTATGCACAGGCAGGATGAAAACATCACCATTTTACAGCATTCAGATAATTGCTTATTTTGCTTTCAACTTGCTACCATAGAAATTCTAATGTCAGAGTCCTCAAGAGACCATATGGGCAATAAACATTCCTTATGTGTTGCATGTGCAGAAAGAACATATTTTCTTATCAGTTCACACAAAAGCAGATCATGCAGAAATTATTTTTAAAAATTACTACTATTTTCCCTGCGGTAACAGCAATAGAACAATAAGTAACAACCCTTGAATGGGTTCTCTCTGTTTTATAGTACATGGATCTTTTTGCCTTTTTGGTCACAAGAGAAATAAAGACATTAAAATGTATATTTCTTTTCAGAAAGCATTGTATTGATTTTATGTAACATCTGAATACTTTGTGTTGTAACTTAACATATAACCATATAATTTGTCTGCAACAAGAAATAGACCAAAAGACTTGCTCAGTGAATTGTACAATGAGCCATTCCTCATCAGTGATCCAAGGCATAATAAAATACCCCGCTTTTTCATTTCCCTCTGTGAGGTGAAAAAGCTCACTTACAGAAGCTAGTATATTCCACTGAAAGAAAAGGTGATTAATCATAGCTTGAGCTCATACTCAAAAGGAAAAAATCCCATTTGGATCCAGGCATTTGTCCCAGGATCATTCAGTTCCATCTCTAGTTTGGAGAGAATAAGGTTTTTTTGATTAGGAACCACAAAAATGTTACTTTGTTGGAAGAAAGCTAGCAGCAGCCAATGCTGCTATTACACCACCCCATTAAAGGACAAAAAGCTAATAAACAGGTTGTTCAGATATTTTCTAATCATTGAAAATACAAGTGTCCAAGCCAATAAAAGCCAGCTGAAACTTGAAAGATTCTTCCCCAAAGTAATCAGGTTATGCAGCAAAGAATGGATGCTGGTCCAAACCCAGAGATATTACAAATTTAGTATTTCTGAAATCTTTCTGAGAAATGAGGTGTATAACACTGACAGCTCAACCAAGCCCTCAGACATGTATTTCATAAAAAACATACCTAGAGGCCAAACAAATTTTCAGGAAGGACAAAATAGGAAAGCAAAAAAGAGGAAATTGCAAAAGTCCATGTGGATATTCTAGCAGGCTCTTTTCTGGAGGAACAGGGATCGTGGCTGTGCAGACCATGCACACTGTAGGATACCTGGAGAATCCTGGACAATCTGGCAACTCTTGGTTTGTTACATCCCTTGCATATCTGCCCCAGTACCAGCAGGCATCTGGTAACCTCACAGCCACTGGTTTCCAGTCAAATCCAGTGTCTTCATGAAATGCTCAAAGAATGACTTTCTCTGCTAAGGGCATATGCAAATTTTCAGTTTGTTTACAGTAGTATTGCATTTAAGGGCCAAGATGACCATGCTCCTCCATCACTGACTCAGTGCCTTCCTCTCTCATTCTCTGGGCAAGGTTGAGAAGAAACATATGTGATCATTTCCCTCCCCAAAGCTGAGGAGGCTTTGCCCCCAGAATTGCTGTGGGGTATCTGCCACTGTGGGGTATCTTCAAGCTCCTCTCGTGGTAACAGCAAATGCTGCAGTGGTCTGGGAACATTGCAGCTAAAACCTGTTCTGGGGGCATACCTGGAAACTTGAGGGAGATTCCGAGCAGGTTCTGATTGCTTCCTTTCTGTTGCTGTTCTGCACCACAGAAAAGGCTGTAATGGAGCCACAGTACTGCAGACTACTAAATTCTCTCACAGCTTAAGTCTGGAGGAAGCTCATGATGGCATTTTACAAATCCAAGTGGGTTAGGTGCCAGCCTGCTGTGTCTGTCCACACAGGCTCAGTGTCTATGTGCTTCAACATTGGCGTTTCCACTGTCCCGCTGTATGTGCCTCTAGACTTTTGTAATTCCAGCTCTAAAGTCCTATTGACCTAAATCATGGAATTAATTCCTAAGTTTTGAAAGAATGGCATTTTCAGACACTTAGAGTTATTTTGCCATAAGCAAAATGTCTCATAGTCTGTACATCAGTTATGATTTATGAGTCAACCTGACATAGTTCAAAATGCTCAAAAGCAGATGTGGCACTTTAAAAGCTTTGCAGAAACATAGCTGTGAAAGCCAAAAAGGCACAACCACATCAACAGGCACAAACTCTAGGTGTTGTGCAGAATTTTTATTTTTGCAGAGTTTTCTAAAATCTGCTGGAAATAACCGCAAATTAGAGCTGCATTTATTTGATGTTTAATTCATGAGCAATCGTATCTGTTGCTGTAGGAGTACATGGGTTTAAAAGAGTTTCTACTCTTGGCTCTTCCCTGGCCTCAGCGTTGGCTGCAGCATTTTCAGTGGGGACCTGATGGGTCAGGATTTGTCAGCTTTGGCTGTTGCAGGCAGGAAGGAGCAAAGCTCAGGAGCAAAGGGTTTTCCCTGTCAGTGACCTGTCACGAGCCCTGAACAGGTCATATCTGGGAAATGATGGTCTGATCACCTCCCACAGCCCCAACGGTCCAGCAAGGGCGAGGTCAGATAAGGAGGTCTTGAACTAACTACAGCTAATATATGTCAAAATTAACAGCCTGATTTTCACACAGAGATAACTGGGAGGTCACTGGGGATCACACAGCATTGCTATTTCTGGATGCCCTCAGGGCATCCTGCAGTAACCCAAGCTAGACTGAGCAGAGCCCTGTTCACTGTATCAACATCTGGGTCAGGAGCAGAAGGAAATCCCCTCTGAGCAAGCATCAGCAGTGAAAAAAGCATCCATGCTCCTGGTGCTTTGGCTGTTCATCAGCTAAGGAGATCCTGTGCTATTTCTAAATGCTGACTCTGTTTTATGCAACCCAGGCAGTGCTCCATGAAATAACCACCATTTATCCCTTGACTAAGAGCAGCTTCTACAGCTCTTTACCTACTAAATGCTGTGGATTAAGGATCAGAGAAGGTGGCCTTCCAGGGTCACTCAAAGCCCAAGGAAGGCATTGAGGTGCTCCTGGATGGATTGCATCTGGACTCCACTGGAGGAGGCAGCTGAGCTGTTGGGATAATGCAAATCTTACAGCTGCTCTGAACTGTCATGCATGAAGTTCTATCAGGATGCAAACTCTTCTGTCAACAGATTCTCACTTAAATTGTGGTGTCCGATGCATAGCCTGCTACCTTATAGATATTTCCTGTATCTGACATGGCAGAGACAATGGGATGGATCTGGGTTAAGGATTAGTACTTTTCTCTATTTTTTATGTGGCATGTGTGTGGTGGTTTGGTCTCTAGTGGATCCAAATCCAGATTTTCACCTCAGAGTCTTTCCTTCAAAGGTAGCTCAGTAACACCTCAGAGCTGTTACCATACAAATAGCTGCCATGTGAGCTGTATCCAACGGCATCTTCATTATCCTCTATTAGTTTGCTTGGAAAACCGGCTTGTTCACAGCACTGTCCTCACAAGGGAATGCCCACACTTAGCCTTCTTCCCCTCCGTGCCTCTTCATCCAAGCACTCATCATTGCCAGCTTTCTTATTTGTAAGCTCCAAGAGAAGATTTCCTGAATATCTCAACTAAAGGTCCTCTCTATGAGGCAGAGCATTGCCTGCACTGGTGCTTCATGTGGCACGACTCCATCTCCTGGTAACCAGGGGGAAATAAAGCCATCTGCTGTTTGGGATTCCCAGGATCATTCTTGGCTTTTTGCTGTTACATGGAGTGTGTGTGTGTCCCCAGGCTATGCCAGCGACATCCTGAAGGTGTAAATGAAAGCTGACCACAGGGTCTGGATGCCTTCAGTGTGAGACCCTCCATGGTCAGGCCAGCCTGATGTGGCCAAATATCTCTCTGCACCTACAGTACATTAATTAAGAGTATTTAGCCCATAACTGTACAGATCTCACCTTTGATGCTTTAAGGAGGGTTGAGCCCACCCTGCAGTAAGCAGGTAGCCATGTTGAAGACTTGGATTCAATTCCCTTATGGTGAGACCACCATTAAAGGTGTACAGGATACCCAAGGCAGGAGGTTAGAGTATGTAGCCTAATTTCTGTACATAATCTTTTCTTTCCCCTGTTTCCATCAATAAAAAGGGGAGACAGATCTTTTATACTTCACAGTACTATAGTATTGTACCAGTTCAAACCATAAGAACACACAGAAGTTCTCTTTTCATCTTCTCAAATAAAGGCTTACTCATTTTGGACAAGAACATCTTATAAGACTTTAAAATATATATAACTAAACAAAATATTGATAATCATAAAAACAGAGAAACTGTAGAGAAGTGGCAACTGATGCAGCAGTTCACTACAATGATGGGAAAGGTTCCTAGAAATGGAAAAATTCCTCCTTCACAGTGATGACTCTTGCCCTTTAAAAAACAGCCAGATGAGACTTTCTACCCACAGAGCTCTCCTGCAGTGACAGCTACATTAACCTTTGCTGACAAGCACTTCTCTTTGCTTGTAAAATCAGCTTAGTGAGTGCAAAATTCTTCCAGACTTTAAAATGGTTACTATCATAATGGAGATACGCTCCATGCAAAACAAAATATCCTCGTGCCTCACAATTACTCCTGGTTTTTTTTGCTTTGAGATCTCTGGGTGGGCTGATACAGGATGATGTCTGGGCATCTGTCTGCTTTGGCCAATATTGCAGAAGAGATGTGAATGCAGGAAAGGACACTGAGGTTTTTCCTGCGTTTCTCTCCCTGGGCATTTTTCCATGCTTATCACCAGATTGTCTGGGCAATGAGCAACAAAGCAGAGGAGCAGTAATATATGCCTGGGCTATCTGTCTGTTGCTATTAGAGAAATGCTTCAGAATTGCAGCAGCAGCCAGCCCTCTCCCTCCTGCACAGGGCACACGCGCACACGAACGCATGCTCCATCCCTGACATCTTATTTCCCCCTATTAATTTCACATCCTTCTGGATTATACATCTGAGCTCTCCTATACATGCAAGAAACTCCTCCCATGCAGAGGGAATTCTTCTGGGCTTGGGCAAAAGGAGGCTCTGCCAGTCTGCTCCCACCCTGTGGCAACACCAAGCCTTCAAAACTGGGTCACACGAGCTCTGCCACCTTGTCAGGGTTAAGCTTTTGTATCACCTGGGGCCATTTCAAAGCTTTCATAGCCCCATGGATTGAATTTAAACCATACAACATATACAGTTTTCATGCACTCAGCAGTTCTGTGATATTTCTATGACATTTGTAATTGCTGACCAGAAATCTCCAGGACTAGGACTTTGGCATAAAATGCAAGTCAGGCTCCCAGTCCAGTGCCACCTCGTCACAAATCTGTCATGTCCTGGATATCAGCAAGGTACAGGAATCCAGCACATCACTGGAAAGGTTTAAAAAGCTTGGAACAGAAAGGAACAGGAAGGAATGGAATAAATGGAATGGGATAGAATTAGAATAGAATAGAATAGAATAGAATAGAATAGAATAGAATAGAATAGAATAGAATAAAAATTATATCAATTAAAATAGAAATATGAATGAAATATGAATAGACTATTAGGATTAAAATTTTATAAAAATGCTTGAAATTATGACTTTTATATCTGGGTAATTTTGCAGTGTAAACACAATGCATTCTTACACTGTCTTTCCTTCAAGTGCCAACTTAAAGTAACACTGCCAACCCATCACATTTATTGCAAAACTCCTACTGAGCTCTAAGATGCAAACCTTGTTTTCAAGCCTGTCTTTTCACTGCATTTGGTGGGGTTGGAATTGCCCAGGTCAAATAACTGACTGTTAACACCTTAAAGTAAAATATTACATTAAGTGTCAGAAGGAGCAACCTTCTGGTGCAAAAGCAGTGGGAAATACTTTGCTGCAAAGATCAAGTGAAGTTACTTTTCTAACAACTCCCAAATTAAGCCACTCTTATTATTTGCATTATTCTGGGATGTTGGATTCGAGTTATCTTTGTAAAGATGCATCATTAACTGGCAAATCAGACCAAAAATGCTGAATTTCTAAGAAGCTAATTGCATGTACTTAGTATTATCAAGTTAAATTTTGGAACTGACCTCGTCTGCTACGTGTTAAGATTTAATTGTGTCATATGGTTCATTAAGGAAGGGGCCATGAAGCCTTGCTGGAACTAGACTGAGTTCCTTTGCAAAGTATGTTTATGAAAATTTGTTTACTGGCATTTAGAGGGGAAATTGTTTTCTACTCACTTGAAGGGCTGCCAGCATCTTGTTTAACACAGGTATAATTCCATTATTGTGACACCAAACAAGAAACAAAATTCCAATATAAATACAAATGTGAGAAATCAGGCCTGTTTTATGCAGGTCATGATAAGCCAATGGCAGCACAGTCCTTGACTTCATTTGGGCCAGGATTTTAGCCAGGATACTTTGTCATCCAAGCTTCCATGTGTAAAACTTTAAAATAACCCACTAAAAAAGGAAAAGATCATGGATAATGTAGTCATGGTGTCTCACTCAAACAGAGTTTAGGGACAGCTCACAAGCCAGAGATCTAAAACACAGCACAATTATTTGGATGGTGAGGTCCTTGGGACTGAAAGCAATTTTTTGACTTCCTTTGCTGGGGCACTGAGATGCTTCTTTCATTGATGCACTACTTACAGATAATTATTACAAATTATTCCAGTTAACGGAATTAGTGAGACATTGAAGTTGTGCAATTTTCTTTCCTTACTACCTCTGCCCATTTAACAACTTTGCTTTGTGGCTGGTGGTGGTCAGCTACAGGCTCTATGATTTCTTCCTAAACAGCACATGCCTTTGTTAAGGAAAAGAGATAATTTAAAAGTCATGTGCCACCCGTGTGCCTCCTGGGTACTGTCCACTCGCCTCAGTCTTAAGTGTTCTGCTGTCACAGGGTCCCAAACCTCCTGGCTGCTCTGTGCCCATCTTTTTCAGACTTCCTCACCTTCTTTATTTGCACCTAAATTGCTATGAATAATAAAACAGCAGTTCAATTTCTTAGCTTTAACAGATGCATCTGACTTCTGCTTTTGTTTCACAGTTTCAGCTATGAATAAAACCAATCAAGGCATGTGAAGAAGCCTTGGGGTCAGAACAGTTTAGAATAGGGTCACTAATAATCTAAAACTGTGGTCAGAATGTCTGGTTTAAATGTCTGAAAGAGCCATGGGAAGGGAAGGCAACTTTTTTCTGCTCTAAAATTCACATGTAGAAATGTTTCTAGTTTAATATCTGCAACTCTTTTGACTTAAACAATCCACAGTTTCTGGAAACAGACTAACAAATCCTGAAATTGGTATTTGGGAAATGGTGTGATTATTATTCCAGTCTGATCCAAGATCTAAAAGAATTTCTAATTTATCATATCAAGGTTTCCTGATGAGTAGCCATGAGGGAGATTTCAAAGGTCAGGAGAAATGAAATGCAGATTTAAATTCAAATTAATCAGAGACAGACTCCAGGCTGGCTTACACGTACATGGGTAAACATTCACCACGGACTATATATCACTCCAAAACATGGGAATGTAATCTAGAATTGAATTTCAGACCACTGAACAAAATGTAAGCCATAGGAAAAAAGCTGTGGCTGAAGGTGAAAATCACACAGCAGAGACTGGGGAGCAACAGAGCAGGGGAATGGGTGGGCATGACCTGAGTCTACCTGGCCTTGTCCTTATCACTGGGGCAGGGGAAAAGCTGCTCTGATTGATTCTGTTGTTAGTCTCAAGATGGTTTTCCATGATCAGACCCCTGACTTGCTACTTTTCTGGGATTTGTCATTTTATCAGAGTGGGAAAAGACCCTTAAGGACCTGTTGCCACAACTTCAGGAAAGGCTGAGCTGTGTCACAGAGACTACAATGCTGACCAGGCCTGAGGCTTAGAGATTTTATATGACAGCTGTTGAATGTCTGAAAGCTTTGGTCAAAAGTTTGTCAGGCGCATAGAAGCTCTAGTAGATGTGTTTGCTTTAT
This sequence comes from Passer montanus, assembly GCF_014805655.1. NCBI lineage: Eukaryota > Metazoa > Chordata > Aves > Passeriformes > Passeridae > Passer > Passer montanus. Next base: position 6,260,348 of record NW_024367372.1, read on the forward strand.
TTAATCCATATATTTGCCCATTAAATAATTCAGAAGGTGTTGTATTAAACAGACTTCAGAGAAAAGTGATGGGAGTGCATTTGCTGAAGCAAGAGCTTGTATAATGAGACATTTCATAAAAGAAGCTGGACTTTTAAAGTCAGAATGGATTAAGGGTATGAATTCATGTGTCCCATGAGAACTTATTATAAACTCGAAGGACATTCAGAGACCTTCAGCAAGAAGCAGCTCTCACACTTGAGTTTAATTTTAGTACCATTGCAGTTGTAAATAAATTGTTTTTATAGTTGTTTCAGTGTGAATAAGAATCTTATCTGATCACCTAATTAGCAGTATGTGGGGGGTTTGTAAAAAATGAGAAATGTATTATGGATTATTCTGTGCATTTCTGAACACCACAAAATATATCTATAAAAATGGTATCTTTCTTTTAAGACTACAAAAAAAAAGATAATTTAAATTATACCTAATAAACCCCTTTGAAAAAAGTCAAATGAGTTTTTCCCTATCTGAGGCATTGCTATAATGCAATCAGTTGGACACTGATAACTGCTCATCATACTCACGGCTGATTTCCTATTCTCACACAGTAATAATCATATTATGATCGTGCTAACTACTGTGCTGCCAAAGCTACAGGAAAATGATAGCCTGCCTGAAAGGATCACCTTCAGAGGGAGTGTAAAAGAAAGAAACCCAAACTGGAAACTTCCCCATAGTCCCCATTTGCAGGTGAGAGCCTTTTTGCCCAAACCTGGCTGTGGGCACGGCCAGAGCAGTGAGGATGAGGAAGATGCTGCCAGCACCTCGGGCTGGTCTGTCCTTTAGGATTTCTTTTTCAGAGCCCATTTGGCAAAGCCAGCTTCGGTGTGGCTCTCTCCCTGATGCCTCAGGTAACACAGACACTCTCTTCCCATCCTATTCTATTTCCCTTTTCCCCCTCATTTTCACAGAGACTTCAGCTTTCTTTTGGCCAACCCAGTTAAACCCAGGGAAACCACACTTCTTAGCGGTGATTAAGCATAGCCAGTGACATAAAAACTAGAGAACAAGAGTCCTGCATTTAACTTTCATTAAGAATTTTAAAAAAAAGGCTGTATAAATGGTCACTCTATTTTAATTCCTCTTTGATTTTTCTGTGGCAGAAATAAGTTGTCTCTGCTGTTTATTTTAGAAGTGCTTTTGAGCTGTTCAACATTATTTCTGCTTTGGACATGAGCTACCATTGTTACAGGTGTGTGCAAACTGTGACAGAATAGAATATTTCAGTTTGAAGGGACCCACTATGACCACCTAGTCCATCTAGGCTGCTCTTATATGATGGACTGCTTTTGCTCAGCCCAGGGGCAGGAGACTTTTATGTCTCACTCATCAGCTGTTCCTGCTGCCAGGGAGACACTTTCCTATGGTTCTTCAGCAAGGTTTGACCTCTGGTATGTGACAGGTGAAAGACAATGACTGATCTGAGGCCTGGCTCTCATTTGGTGATTCTGCTAATGAAGTAGCATGTGGACAGGCAACAGCTTTCATTAGCTGTCCATTTCCTTCCCTGCAGCAACTGCTGTGTTTTAGGTTCACAGCAAGAGTTATGCAGGATTGTAGGATGGAGTCTGAGAAGAGGACATATTAAGCTTGCTCAGGCACCAGATTGCCTTCTCATCACAAATTTTGTACTAAATAATGATATAATTAGTTACCATAATGATTTTTATTTTAAAAATATATGATATCATTTATCAACTGCAAACTAATTTAATTTTTTCTGTCTTATGAATTTAAGATTCATGTAAGACTGATCATGCTGTAAGTGAAAGCAAGTCCTATTTTTACTTCGCCAAAAGAGTATTTGCAGTATGTTAAAGCCATAGTTGCATTTCTTACTGTTCCAAGCCTTTTGCATTTCAGTTGTCAAAGGCAAAGATATAAAAGCTGCACTCCTGAGATTTTTAAACTTTTGGTGTTGCATTGGTTTGTTTATTTTTTTTTTGTTTGTTTTTTTTTTTTTGCTTTTTTTTTTTTTTATGAAACTATTAGCCTAAGATTTAAAGCAGCTTAATTATATGATAAAAAAAAATCTCCTTAGTTTGCACTCTGTTTGGCTGCTGTAGATACAGATCTGCCGCTCTTGCCTTGCACAGGTCTCTGAAGGGCAGGGACAATTTCCCTACGATTTAAGAAGAAGACTAGCACTTTAGCACTCTCCCAGTAAAGAGCAGGTGTGTGAAATCATTGAAACAACAAGGATTGGTATCTCTAAAGGCTCAACCCTTCTGTTTATCCCAGGGCCAGTGAAGGGAGGGGGCAGTATAGCATAAGACATTTTTCCCCCATCAGCACCCCCACTCCTGGCTGGGACCACATTTCCAAGCTCATTCTGGTGAGTAATTCATGTCTCATACCCAGGGAGGGATGAGGCCCTGCCAGGGATGGGGCTGATAACTGGTTTCTCTTTGAGGTGCTGAGATGGGCACACCTGTTAATGAGAAAGTTGACCAAGGACACCAGCCCCACCGACACCAACTATTTAGCAGCTGTCAGGCAGTAATGACTCCAGTCACTCCTATCTGGCCTGGGTTTGAACCAGTAACCCAGAGACAAAGGCCTCCTATCTCATTACTGCCTCTCCCTGGAGCCAGCCCCCTTTTTTCCAGCAGCTGTCTATCACATTAGTGTCAGAATCCTGCATTTAAAGGAAGAGGTTTGCAAAGGTACATCTGTCCAGCACCAGAAGCTCCCTCCTGCACCCAGGAAGTTCTGTCTCAGGCTGCCAGCTGACAGGGAGGTACTGCAGGGTCTACCCCATCTTGGGCTCCTCCTACATCTGTTTTCCTGCAGTGCCCGCTGTACTTCCAAACTAAAAGTCTTTATTATATTATTATTAAGAGCACTGTGTGTGGCCTCTTAAAATAGCTGGGGGACAAAGGAAGGAGCACCAAATTACAGACAGGTATAAAATCCATTTAAGTTAGGTGAGCTGCTCCCACTTACCCTAAGAGAAGATTCAGCTCATCTAGTGAAAATAAAATGAGTAGGCTTACCTGTCTAACATACCTGATAAGTACAGGGGCTGCAAAATAATCTTCCTCTAAGGACATACATGAAAATATCAGCAGCCAAACACATTTTGGCTTCAATTTATCAGGAGTCTGATCCAGATAGTATTCAGTAGTGAGCACTACCCAAACTGTATCTACAGCTCCAAAACAACATGCTTCTGGGATAGAAATGGCAATAAAAATGTTACCTGAAGACACTACAGACAAAAACAACTCCTGCATCTTCCCCTTTCCCTTCCCCTGCTCTCAACCTAGCAGTGCTGAGCTCTGCCTACGGAAATGAACAGTTCCTGCTCTTGTAGGAATGCTGCTTCCAGCAGGGCTGGTGCTCATAGTGGGCAGGGTCCCCTCCCAAGCCCCACGGCAGCTTTTCCAGTCTGTCAGGTCAGGTAAGTGAAGCGAAGAACAAAAGCATTGCTGTGTGCAGGAAGGGGAAGGGATGGCAGCAGTGACCTGTGGCTCCCACAGCTCACCTTGCCCCTGCCCCAGCCCCCAGCAGTGAGAAGAGACTTTGCTCAAAGTTTTAAAGGATGGGAAAGGACGCTGATGGTGGTGGTGAGGTGTAAGTAGGAAGAGTGTTAGCATGTCTCTCAAATCTTCTGTGTATTAGTATTACTATTACTATTGTTGTTATTGTTATTATTTTTATTATTATACAGTTTGTACAGCAGTCATTTCTGTGGTCCCCAGCTGCAGACTCCAGGCCATGCAAGGTAACAGTAACTGCAGAAAGGCTTCCTCTCTGATCAGCAGATCTCTCAAGGATGCCAGACTTGCATCTAGGAATTCTTTGCTCTGGATAACCTGTGCAAGAGCAGCAACAGCAATCCTGCTGTACAGCAAACCATGCAAGATGATGACGTGCTCAGTGATCAGGGGTAGGAAAGTGAGGTGGGGCTCTTTTACCATCACAGATCTCACACAGATGCAGTCCTGGGAGTGGTGATGGCAGCAGAGAGGCTTGGGGGGCTGAGCAGATCCCAGGGGGCCAAAGGGGCTGTCCCATGTACAGCAGGATCAGGAGACTGATCACTGCTCCCTAGGCACTGTGATGGCTCCTTGGGGATACTTGTATTGCTCCCTGAGGAGTTAGGTCTAACCTAGACATATTGCTGCCAAAGAAGCTTCCACCTCTTTTTTTTCCCCTCTCTCTCTTTTCATTACTTGCACAGAGTTTGTGTGGAAATATGCCTCCCAGTTCAGGTAGCATGAAAACTTCCTTTCTCACAGCCTCTCTCCTTCACTATTCTCTGCAGGTGCCCCAGCTGCAAACAAAACAGAAGTGCCTTGTATAGCAGTAACTACTCTTTTTCTTGGCACAGAGAAATTCACTGTGTGGGACTGTTCCTAGTCCAGAGACAGACTTCTTGAAAGCAGAGTTAAGGTAAAGCTTTGGAAGCTTGATGGGCAGACTAGGCACAGCCTTCTGCTGGTGGCAATGTGTGCTGCTCCCTTGTTGCACTACATCATTTGCCACCACCCTGACATACGTTCTACTCCTGAGCCTCCAGAAGGCCAGCCCAGGATCTGAGAGCCACTCCAGAGGGCCCAGCTGGAAGCACCAGGAGGGTTGTTCAGTCCACTGCACAATTTAACAGGCAGGCAACCAGACCAGAGTATCCTCATCAACAGGATGGTCCTCACGGGTGATGCTGTTGGTGATCCCAGCAATAAGGCTGACCTAAAGGACAGGGGTTAAGCTGCAGGGAGCACATGGGCGTAATAAATTTGCTTTTATTCGCTCTGTTCAGCTGGAACTTTGGTTTCCGGAGTTGTCAATTCTGGGAACTTTCCTGAGCATTACATTCACTTCTAATGAAGGCAAAGCAGGGAGTACAACAAATAAGCTCAAATGTGCAAGCAGAACTGATCAATTAAGCCTGGTACATCCTGCATGCTATCAAAATCAATGTACATCATGGCTCAAAAGTAGTATCTGCAAGACAAAGCTCGAGTTGTATGCAAAATGTAAATCCTTGAGTTTGTTTGCTCTGGAAATGAAGAGACTAAAAATAAGATTATAAATATGGGGATCTTTGCTGCTGTGCCTGCTCAGCGCTAGAATGGTTCCTGTGTCTGACAGATTATCTCCGCACCACTAAAAATGATCAGAGCCCTAAGGCAATTAATTCCTCACTTTCAGAGCTTTACTTCTGCGGCAACAACGATTGCCATGGACAATGAGGCGGCCGGGAGGGGCGGGTGTGGAGCGGAGGTAAACAACCCCACCGCAGATAGAGAGTGGGAATACAAAGGCACGGGAACCTGCTTGCTGCAGGGAAAAACCCCAGCCAGAGCAGCGCCGCCGTGCTAAAAATGATCAGAGCCCTAAGGCAATTAATTCCTCACTTTCAGAGCTTTACTTCTGCGGCAACAACGATTGCCATGGACAATGAGGCGGCCGGGAGGGGCGGGTGTGGAGCGGAGGTAAACAACCCCACCGCAGAGAGAGGGTGGGAATACAAAGGCACGGCAACCTGCTTGCTGCAGGGGAAAACCCCAGCCAGAGCAGCGCCGCCGTGACCCACCGAGCCGTGGGAAGGCCTCCATCACACCGGTGACAGAGTGCAGGAAATGCAATCGCAGCCAGCGCCATGCTGGGAATGGTGCCTCAGCTCACCTTGGCAATCTGATCACCCCACACCACCCGGGCTTCCCCTGGGCTGCCGTGGGTGGACAGTGGTGTCTGCATCCTCTTTGTATTCAGGTGGCATCCCTGCTGGTAATGGTGAACATCTGGCAGTGGCAGCAGATGTGGGCAAAGAGGCAACAGAGTCACCTTCCTCCCTGGCCTGCTGTGATCCCCCAGGTCAGGAAGGGGATTTCAGCCACACCAAAAGGTGTGTGGACTGAGATCACCTGCTAGGAGGTCTAAAATGCCACTGCCTTCCTGCTTGGTGCACATTTGCAGAGCACATCACGCGGTGCCCAGCCCCTCAGAGCTGGGCAAGGTGTCGGTGTTCTCAAGGCATCCCCTGCCCAGCACCCAGCCTGAAATATCAGCCAGGGTCACCAGTCCAAACTATGGCCTGAGAAAAACAGAGTAGAAAACAGATTGCAACCTCCAGAGGATTTTTTTACTTTCACACAGATAAGGAGAGACAAGCTGGAAGTGCTACTTTTATATCAGAAGTGGAAGTGTGATTTCCTGGAGGGCTTTCCCTCACTCAATTCAGGGTGATGGTAAGGGTATTTTGGAAAAAAAACCCATGAGTCTGGCTTCAGTCCAAAACATCCTCAGAATCCCCAGATCCCTGATGAACCACCAGCATAAACACCTGATCTCCAGCCTTTGTTTTGGACTTAATTGTTTTGAAAGGCAGTTGCAATAAGGAACAGAAAGTGATCCTGGAGACCTGTGACAGCAACCTGGGGTCTGCAACATCTCTGCACGAGGATGAGCCTAAGGGCAAGGGCACTTTTTGTTGCCCTTTTCCCAATCCAGGCCAAATTTTATTTCATTCAATTTCAAATACCAGACAAGGCAAATGTAATGGGTAATGTGTCAAATCACAAGGAAATTAACATGTTTTGTGTATCACCCCAGTTCATGTAACACTGTTGCAGTTCTTCCTTGGAAAGACTGATCATGGATTTTGTGTAAGAAAGAAATTTGTGGAGTATTAATTTTTGTGCATCAGGTACTAAAACTGGATGTTGTCACTTAAGCCACTGTTCCTTTAAGTTGCGCTGCTTGACACTATGAATTATTCAGATATCTCTATGATATATAGAAGTGGTGTCAGCATTTTAGGGCAGGACTCTCCTCTCTTATCTGCTATAAAATCCCAGTGGCTTCACTGAACTATAAAAGGCAAAATTAGGTCCTCAGCAGCATTGTTGTCTTGCAAGCAGAAAATACTCTTTAACACTGAGTGAAGGGTACCAACAGGCCTTGCTTATAGTATAAAGCCAGATATTTGTAACTCCCTGGTGCATCAAAACTGCTAAAAGGTCATTTAGTCATTCGGGAATGAGAAATCAGAGTGTAATGAAGATGGGGGATAGTGTAACATTGCCTATTTTCTCTATTGCAGAGTTACTCAGGTTGCATCGACCTCATGCTGCTAATACCAATGGGCTCATCTGCTCGAATAGTGAGGTGTCTGTGCTGTAGGCAGCAGTGCTGAGCCTGAGCACAGAGCTGTGCCAGGGAAAAGGAGGGTGTGAGTGTGGAGTGGAGGAGCCCAGGGGCTGCTGCATCCCCCAGGACAAGACTGTTCAGGGCAAACCTGTCAAGCTCAGAGGCTGATTGGGCTACAAACATTTGCCATGAAACTGAACAGTCCCTGGGAACGGTGCTGATAATTTTTCTATCCTTGCATTGATTTTTTTTCTCCTGTTTTTAAACCAATGATGTCAGAGACAATTCAGTTGAAACTGTTATAAATTCATGACAAGCATGGAAGAGCATTCACTCTGCCTCCCCAAAACTGAGGGGTTGTTAGAGCTGTAAGAGAAACAAGGATAGAGGTGATGAGAAAAAAAAAGTATGTGATGTAAATATACTCTTGTCAAATCCAGGGTTTAAATTACCAGTGGCTTAAACGATAGAGGTCTAAATTCCTGCAGTTTCCTGTGCCTTGTCAGTGGGTAGGTGCTGCACATTCAGGAAAGATGCAACTATAAACCAGAAAGTGCTTTTGTCTGGCAAAATAACCTCCTGCAAGCTCCTCAGCCTTCAGGACCCAAGTTCCATCCCCACATATGCAGAACCCCCCACCATGCTGTGAGCTCTGTGTGTAACTCAGGGCACAATTTGTCCTCAGTCATGAACCCTGAAGTCAGGGTAACCAAGGGCTACAGTTTAGTGATATAGCCAAGGCAGATGTAAATTCTTACCTTCCATTTCTCCCATCTCTTTGTTGCAACACTTGTAGGTATTTACAAAAAGGGTATTTGCAAAAGGCAAAGACATATCAAGCATTTCTGGCCTTCTTCCCATGTTAGATAGGATGGTAAATATTTTTGGAAGGGATGTAAACCTGAATGCTTCTGGGAAGAAGCCAAGAGGTACCACATGGCAGAGAGGAGGAAACTTACCCTATGGGCAGGTTTCTCACAGTATTTTCAACAGCATCTGGTATTTGCCACTGGCAGAGACATACAGGGGCCAGCACTTTGATCCAGTCTGCCTGTCATTCTATTCCTGCTACTGATTGATTTCTTACCTATTCAGAATAAGTTCTGTCAAATTATTTTCCTGACACACACTTGGATCCAAAATCTCAGTGTCTCTCCTCTTTGTGTGGATGATGGTGGAGGATGTGACAGCTCCCCAGCACTTGGCTTCAGCTCACAGGCATGTGGCAATCCTGATGATTCAAATCTTGTAAGTGGAGATAGGAGATTTTTTTTAATACTTAAAAAAATTACTCTGATATTGTATGTAGCCTTCTGACTGCACAACGAAGTTGGATCCCCACTATGCACTAAATTAGCAGTAAAACTTCTGCTCCAGTTGTTATGTATGTGTTTTGGACATGCCAATCACCTGCAGCTCCCAGGTAGGAGCAGCATTGACTACTCCTTCTTAGGATTTAGCTTCCAGTCCTTTCCCAATGTAGGGATGAGGGAAAACACCTCCATATTTAGAGTTGCACAAAATGGTTATAAATTTCCATGAAATAAAATGGTAGTAAACACTGTGGGTGAGGGGGTTTTTAGGGGCTTTTTCTATTTGGCTATTTCTATAAACATACTGTGTATGCCTACTGTGCAGCTGCCACTACAAGAGATCTGACTTGGTATTTATTGTTCCATCAGCCCTGTAAGGGTGCCTGCCCAGAGCAGATCTGGACCCAACATGTGAATGTGCACCTCTTGGGTGACTGCAGGACACTTTGAAATGGACTGGAAAACAGCATTTAAGGCACATCTTGAGAACACACACCTTCCATGCTTTCCTTCAAGGAACAGCTCTTCATCTCCACTGGTCTTCTGTTTGGATGCTACTCTTTGTAGCAATGTTTAAAGGCTACAGCTTTTGGAGGACTTGTTTTTCTGGCAAGGCAAAGAGTTTGCTGGTCACAACCATAATCCTTTTTGGAATATCCTGAAGTCCTTTAAACGAGTCAGTGCATTGGAGAATTGTACTAGCAGTTTCAGGGCACAAAATAAAAAGGCTTTGAGGACACAAGATGAAAACCTCCAGTAAAACATACTATTTTCATAAGGAGAGAGAATGAACTGGATGGCCCAGTTATATTGCCAGAAGCCAGCATTTAGGAGTGCTGCATAATCTTCCAAGAGACTGTGTTTTCCTCGTTGCTCAGCCAGATGGGCAAATGGAGGCACAAAGCTTCGCACAGGATGGTTCAGCTGATCTGGGAAAAGAAGGAAGAATGACACAAGACAGTTCTTCAGGTCGTTGCTACTTGGACAAGCGTTCTGGCTGAAAATACTGCTTAATCAGGCTGGAAGTGAGGTTTCTATCTTGATAGCAGAGTTTGGAGCATTGCTCAGTTTTTGTTATCGCACAGCTTTGTCTCACAAGTGAGCTCCCATTGCTGCAATCTGAACGCTGGATTTCAAAACATTAATCAAGGATTAGGCCTTGGTTCTGATTTATGGGAAAACCCCAGTGCCACAGAGGATATATACCATGTAAATGATTAATGGAATATGTGTTCTTCGAAATGGGTCCTCTGTGCATATAAACTGGAACACGGTCTGATGCACAAGCAGCAGTGCATATTTCTCGGGCTTCCTCAGAAAACCAAGGTCTGGGAGAGTCTCACTGGGATTAATCCTGCCCCTCTGCCCACTCCCACACCCCAGAGTGGGCTTTGGGAGAGCCACCCTCTCCGGGGAAGGGAGGGAAGCACAGCGCAGCTCTGAGCTGTGGTGGTGTCTTCTGTAATACTGACGTATCCCTGTAGAGGGAATGCTTTGGTAAGACTTCAATGAGGCTGTGTATCGCTGTGTTCTATCAGGGACCAAATTCGTTTCTTACATCACCTGCTGAGTTCAGGAGTTAACATCAAGAGCATTTTTACCCAGTAGGTTGCTGGTAGTTGTTTTGTTGGGATTTTTTCTACAATTCTTATTTTGCTACAATTCGCTTTAAAATTTCATCCCTGACTGAACAGGGTGGAAATGCCCATCTGATTCAACGCAAGGGATAGGCTTTGATGCTGTCTTACATGAGCATCAAAAGCTTAAGATAACATGCATATTAAAAGTGTTTTTCACTGGCAGCTTGCAGAAGGCCCCATGGCCAGATGTAACAAGAGGGAATCCATAGCATGTTGTTTATCAGCTCCTTCTACACTTCATCTAAAATGCACAAGGAAATCACAATGCCTTCTGAACAACACTGGAAAATAAAGTTTTTTCACTAAAACTATAAACCCATAAAAATACCTCAACATTATGTGTTATTTGTGTTGATTAAAGTATGCTTTGCAACACTGGGTTTGTTATTGACCATAAAACTGTGCACTGACCTAGTCCTTTTCCTCCAAGCTATCAAAGTATTAAAAAACTTAACTACCACCAGCCCTTGGTTCCACTGTGTCCATAGATCACCTGGGCCACAGACACTTTCTGATACCTCTTCTCTAGCACTCCTGCCTCGCCTTTCCAAAATGAGGGGATTTTCCTCTACTGCACTGCAAGGTCCATCTTGAAGGGAAGATGAGGAGCAGTACAGGTGATGATGCATAGTGTCCTCTTTATTCAGGTCACAGCCACTCAGACCATTTGCCATCTGGACACCTGGCAGCTTCAATGCCATCTCCTGAGCACACAGACCTCTGGGTGCCCAAGCACAGCAAGTCACCATCCTTCAACAGCCACCTGGGCACCAGAATGGCAGCAATGACAGCAAACCCTTGTGGATGGCATCAGGATGGATCTGTGGTGTTAACACTTCCAAAGGCACAGACATACCCACTGAGTACTGAAAGCAAGTCTTAATCATCACAGGGACTTCCTCTGTGGATATTAATAATCTCCTCACTTCCTCTGAGGAGCCCCCCATCTGCTGAGCTCAGATTCTGCAGGAACATCAATAACACTCAAACTTTGAAAGGTTTCACCTAGGAAAGACACCTTTTCTTGGGAAAAGAATGAAGCAAACATCAGGCGAGCCCAGCAATAAACTGCCCAGGCCAGGCACTGCCACAGTGTAGCTTCATCTGTGTCTGTGACACAGCTGCCAGAGGCTTCTCTCTCTTTTCGACTTTGGTCAATGATGAACAATTGCTCTGCAACATCCCCTTGCTCTGCTCCTCCTTCCCCCAGCCACTGGCCAGAGACCTGCTAGTCAGATCAGCACTTGGGAGGGTCTGGGAGAAGCACTTTCCTCTTCCTGTGGGGAAGGATATGATTAAAACCTTGTAAATAAAAGTCTTGGCTCAAAAAATGCCTGGGTGCCTTCTGGACACGATGCAGCCATGAGCTGTGGCTTGGGGTGGTGAGGAGCAGGAGGTGGGACACAGCGTGATGCCATGCCACGCTGGCCATGGCCTGTCTGCCCCAGACCCCAGGAGCAGTGACCTCCCAGCACAGACACCTGCTGGTTTCCATGTCCCAAGGGCTACCTGAGATGGCAACCTCAGGAAAGCCTGACCAGCACCTTCTGGAGAACTGTCACCAAGGTGGAACCCAGGTCAGAGCACAGCTCTGGTCCTGGGTGGTCCCTGTTTTACCAGCTCAAGGGGGAGCTATCCCCCTTGAAAGGAGCAAACAGGCCTCACCACTGGCTGTACAATGTGATTCCCTCCTCTCCAGGGAACTGGTGTGGGTTTGTGCTGGGGGACAACTGTCCTCTTCACATCTCCAGGTCTGTGCTGTGTGCTACCAAGAACCCACCTGCAAATCCCACACAAAGTGAAACAGTGTCTGTGCTCTGTCCTAAGCTCCTCTTACCCTTTTGATAATGATGGGATAAAAAGTTTCCTTAGGAGGACAGGGACAACAGCGCCAATGAAGGGGATGGGCTCCTCCAGAAGCAGGGAGGGTCTGCTCTTTTGCTTTAGTAGGGAACAGGCAGTTGTCTAGTTTGCCAAGGGTATATCTGGGCTCAGAAACCCAGCAGCATAGACTTGTGCAGAAAAACAGGAAGAAACTGCAGCTTTACTGAGACTGAGAAAGACAACATCAAAAGGCAGAAGTTGCAATCCTCCATCCCTCTCTGTTCTGATGTTCCCTCCATGCACAGGCCATATGCTCTGCATCCCACGCTCTGGCATCGGATTTGAGGTCTCTTTATAGCCAGAGGGTGACTTGACCAGCTTTCCAGTGTGGTCAGAAACCTGATGTTGCATTGGATTAACCCTGGAGTCAAACCATTTACTCAGGTTCCTAAGGAACACAATGCTGGCAATTCCCTGGGGCTTTTTAAGGATACTCATGCTGTGTCCTGGTGTACCTTTCATTTTAACAGCGTGAAACTGACCAAAAAGAACCCCACAGAGAGATACCATAGCCCAAGTGCATTAGGCTGAAACTCAGGGGATGTGATGCAAAGATATAGGAAATCTGCCCACATGTTGCCTAGGAAATTCACTTTATGAACTTTCCATGCCCTTTACTTGGTTCTGTCCGATGTGTGCAGAAATTGAGGCTGGAACCCCAGCCTCCTGACTGTAAGGACGACCAGAACCTGTGACGATTTTACCGAAGAATAAGCGTTGTCTGCGACTTCAGGGCTGTTTCCTCCCGCAGCACTGAGCTATAAAGGAATACGCCGTTCCCAGGAGCAGAGAGGTGGCAGGGATGCTGGAGCCAGCTCTTTCAACCTGCCGAGGCAGGAGGGACCCGCGGACAAAGGCGGCCGCCCCAGACGGAGCAGGGCAGAGAGGCACGGGGCAGCAGCGCGGTGACAAAGCCCCTGGCGGGGACGGCAGCAGCGGGGATGCTACAGGAGATCCCGCTCCGCTCCCAGCCCAAGGCTCCGGGTCCCTCCCCGCGCCTGGGCAGAGCGGGACCGGGGCCATTTCGGCGCCGCTTCCCCGGGCAGCCCGGCAGGCGCGTTTTCCTGCCTGTCCAACCCCACCCTTTCCCGGGATGGTGCTCTCTCCGGTACCTTTTCTTTAAGAAAACCCGAGGAAACCCATCGAAAAAAAAAAAAATTAAAAAAAAAAAAAAAAGGCAAAAAGCGGGGTGGAAGCCCCGGGGGGGCAGCGGTGAGCCAGCCCGGCCGCGGCGGGCAGGGCACGGCAGGGCACGGCGGGGCGGGCGGAGGGCGGGCGGAGGGAGCGAGGGAGCGGCCCCGTCCCTTTGTACCTGCCGTTCGAAGGCGCCAGGCGGCCCCGCATTGGCTGCGGCGGCCGCGGCTCCCGTAACTCGGCTCGGCTGGGGCAGGGCCGCGCCGCCCTGCCCGGCAGGAGGTGGGACCAAGCCGCGGCGCTGCCGCCCCCCTCCTCCCTCGCTCTCTCGCTCCCTCCCTCCCGAGGGCTGAGCCATTCCGGGAAGGCGCCGGCTCCCCCACCGCTCCTCGGCAGCGCCGCACCGGCATCGGCCGCCACCGCGCCGGGCTCGGCCCCACGTCGCGCCGGGGCTGCGGCCGCGCAGCGGCGGAGCGGAGCGGGGCAGCGGCAGCGGTGCCGGGCGGGCGGCGGGCGGGAGGACAAGTGGACGGAGCGCCCGGGAGCGGGGGGCGGCCGCCGCGTAGTTGTTTTGCCCAGGGTAAGTTGGCCGATCCCTGCGGAGGCTTCGCTTGGAGAGTGCAGCGCTTGGCTGCCGGCTCCCTGTCGCCCCCAGCCTCCGGGGCAGTGGGGGCGCCTTTTTTATTTCATTCCCCCCTCCCCTCCCCCTTTGGCTTGTGTTTTCTTTTTTTTATTATTATTATTATTATTATGGGGTTGCCCGGGGAGCAGAATTTCCAGTCCGGCGTTGCTCTTCTTCCTTGTCCAACGCTCGACGGAGAACTATAATATTTCTTCCCCGAGATGCTGCAGTGATTTTTAGTTATAGGAAATCAGGCGAACAAAATCATCTGAATAACCCGTACCATTTGTTACCCTGTGAGAGCAAACGCAGCCTAGGCAGAGATGATGGCAAAAAATTCCATGGAAGGGTCTAAAGAAGACCTGAGCAAAATTTCGGAAGAGGAGATGCTCAGATGGAGCAAGGAAGAGCTGGTGAAAAGACTGAGGAAAGTGGAGAATGAAAAGATGAACTTAATGGTGGAACACGGCAACTTGATGAAAGACGTGAACCGGCGGCTGCAGCTCCACCTGCACGAGATCCGCGGGCTGAAGGAGGTGAACCAGAAGTTGCAGGACGACAACCAGGAGCTGCGGGAGCTCTGCTGCTTCTTGGACGACGACCGGCAAAAAGGCAAGAAGCTGTCAAGGGAATGGCAGCGCTTCGGGAGGCACACGGCCAGCGTGATGTGGAAGGAGGTAGGCATGTACCAGCAGAAGCTGAAGGACCTGGAGGCGAGGCAGGAGACCCTCCTGCGGGAGAACGTGGAGCTGAAGGAGATGGTGCTGATGCTGGACGAGGAGCGGAGCGGGGCCGGCTCTCGGAGCTCCATCGACAGTCAGGCCAGCCTGACCAACCTCAACGGCGGCTCGGCCACCAGGGACGTGGGGGACGGGAGCAGCACCTCCAGCACGGGCAGCGCGGGCAGCCCCGACCACCATCACCACCACCTTCACCACCACAAGGCCGGCGACAGCAAGGCCGGGGCCATGCGGAGGTCTATGGATGACCTGTCCGCGCCCCTTCACCACCGGAGCATCCCCAACGGCCTCAATGGTGAGCCCCTGCCCTGCCCTGCCCTGCCCTGCCCTGCACTGCCGGCCCCGCGCCGCCACCCCCGGCATGCCCGGTCCCCCTTGGCGGTGGCGGGAGGGACTCCGGGGAGGGGGTCCTGGCCATTCCCAGCCCTGTCCATCCTTGGTGACCTCTTTGGCACAGCAGCCCCGGGAGCCGGGGAGGGGCACCTGTGTGCGGGGTGTGTGTTATCAGTGCGTTCACTGTGTTATCGATGCCCTGGGCTGAGGGTTGGAGCCTCTTTTATCTCCAGCAGGGTTGGTGTTTGGTTTTGTTTGTTTGTTTTGGGTTTCTATTTTGACAAAAATCAGCCTGAGTTTTCAGGGTTAAATAAACACTGATTGTGTTCCCACTCTTCCTCCTCTTTCTCTCCCCCTTTAAATAATTTGGTTGTTTGTGTGCTAGTTTGATAAGATTGATAAAGATGGGATGAGATTTTGGAAGCATCTGATGAAAGTTCAGGTTTGTCCCACAGAGCATCACCTGTTAGCTCCACAGGCTCTCAGGGCAGGCTGGCTGTGGAGTGCTCAGCAGTTTTGGAGAGGGGTAACTCGGCTTTCCCCTGTCTCCACTTCAGAAAGAGGAGTTTTGTTTGTAGAGAAGATACTGCTCTCGAAGGGACGCTGTACTCACGATTTTGTTCAGGCTAGTCACTGAAGTTAGAAAAAACCTCCACAATGAAATCATGCCAAGCCTCCCCTGGCAGTTCATATTCAAGCAAAGTTTCTCCTGTTGTCTAATAGTGATCAGGCATTAACATAACATTGGAATGTCTTTAAAATGGAGATTAAAAAAAATAAATCAAAACCAACAAGAACAAATACATGACTTTTAGAAGGAGTAGTGTGGTCAAGAGGATTCAGTAGGAATCAAATCAGGCAGCAATTTAAAAACTTCTTATATATAAGACTACTTTTAATGTTCTTAATCCTCTTTTCCCCCCAGAGAGGGCTATTTTCTTTGTGGGGTGTCCTTTTCCCACCTCTAAGCACACAGAGGGGGATGGAGCCCCAGAGGTTGGATCTGATTGATGTCAGCAGTGGATGTGCTTACTAGATAACCATGCTTGCAGCTCCCAGAGCTTTTGACGTTCTTTTATTTTTGGTGATTTGTGGCAAGTGTTTATGTCCCAAGAGACCTGAGAGCATGGAGGACTGATCAACTCGTTTCACAAGTGTTCATCCATGAATGTGCTGTTTGCAGTCCTGTTGCCTCACTGTGTGTCTCAGCTCACGGCTGGAGATGTTCTGGCCACCTTGCCCAGTAGTCAGGGATTGCTGGTTTCAAGGGTGATCCAGTCACCGGATGGTGCATGGTACAGCAAACATCTTTTAATGTTTGGTGTGGAATTTTTTAATCTCTCTCTTGTAGAGCTGTGTAAATCAGAAGTATGTGGTTTATAAATCTGCAGATAGCTTCTGCTCTTGACGTGACTTGACTTTATTTTCATAAAGCATTGCTCTCCACAGAGGCTTGAAGAGCACATGACAGGTATTGAATGTGCTGTTACTGTTTTTTTTTTTATTGAATGTTACTGTTGCTGCTGTTATAGAACAGAAGGGCTTCACAGTTCTGGTTTGTGAACCTTAGACCGCGTCCCTTTTAGGTGTTGGTAGCTGAATGGGACAAAGCCGCTAAATTAATCTGTTAACTCAGGGCTCTTGAGTACACAAAACATAACCAGTACCTTAGAGCTGTCCCTTCAATCCGGGCTGTAGGCACAGTGGGATGCTTCACCTGGGGTTAAAAGCACAAAGAGGGAAACCTCTGCTTTCAGAGCTCGGTCCTCATTGCGCTGTGTGTGGGACTGTGCCCAGCAGCCTCTTTTGGAGGGGATTGAGCCGAGTCTCATGTCCTGCTGTAGGGTAAGAGTAGGAAAGGGAGGGTGACCATCTGCACACATACGTGCTTCCATGCATGCCTTTGCACACCCCTTCTCATTCCTTCTCTCGGAAGGATGGGTATGGGCTCGAGCATTTCAGGAGTGACCTTTAGGTTTTGGGGACTTCTGCTTCTGGGGTGCCTGTGGAGGGTGGTCTCTGTGGGAAGAATTGGAGCTCTTTCCTGTGAACCAGTGCGACTTCATTTCTGAGGGTGTAGAGGAGATGATCAGCACTTTTAAAGCTAATAATCCTTGTAAAGATGTAGACAAGCCTGATCTCTCCACTTAGGTAGTGAAGCTGTAAAATGACTTGAATAGTTGTCATTCTCAGATAGCATCGGTATTCAGCAAGGCCATTTCCCTGACTGTGCCTTTGGAAATGCCTCTCAATACATATGCAAATACAGGGCTTATCAGGCCCCTTTTTTTGACTGACAGCAAGAAGTCTGGGACCAAGCAACAATTCTGTTAAGCCTGTGACGGTGTAGTGGAGCAGGTCAGGAGCAGGTGAACATGAAAAACCACTCCAGTGAGTCAGGTGGGCGGTGGAGCTGTCACGGACAGCCCCGCAGTGAGCATCCTGCCGTGTCTCCTGCTCCTGTCCCTGCTCCTGTCCCTGCCTTCCGTGTGTGCAGCCGAGATCTCAGCCTTTTTGTGCTGTCCTCTTGGTGAGGTTTATTTTCCTCAGAATAGAACAGAAGGAAGGCAGAGGAAAGAGAGTGCGTGGCCTTTCATTTTTTGATTGTAAGCTTGAGTCTGGTTTGCTGTTGTCTCATGTCTTTAAAGCACTGGAGAGCTAACCAGAGGGTGAAACAGGGACTGCCCGGCCAGCTCAGCTGATACTGGAATGAACAGCCCTTGTGTCCTTTGTGAAGGAGAGGAGGTGGCTGAAAGGGATGCAGTGCAGAATTTAGCACCTGTAGTAAGAACTCAGCAGAAGCTTTGGACAAGTGGTGGGAGCAAGGCTGCTGCTTGTGAGCTGCTTGCTAGAGTATTTTTGCTTATGGAAAAGCTGGAAAGTCCTGAAATTGAGAGCTGGAAAATGCAGAACTCTACTGCCCCTGCTAATTGTATCCATCGAGTTTCACTTGTTAAGTGCTTTTCTAAAGGAGTCAGGAGTATTGTAGCTGTTAAAACACTTGCAGGAAGGTAGATTTTAGTAGAATCTTAGTGAACAAGGGTGGGTTAAATGTTTCTCATTTTCTGTTCAGCGATCCTTCGAAGGGAGTTGTTGAACCAGGGCTTGATTTATTGGCCCCAGTGACCCACCCCAGTGTGAGGTGATGAACTCTAGATTTGTACGGTGAATTCAGAATAAATGGAGTAAGTGTAAAAACACCCCCAACCCAACTGGTGGTCCACCTTTACATCACTTTTTTGAAGTCTATTTACTTCTGTAAGTTGTCTTTCAGAAGCTGATGATTAATTATTCACTCATGGAAGATAAGATGATAATTATAACATAGTGTGAGAATGGCTAATATTAGAAGACATGTAATCCTGCTTGTTGTGAAAGTGAGAGGTATGGTCAGTCTCTGTGTGCATGGGGACCTGGGCTGTGGGACAGGGGCACCTCCAAACTGTGTGATGGAATCCGCCCAGTTGCCTCTGTATGTCACAGTTCTAAACCTACCCAGATCTAGGGCAGAAACTGAGGCACAGTCACTGTGTGTGCTTGTGTGGATTTCTGTGTTCACTCAATCTTTCTGCCCATCCAGCTTTAGACAGCTCTGTTGAAGCAGCTGCTTGGCTCCTGATCGAATTAGGTTTGAAAAAGAGAATTAAAAAAAAAAAAAGTCAGGCACATTTGGTGATATTTATATTAACATGACTTGGGGGAAGAAAAAACCCTCAGGTTTATTCCCACAGGATATGCTCCTGGACTGTGAGGTATGTGGGAACATTGGGAGGAGTGACTCAGAGTTCCCTGAGGCCAGGGCAAGGGCTTCCACCGGTTTTAGCCTTATCTAGATCTCACTGGGACAACTGTTCATCCATCTTCCAGCCTGGAGGCATACAGACTCAACTAACAATGTGCCCGGGACAAAATCTTGTGCATACAGGCAAAGCATTCAGGCTTTAGTTTTATTTCACACCCATCAACTGAAGTTGTCTTTAGAACTTCACCTTCCACTGAAACTGTTTGCTCTAGGTTCCCAAAAGGACTGGGTGGTTTCCAGTGTCTCTGACTTTATTCCAATTGGGTGAAGTGTTAATTTTGATGTTTTGTTTTTATAAATTATTGAAAACATCAACAATTAAAAAAGTGGTCAGGGAGACCCAAAAAAAAGCTGTGGGTACAGCAGAGAGCCTGTAGTAGCAGAGATACTAATCTGTGGCCTCTTGCTGCTGTCTTCTCCAGTGAAAGAAGAATGGTTTCTCTGGGTGAGGGGGTGGGAAGATCTCTCGTTCTATTGATTCCCACTTGTAGATGTCCACATATTTACCTAGAGGGTACAATATACTGCAGTGAAAATGGTGGCAGAGAGAAATGGCTGTTCTCTGTGGGTTGATATTGATTGGTAATGAAGCTGCCCTTCTTCGCACACCCTTAAGGCCAAAAGACTTTGTTTTATTAGTGTATTAATAATCAATATACTTATTATTTATGATGGCATATTAATGAGGCCTTTGAGACAAGAATATGCAGGGGCAGAAGTGAAAGATGAGGTTCATCCCATTTAATTTGAGATATCTCCAATATAGGCTTTAACATCTGCATTCCCTTGGACATCCTTTATTGGCCACGTGGAGAAAGGCACTTGGGTGTGATGATTTATGTGAACTCTGTCTGCATCTAAGAGAGCAGAATTGTATGCTGGTTGTGCTCTTTCCCTCTGCTGATGCCTGGTCAGCTCATTCATTTGCAAGCATCTAAAGCCAGATGAGATCAGCCTGGTTCTAGGTCTTGTAGTGACCATTGTCCACTTTTGCAGTGCTCCTGTCCCATCTCTGGTGAAAGAGAGGAAATTGCCTTTCTCAGCAGCATTCAAATGTCAGCCTCTTATAGTCCCACTCTGCATGGGCAGCCCGGGTCAGAGAAAGTCCTGTGCTCTGTGCTGGAGACCTCTCAGAGCTCAGTGGCTCCTGCCAAGCTTAAGCACAGGTTTGGTTACTTGACCAGTTATTTTCTTTCTTATATCAAGAGCACTTTTTATCCTATGAAAATGGCTTTAATTTTTTTTTTTTTTAATACTGCTGTTTTTAACGTGTTGGTATTTTTGGTGCTGTAGGCTGTTACATACAGACTCCTTGTGATTAAGACAGGAAATCAGCTCTGGGGAGGTACACTAGATAGATGTAAGACCTCTGGAGAGGTCTTACATCTTCCTGCTTACTGCTGTAAGTTCAGTGTGTTCTCCTAATTGGCTTATCAATGCTGAGGTCTCAGATATGAAGGGTACAGCTTGAGTTTCTTGTAGCCAGTAGTCATTGGCCACTCATTCAAAGGACTTCCATGGGCTGCTTCATTTGAGGCATCTTTGTCATTATCTACTCCTGCTTTCTTGCTGGGGCATTGCCTGTGTGCCAGCCTGCTTGGCTCCCAAACTTCAGGGTAGCTGGTGTCCCTGAAAACAAGGCTCAGGATGCTTAAATTAAAATTGGGCCATATCTGGAAATATATTCTCCATGGTAATGTGTTCTAATTTTGTTTTCCTCTTGCGTATTATATAGAGATATCTTGTTCTCAGCTGTCCTTTTGAAAGAAAAAACCTTGTATTGATTAAAAGACAATTTTCTATGGGCCTTTGATGGAATTATCCACTTACTCTCATTGAAAACAATCAGAAAAAGGAAAGTAGCCTGTGTTGGTTACATGTAAATTATTTGATCCTCTGGGGACATTTAATCAAATAAAGCTGAGGATCAAATTAAATGGTGATCTAATGAAGTGGCAAGCATGGGAACCCAAAATGCAGCCCTGGCAGGTGTTACACCTGATGTATGTGTGGAGAGGAGAGGCATGAATACCAACACTTTCAGAAGCATTGCATCTGAAAGCTGAGGGGTTAATACTTTGTGGGGACAAGGGTGCCTGCATCCATGCAACCTTGGGGGTGCTGGGGGCCTCCCCTGGGAGGCATTGGGCTTTTTATCTGTCCCACATCATGGTTGTGTCCTTGCTTGCAACTCACACAGACCCTGGCAGGGTCTGCTGACATTGTCCCTCCAGACTGCCCTTGCAGCATCCTTCTGTATGGGGCTGCCCTTTGAAGATGCTCTGGGAACAGAAAAATGGACAACAGCTGATGTTAGGTGAGATGGGGTGAGGTGCTTAAACTGGCCAAAACATCTGGTGTACGTCAGGTGTGGAGCGAGGCTAATGAGAAACATCTAAGCCCATTTAAAATTCAGTTAAAATGCTTGAACCCAGAAGGCTGATGTTCTTTCCATACTCACACTCAGGCCTTAATGCATCCCACTGCAAAACACACGACACTGCTCGCCTGGAACAGGGAAGGCTTGGAGGCTGCACATCCAGTTTTCCTGCGAATTAGCTGCAACTGGCTGGGTTTGCTTCTGCGTTCTGTATTTTTAACCTGACTTTTTGTCTGCCAGCCAGAATTCATCCTGCCCTGTCGCCAAATGTCATCATCCCCTTGTGGTTAACTTGCTGCAATTCATGAAACACTTGGCTGCCATAAATAGTTATGTGCAGAGGTTCCTGTGCACGCGGAGCGGGCAGAGAGGCGCAGGCAGCGCTGCTAGGCACTCGCACACGAACATGTCCACCAAGAGAAAGTTGACCCACTTCTGCAAATAGATAACTCCTGGCAGAAAAAGTAACACTGTCTCAGAGAATATATCTTCCCCCTGCCTACTGAATTGTGAAGCAAAAAGCAAGCCAGCTCCATCTTCTGAATTAGCAGTGATGTGAGCACAGTACTCCCCATTGAAACCAGGGTGTGTAAATCGGCCCTTGATCTGAGGAGGGCTTAAAATGACCACAATTTGGTCGTGATTTTTTTTTTTTCAGTATAATGGAAGCTTTTGTTAGTGAAGGAGGTGCATGGGGTTCAGGACTCAGCTGCTCTTAGGCATTAGGAAACATTTATCACCATGGCAATTGAAGGCTGCTGGGCAGGTTATTTTGAACACTTTTCTAGTGACTCATGTCTGGGTCAAGACCATTTATGCCAGGTTACTTTAGCCCCTGTACATACAGGTATATATAGTGTTCCTTCCCTTAAATTGTTTCTTGCATTGCTACTTTGCTTCTCTCAAGGAACTCATTGCTTGTTCTGACTTACATTTCCACGGTGGTGGTGCCAAGTGTTCACCTTGCTCAGAACCTCTTCTGTAAAGGATCTTTGTGGCCTAAAGTCCTTGTGAAGTAGATTACAGGTTAGTTTTGACTGGCTTTGAGACTTCACAGATCTTGCAGTGAGATTGAAGCAATCCTAAATCTGATGTGAGTTATCTCATTGTCTGCTCGGGCTCTCCTGGGGCCTTGTAGTACAGGATGTCTCCTGTTTGCCTGGGGAGGCTGTGGTGGGAGGGCTGTCTGCAGCAGAGGGAGCACCGTCGGTGGGTGTCGGGCTTATGGCATCAGGGCTTTGGCCAGCTGCACGCTGCAGTCGCAGGGTGACACGCTAGCTGTCTTCTGTGGTTGTGTCAACGCCGGCTTGCTGGCAGAATCAGTTCAATCAAAGCTGGAGTGCTCTGAAAAGCCCTTCAGACTTTGCTCCATCCCCGAGCTCTTTGCAGTGACACTCAGGACTGCATGCTGCTGCATTTCCCCCATTTCATCCCAAACTCCTCTGCTGCTGGGGTTTCATTCATGTACAAGAAGGTCAGCTGCATGTCAATGTCTGTGTGAGGTGAAAGGTGAAGTGTGCAGAGCAAGTGGATGGAGAAGGGCTCAGGCTGGGAAGCAAGAGGAGATACTTAGCTGCTCTTTCAAACCATCTCCAGGACAGTAAGATCAAACCATCTCCAGGGGCGCCTATGCCTGGGGTTTGACAGCTGTGTCTGACCTGTCCCTGCATTCCCAGGACAATGAGAGCACCTGGTGTGGGGAAGGCTGCAGAGCAGCTGCCTCTCTGTCCTTGTGCTGTAGATGATCCATGAAAAGGAAAGGAGCAGGCAAAAGGACTACTCAAAGTAGAACAGCAAAACCAAACCATTGTTTTAGAAAAGAAGAGAAAAGACAGCATTTCCAGTCCCCAAAGTGTAATATTTCTACGGAAATAGCAAGAAGAGGCTTGCTGTCAGTCTCTGATCTAGTGGGACTGACTAGATGTTGTTTGTTCTTCCCTACATCTTCCATCATCTCTGGATCATCTGAAGACAGGTTGCTGTGCATCACAAATGCAAGATTCCTGGTTTCTGACTTTTGATTAAGTGCTAAGCAGTCTCTGGAGGACTGGCATCTATCTTTCATCTGCAGTTTTTTACTTGCTAAGGTGCATTTCTCTCACTCTATGACACTTATTGATAATCCCTTGTCCTTTAAATGCCACTTCTGTTATGCTCTGCTCCTGGCTGTGACTTTATATGAGGCCATGGGCTGTTCAGTGGTGTGGTACATCTCAGTGGCCAGTGAAGTTACTGTGGGACACTGTTGGACTTGAATGAAATTGACTTGGACTCTTTACACTTGCTTTGGTATTTTTTTCAAAGGAAATCCCGTGTCTTTAATCCCCAACAAGGGACGTAATCTGTCCTGTTTAGGCAATGTTCTACTTGATTTTTGTGTTGCCAGAGGACTACTGCTGGTTATATACATGCAGGAATTTACCATTTTCATGTTGCTGTTTTCACTGTTTCCCCTCTCCATTTTTCTTTTTAATAGGATCTAACAAAATAGGTTCCAGGACAGTCTACATAAAAGTCTACTGTTTTATGCCAGAGTGACATCATCAGATACTAACAGAGTATCAGTAATTAAAAATAACTAATTTTGGTTGATCCTGAATCTTTTCCAGCTCATAACAAAGGTGTTAAGAAAATCTTATATTAATGTACAATCTTAAAGGGCTATTGTGATGCACAGTATTCTTTTGTCTTCTTGGTTTCCTTTTCTTATCTCCCTTACTGGGATTTGCAGTCTCATATTTATCTATTTCCCAGCAGCTGAATATAACTTTGATCTATGCTTTGGATCTACAGAGCTTTTAATCCCTTTCCTCTGAGTTAAAAGCTTGTTTGCTGCTGAATGTGATACATAGTTACAGGTTATATGATCTTCACCAGTGGTTCATGCATTGCACAGGGATGGCACATTGTGAAAAACTGATAAAATGTTCCCTTGTTCATTTTCATGATTGCAGCTGAAACCCAGCATGGGAGTGAGTCAATCATTCACTCGTGGTCAAACTGCTGATACAACTGCTGTCCTTTGCTGTTACAAATACCTCTGCACTTGCTTGCTTTATTTCAGTTATTCATTCATTTCCCTGTGGTGCTTATTTTTGAGGCTGCAAACCAGCTGAGTATTTCAGTCAGTGCGGCAGCCTTTCCATCTTTCAGTTCTGCTAACATTTAGAGGGTTTCCTTTTCCATGCTTCTAACAACTTTTAAAAATAGGAACCAATTTTTAAAGCCTATGTGTTTCCCTCTTTGATGTCTTGAAGTATGGTAATATATGTCTTTGTGGAGATCTTCTGCTCTGGAGTGGCTGCAGTTTCCACCTCAGGAGCAATAATGGTTTCTGCAGCTCTGTCCTCCAGGCCATGTGGGTGTAGCTGCACGTGTGTGACTGTGTTCAACCACGTTCCCAAAGTTGTTCCTTTCGAGTTTTGGTGCAGCTGTTTGCTTCCTGGATTCTGAGCAATTTATTTCAAAGTCTCTCCCGTGCTTGTCTCCTGACCTCTTGTAACAAAATACAGTCCTCTTTTTATGACATCAGTTAAGGCTGTATTGTTTTAGATGTAAGCTTTAAAATAACAAAAGGATGGATGGTTCTGCAAATTAGAGCGCTGAACTGGGACTCAGATTTGGAGGGCTGTCTCATTGTTACATGGCTTTCTGGTGTAGTCTTTTAGCTAACTTATGTGATTTGTGGTTCTCCTTTTATACAACCAGGATAATATATTTCCTTTGTCTTCTCCAAGTTTATTGTGGTGCTCAACAGAATTAGACCCTTACCTCAAACGGGGCCTCTGACCATTGCTATGATACCAGTGATAACAAGCAGGTTTTGAGTTATACTGAACTAGCAAGGAAGGAGACATCTTTAGAGTAACTCCACACATTTCTAATTCCCAGTTTTGGAGTTGCTTCAAATCCTGTTTCAGTTTTACTGGGGTAAAACCACTTTACATTTTGGGTTGCTTCCCTCTGTGTTGAATATACTTCTTGGAACTACAGGATGATGAAGTGTGGTCAGTCTCTTGCCACTATAAAAAGCCAGAAACTTGTCAAATAATAATTCTCTCAAATGAGAAGATGAGCAAAATTAGATAAAAAGCAGGGTTTGCCTTTCCACAAACCAGGCAAGTGCAGAAAGATGCTGCTGCTGTCACAGCGACAGGTTACCTTGATACCTTTCAGAGAGTGGACACGGCATTTGTTCTTATTTCAGCTCATCCCATCTAGGTTGTCCAGTTGAATATCATGTTATATATGTGTATTTAACATGTTTATCTGTCAGCCTAGTACAGTTTTGACTGAGGTGAAGAATCACAGCTGTGAAGCAGAAGGGTCCTGCTTGTCACATTGTTCCCCATGTCACTGCAAAGCAGTGGTGTCTTTGCTGTAATTGCTGAAGGCACTCTTCCTCTTTTCAGTTAAATTCTTACCTGATCCCTTGATTGCTTTATTTCTGATGCTGGTAGTTTGGTAACTCCTAATGAGTCCTGACTGAAAAGTCATCAAAGTCATTCTTGGGTGTGAACTCAGAGTTTCTTAACCACATGGGCTTTTATTTCCATTTGCGTGGTGGAATTGGGAGGGAGGATCTATGTCAGAGTATCACTGACGCCTTAGAAGGGTGACAAGACCACAGTAACTCTTCCTAGGCAATTATGTATGAAAGGTTGTCAGTATGAGTAGTATGGGAAGTTAAAAGCCTTAATTTTCCTTTGGAATTGAAGCCCTAATGACTTTCCACTCCCACAGCTCATAAAGACCATGCTTCACTTTTGACCAAGAAAGAAAGGGGAGGGGATATCTTTTATTTCAGACTTTCTTCTGCAAAATTTTTATGAAAAAAACAGATTTATGAGTCACTGTTCTTTGTATAAAAGATGATTACTGGGGTATGAACCTCAGAAAAGTGACACTTTATGGCTTTGCCACTAGCCACACAATTTTGCTTTCTCTCTTTTCAATTATTTAAGTTAAACAACATCTCAATTTGAAAAGACTAATTGTATTTGTGTTTGTTGTTTGCCTTATACACTAATTATTTTCTCTATGTAAAGCTAAACAGCAGAGAGGGGAAGAGAAAGGATCATCTCAAATGAATGCTCTCTAATTTTCAAAATGATGGGTGTAGATCCTGTGGGGTTAAGTGAAGTGTTGTATTCAGTCACATCCCTCACTTGCAGTGTAGTAAGGAAGAGAAACTGGATCACGCAAATCCTTTTGTTAACTCTAGGAACATAATTAACTTCCTCTGGAAATTTGTCCTTTAAAAACAAGGCCTTTACAAGCCCTCTAAACATCCGTGTTGTTTAATCTGTGCTTAAAAGGAAAGCTACATTTTTATCCACTTCTGTGTGTTTTGTTGTTGTGGTTTTTGTTTTTTTTTTTTTTTTTCCCCAAGAAATAAGGGAGCATTTTGTAGCTCAGTAGCATCTGCTGCCTAACGCAAGTGAGAGCCCGGGGCAGGATGTTGGTAGAGGTGGCATGTGCAGGTGCCTGTCCTGCTTTGGCTCTGTAGGTCCTGAGCTCTCATGGTGGCAAGTGATCCACAGCATCTTTGTCTTTGTGGGTCCACCAGGGATGCTGAAGGGCATCTTCTGTTCAAAGCACAGGTGCTCAGCATTTTTGGAGTATTAAGTATTCTTAGAGCAAATATTCTTCATTCTTGGAAGTGGCTGAGGTGACTAGCTAATTTTTTTGGCCATGGGGCTGTATTCTTGAGAAAGCATCACTCCAGAGCTGTAAATGCCCTCTGTCCATAGCAGCACAGGTCAAACAAGTTTTCTGATCCCACAGCTGTGGAGACAAGTTTACTTAGAGACCTGCAAGATGAGGAATGGATCATGTAAACAGCAGCTGATGCAGTTGTTGGAAAAGCCTCTATTTCTTCTTTCTTCCTGTTACAGCATCTTGGCCATGTTGGTCAGAGAAGGTTTTCAGTGGAAGATCTGCTCTCCTGTGCTTCATTCTGCCTTATTTGGATAAAAACTACAGGACTGTCTTTTTAAAATTCTTCTTCTATTTGGCAGTGTAAAGTGAAGGAAAGACAGTATTTTTGGGACAGCCTTGGAACTGCCCCTGTAAAACGAATGCTGTTTAAAGAGTAAAACTCCCTGACTCTGTTATGTTCAAGGCTGGCCATATTTGAATTTGATCTTTTTTTTTTTTATACAGGAGAGATTTCATGTGTGAACTTAAACCAAAACTGTGTCATGCAGAAAGGGACAGGTTTCTTCTGTTGAAAACAACATCTGTAGAGCTGGAGGGAAGGGCTGGGCTGCGTGGAGTTTGTGTCCTGGCATGGGGAGCCACAGAGGTGCTGACTTCCTGGGGCTGCTGTGGGAGGGTAGGGAGCAAGAGGGCAGTTGGGGGCAGAACTTTCATCAGGTTTGTGCTGTGCCTGGGGGGAGAAGATATTCTCAGTGTGTGAGGAGTGGGCAGCAAGAGCTGCCTGCCTAGCTCAAGATGGGGTTGGAGACCACCACAAAGGGATGTGGCAGCAGTCGAATGAGGGGATGGAGTAAATCACTGCAAAAGTGTGGTTTGGGAGCTGGCTGTTATTTTTAACAGCTGATTTTGTTGAACTGGATTGAACTCCCTCCAGCTCAGCATTGATGATGGTGCCTGGAGCTATGAAGACTGTATTTTGATCAGCAAGTCAAAAGCAAGTGTACCACTAGTTATGAATACATTTTCAGAATTACAAGCAAAGGAGATCTCAGAATAATAATGGGCAGAAAAAGTTGCCTGAAGGAACCAGTTTCCTTGATAAATGTGGAAGAGGTGTGGACTTGAACTTTGCACTCCTTCCCATATCAGCTTTTTAGAAATGTGCCAACAGATCTAGAATCTTGAGTTTTGAACTTGTTAAAATCCTGAATAGACATAATGTAATATGGCAGGAAAACCAATAATGTTGAGGTTTTGAAAATACTAGTGGTTCAGTTGTAGATGTGTGATGTGGGTTAAAAAGGGGCATGTGTGTCCTGTGCTGTATATCGCTGACCCAGTTGGTTATTCAGTGATGAATTCTGATCTGGATTTTTCGAATGACAGATCTGGGTTCTGAAGTGCTGATGATTAGATTAAGACAGTGTAGTAAACCTTAATGGTGCATGAAGAGCTACTGCTGGATTTGCAGTAATACCTACTTTTCTGCCTTAGAACAGCATGAATAATACTTTATGGTTGTATAACTCCTTCCAGACAAGGAGTCTAGGAGTGCTTTGTAAACGCTAATGAGTTTGGCCTCATAGCATATTTATAAGTCTGAGAAGAAGCATTATTCCCCTTTTTTACAGTTGGGATGTTGACTAGCCTAAGTATGCAAAGAGCAGGCAGCAGAGCTTTCATCTGCTGACCCTCAGTCCTGGGCCTTATCTGCAGGACTCGGTAGGGTTCCTAAGTGTGTCTGAGCCATGCTCAGAAATTTACTGCAGATTCATTCCAGAGAAAAGGTTGGGTTTTTTTGCAAACCTCTGAGTGTCCTTTGTAAAGCAAAAAGCATTGTAATTATTTGATGATAATTTTGTGCTTGCCGTTTTGTTCTACAGCAGCAGAGATTGAAATTAATCCTCTACTGGAATGAAATCAGATTGGGCATTATGAATATTGTTTCCTTGCCCAGAACAAAGAGACTTAGTTAATGTGAATGCAAACTTCTGTTATCTTTACGTGGGAGTTGCAGGTGGGTAAGGAATGTGAGGTCAGAAGGATTGGGAGCAGATAATTGCTGGTGTCAAAGGGCAGTGAGAGTGATGCCTGTGAAAAACGCCTTGCAAAGTAGGTGGGATCAGACTCTGCAATGGGCACACACAGATCCTTAGCAGCTTTCTCAGATGTTCATCCCAGAATGTCTGCATTATTTCTACAGATTTATGTAGTAGGATGTTCTGCAACATAAGCACTGTGTGGATTGTAGATAAATTTCATAAATATTTTGGGTGTGAATTTGGTGACACTTGCTGTAAAGACAGGTCTAGAGGGATAAGTCCCTCTTTAGCTGTAGGGTAAGCATATGCAAGCAGATGTTTCACATAGTGCTTTCACATCCCTAACCTGAAAAACTGCTTCCAGATCTCACTGCTTTTTCTTGGACTGGAGACCAGTGAAGATCCCAGCAAAAGGGTCTGTGAAGTTCTAGATGTGGAAGTGGTGATCTCCATGATGTGGTTGTTAGAATTAGCAGCATTTCTGATCTGATAGAATCATAAAATAGTCTGGGTTGGAAGGGACCGTTAGAGATCATCCAGTCCAACCCCCCTGCAATAAGCAAAACTTCAACCTGATCAGGTTTCTCAAAGCTCCATCCAAACTAACCTTGAGTGTTTCTAGGGATGGGCATCCACCCCCTCTCTGGGCAACGGGTGCCAGTGTTTTACCACCCTCATTGTAAGAAATGCCTTTCTCAGATTTAATCTAAATCTACCCTCTTTTAGGTTATAACCATTACCATTATCCCTGTTATGTCCAAAAAGGCCCTAATAAAGACTTTGTCCCCATCTATCTTATAACCTGCCTTTAAGTACTAAAGACTGCACTGAGGTCTCCCAGCAGCCTTTTCTTCTCCAGGCTAAACAAACCCAACTCTCAGCTTTTCCTTGTGGAGAGCTGTTTCAGCCCCCTGATCATTTCTGTGTCTCTCTTCTAGACCTGCTCCAGACGTGGACAAACAAGTCCATGTCTTCCTTTTGTGAAACTGTGTTCAATGTGTTGCTGCACTTCAGCCCTGTGTATCACTGAGTCAAGTGCCATTAAAGCAGTTGCCTCTTCCTTATGACTGGACTGAAATTTCTGTCTGATTCTGGCATATTAAATGCTATATTGGCATGTGATTAAATGCTATATTGGCGTGATTTTTCCTTATCTGGCTACTTCTGGAATGCAGCTTAGTCTTAACTCTTCAGCACAGAACAAAAGCTTTCCTGAAACTGTTTGCACATGGCTACAAATAGAAACCTCAGGTGATTGGCAAGAGGTTTTGGCAAGTCATGCAGATACACGGGCTATTTCAGTGTGTGGTGTGGCATCCTTGCAGAGCTGGGGGCAGGAGCATCCTGTAGGGAGGCTCTAGTTGACTGTGCAGTGCTTAATCTTTCTAATACACCCCATAATGTGTAGTGGAAGATCTAGATAATGCAAGAAAACAGTTATTTATCTGGGATTAACCTATATAAAACATTTGCATTGAGCAGAAACTAGGCCAGAATACCACTCAGTCTGATGAGGAGTGGTTGAGGGACCTGGGGAAAGGAAGCTCAGTTCCTTATTGCTGTCTACAGCTACCTGAAAGGAGGCTGGAACAAGGTGTAGGCTGGTCACTTCTCCCAGATAACAAGTGATAGGAAAAGAAGAAATTAGCTCAAGTTGTACCAGGAGAGGTTGAAATTGATATTAGGAGAAATTTCTTCAGCAAAAGGCTTGTCAGGCATTGGAACAGGCTGCCCAGGGAAGTGGTGGAGGCAGCATTCGTGGAGGTATTTAAAAGACATGTAGATGTGGCAGCTGTGAATAAGGTTTAGTGGTGGACTTGGCAGTACTGGGTTAATGTTTGGACTCAATGGTATTCAAGGATCTTTTCCAACTAAAATGATTTGATAATTCCATCGTCCTGTGAATTGCAGTGTGGTAGATTTTCTAAAATCAAAAGAGCCTTTGTGGTTCTTTCAGTGAGTGGACATTAGCTCTGGATTTTGTCTTAGTACCCCTTTTTTAGTTTGTACCACTTGACTTAGTACTTGAGCTTAGTTCTACAGTCTATGTGTATTGATGTTCTTGTATTAAAAAAAAAAGAAAGAAAAGAAATCAACTTTAGCTTCCCAAACACACCAAATAAGTAGAGCATGTGGAGGTATTTAAAAGACGTGTAGATGTGGCAGCTGTGAATAAGGTTTAGTGGTGGACTTGGCAGTACTGGGTTAATGTTTGGACTCAATGGTATTCAAGGATCTTTTCCAACTAAAATGATTTGATAATTCCATCGTCCTGTGAATTGCAGTGTGGTAGATTTTCTAAAATCAAAAGAGCCTTTGTGGTTCTTTCAGTGAGTGGACATTAGCTCTGGATTTTGTCTTAGTACCCCTTTTTTAGTTTGTACCACTTGACTTAGTACTTGAGCTTAGTTCTACAGTCTATGTGTATTGATGTTCTTGTATTAAAAAAAAAAAAAGAAATCAACTTTAACTTCCCAAACACCCAAACAAACACACCAAATAAGTAGAGCACAATTAATATAATCTTTTTAACGAACAGGTTGGCTGGTTATCAGTACTCCTTATGAAGAATAGCCTGCCTGTTTTTCCAAACTCCTCCTCTGTTAGTGGTGCACAAGGCATTCTCCTGAAGATTTATTATGGTAGGAGCTACAGAGTAATCCTTGGTAAATAGATTTATACATGTGACACTCTATTGAATGGGAGATTTATACTTGGCTATTCTATTGCTGCTCATTACCATATGATGTTTCATTGAATGCAAGAAAGAAAAGAAATCAACTTTAGCTTCCCAAACACACCAAATAAGTAGAGCACAATTAATATAATCTTTTTAACGAACAGGTTGGCTGGTTATCAGTACTCCTTATGAAGAATAGCCTGCCTGTTTTTCCAAACTCCTCCTCTGTTAGTGGTGCACAAGGCATTCTCCTGAAGATTTATTATGGTAGGAGCTACAGAGTAATCCTTGGTAAATAGATTTATACATGTGACACTCTATTGAATGGGAGATTTATACTTGGCTATTCCATTGCTGCTCATTACCATATGATGTTTCATTGAATGCAATTACATGTCTGCCTCTACTCTTTAAAGTCCAGAAAGGTTTCGCAATATTACCATCTTCCTCTGCTCAGCAGAGGCTCACAAAGAGGCACTTTCCCGTGTGATGGATGGGGTTTGAGGGTGGCTTTGTCCCTGGTAGGCCTGGATGTTTGAGGGAAGGTGGGTTTTGGCTGTTAGCAAGACTCATGGAGCTGTCCTGCTGAAGGTGTTTGAGTTTTGCTCAACTTTGCCTGAACTCTTAAAGATTTGCACTGCAGAACTGACCTGGTCTTATAGGTTGTTAATTGTGAAGATCTTTGTAACTCCTACAAGTTTTAAAGAGGCGTAGGTCTTTCCTCATGATGAATTTAGTGTAGCATATTCATTACACCAGCTCAAGATCACAATATTTTCTCTGACACTAGAAGGATGATTCAGATTTTTATTAGCTGATATTTTTCACCTAGTTTCTGTGGCCCGTATTTTACTGTTTGCTGCCATTATCTACTACATTTTTAATCAGAAAACATGAAATCAAAATAATTATTTTCCTGCTTTGGAAATCAACACAATGTGAAATCTTTTCAAAACTGTACCCTAAAGCAATGGGGTTTGCTTGATATTTTATTTAGTGCAGATATTTTGTGAGACACCTTGGCTATACTGAGGTCTGTGGCAAAACTTTCATTGGCTTTGAAAGGACTGGGACTTTACTTCTTATTTTCTGTTTGCCTGTAACTTTTCGTTCCTGGCTATTGCATATTACCTCTTTAATGATTTGTCTTCAACATGGCTTTTAGAAACTATGACCTTTTTTGTCCATTACTTTTCATTTTCTGTTTGCCTGTAACTTTTCGTTCCTGGCTATTGCATATTACCTCTTTAACGATTTCTCTTCAACGTGGCTTTTAGAAACCATGACCCTTTTTGTCCACGGTCAAGCCCTGTGTTGCTGCACCCCTGTGCTCTGAGACCTCATTCATAAACATCTCTCCGAGCAGGGCTCTTTATGCCGTGTCCAGGGATGCGAGAGAATCCCGAACAATAGCGAGGCCGAGACAAAAGCCGGCATTGTGGAGAGGGCGCCGGGGCGGGAGGGCTGAGGGGCCCGGGAGCCTCTCCGGGCCGGGACCATTGTGCCCTAATTGGATTGCTGCTGGTGCGGCCGGTCCGAGGGAGCGGGACCCGCCGGGGCCGCTGCATTAAACCCGGCCGCCATTGGGGGAGGCAGATGACCTTTAGAGTCCGTGCTGTTGAGCGAGACCTAATACGGTGCGAATGCACCAGGTTGCAACTTTATTAGTGATTAGACCCAGAGATAAGCCGCAGCACATTGCCTAATCTGCAGAGTCTAATTCCAGGCATGGAAGCCGGGGATGCTGATGCAGGCCGAGCGCCTGCTCAGGCCGGGGGAGCTGCGGTGGCTGTAGGCAGCGTGAGAGGGAGTTTCTGAGGGACCCGGGTGTGCTGATCAGCCCCTGCTGAGGGGAAACTTCTGAGGGACCTGGGTCTGGGGCAGATTCTGATCAGCCCCTGCTGAGGGGGAGATCTGAGGGACCTGGGTGTTGTCATCAGCCCCGCTGAGAGGGAATTTCTGGGTGACCTGGGTCTGGGGCAGGTTCTGATCAGCCCCAGCTGTGGGGGAGAACTGAGGGACCTGGGTGTGCTGAGCAGCCCCTGCTGAGAGGGAGTTTCTGAGGGACCTGGGTGTGCTGATTAGCCCCTGCTGACAGGGAGTTTCTGAGGGACCTGGGTGTTCTCATCAGTCCCTGCTGAGAGGGAGTTTCTGGGTGACCTGGGTCTGGGGCAGGTTCTCATCAGCCCCAGCTGTGGGGGATGCTGGCGCAGGGAGGCAGCCACAGAAGGTGTGGAACTGGGGGCAGAGCCATACAACTGGTGACTTCAAACCCAGCTTAACATTTGCTACAGCTGATCAAGAATATTCACACTGACCAAGGGTTGCTCCTTTTGGACGAAAATAAAGGTGCAGGCTACAGGTTCAAAGTGACTTGTAGAGTATTTAAGAGGGAAACAAGCTCTTCCACATTTCAATTTTTGCATCTGAGGCTGTTCCAGGTGCTATTCTGAGTTTTTTGTCTTCTTTTTAGACTGGACTCCCTTTCCTGTGATCCAGGATAATGTCCTAGGTGGGTTTGGCCCGTGGTGATTGATCCATGCTGGATGTATTAGTCTGTGACTGAATCCTAGTAATGTGTCTGCATGAATGGTGGTGGAAAATGTCAGAGGTTGCAGGCAAGATGAATCACCATAGGCCAAAGGCTAAGACAGCACAGCAAGTGTGATGCTGTGGTATGCTCTGTTATTGGTTTTCCTCCAGGGACTGCTCTTTGAGGAGCTTTGGCCTCACGGTGTGTTGCAGAGACCTGCTGCTTGGTGCCATCCTTTAAAGCATAATGTGGGAGCCTCCAGTTGGGATCGTATGCAGATCTTGGGCTGTGTTACAAATATATGCATTGAAATGTTTGGCAGATTCACTCTGCAAATCCAGACAAGCCCATGCAGCCCAAACTTTTAAATCTGTGGCTTGGAAATCTGCCTCTCACAGCCACTGCAAACTGCCTTGCTCTGGACTCTATTGGATGGCATCTGTCTTTTCTTCAGACCCACCTGGACAAGTACACAAATATGATCTAAGAAACTAGCTTGCTAATAGCCAAATCCTCAAAACTTTGTTGTTTGGAGGAGCTGGTTTTGACCTTTATTTGGGCAAATGGGTATTAAACTAATCCCACCCAATCTCTGTGGTGACAGGATGACCTATTTCTTTTTAATCTTATAAAATTAAGTTGTTAAAGTTACTGCATCTCACTGTTTTTGCCCCTTGCCTCCAGGCAAAACCCATTTGGGATTCCTGCCTCTCTAGTTTTTCTCTTAGCCCTTCCTGTGTTTTGACTTGTATTTTGGAACACCTGGTTCTGTATTTGGGACTGAAAAGGGGTGAGAAGCTTCATTTGTTGTAAGAGAAGTATCACTGGGCTAACATATACCCCCAGGCGGTAGCAGGCCACAGAAGTTAGAGATTCTGGAGAAACCAAAATCTTGTCTTTGTGCTGTTAATTTTTTTAGTTTGTTGGAGGGAATTTGGAGATGTTAAATTCTCCAGTGGTCTGTTCAGGACTGGGAAGTGACCTGGGCAAGGCCTGGCTGTAGGTGAGACCTTGGCAGGTCCCAGGTCAGCATCCCTGTCCCTGGGAGAGCACTTTGTTGTGTTTCTATGTCAACTTACCTGTGGCTTTGCATTGTTTTCCCTTTTATCACCCAGCCAGGGCTTGTTGTTGGACCTTTGCCTCCAGAGTTTTGGAGAGAAGCCACTGACTTCCCTTTCTCTCTGTTAATGCAAGGCAGCTTTGCATTAACTAATCTTCTTCTCTGTTCTAAAAAGTGTGAATCAAGAGAAGTTTCTCTTGCTTTAAGTAAATGTTGGACTGGACTTGATTTTGTGAAGTCAAAATCTGTGAATAGCAAATGATACAAACTAAATATCAGGTGCCAGGTGGCCTGTCCAAGCCATTTGGGCATCTTACCCGGAGGTGTAAAGTGGATATTGTTCTGCCAGCCTTGTGTTTCATGCATCACCTTCCCTCAGGATAGGTTTATGCTTTGTTCTGGAGGTGCTTGGAGAAGGTGAAGCAGGAGCTGAAGCGGAGAGAAGTTGCTCAGCCCACAACTTCATGTCTTGTTTGTGGTGGGTGGTGTGTGAGGGTTTCCTGGACAGATGCAAATTTTGGATTTGTAGGTCCGTTTTTTGTTTTCTGCTTGCATGCTTTACTCCAGAGCAGTGTTACTGCTGCTGTAGACACCTCCTATGCCATAGCTTCTGCTGGAGCTGATTGGAGCAGGATTGCTCCTAAAGCCTTAAGAGAAGCCTAAAGCCTTCTACCTCAGAAAAGGGGAACTCTAAGAGAGCTCGGTTGTCTTAGAAGGTGGTGTTGTGTCTTCTTCCCACCCAGTTCCTTGACGGTAAGGACAGCAGAAGCAAGACACTTGAGAGAACAGCTGAATTGGTCCTGTGAGCAAGCATTCATGTCAAGCAGGATTGCTCCTAAAGCCTTTTACCTCAGAAAAGGGGAACTCTTAAGAGAGCTCGGTTGTCTTAGAAGGTGGTGTTGTGTCTTCTTCCCACCCAGTTCCTTGACGGTAAGGACAGCAGAAGCAAGACACTTGAGAGAACAGCTGAATTGGTCCTGTGAGCAAGCATTCATGTCCTGGGAGGAGGTTTAGTGAGCAGCAGGCTCCTGAGCACCTGCTGGCAGCTCCTTTCAGGTGCTGCATCCTCTGCTGCCAGCCCTCAGCCACCTGCAGCCATGGGGGCTTCCAGCACCGTGGGGTTGGGAAATACTTTGTTTGCTAATCTCCAGACAGTGTGGCCTTGGTTAGATAAATCCATGCCCATAGGCAGCTTCCTGGGGCTCATTATAATACTAATTCAATTGAATTCCTAATTAGAGACCGGTGGTTTCGTGTAGGTATTTGAAGTTGGTGTAACTTTCTTAGGGTGGAGGAATCATCCACTGAAAGCTGCTTTGGAGACAGAGGCAGAAATGAGATGGAAATCTAAAAAAGGATGTCTATAAAATAAAACATCCATTGTAAGTGTGTTGTATAGCTGGTGTATTACTTCAGATCAGTCAGGGTTTGGAATTATTATTTTAGTTGACTTTTTGTGTGCAAAAATGTCCGTAGATGAGGAGATACTTCTACCTTGAAATACTAGGAAGGAGAGTTTTCAAGTCCAAGTCCAGTGTTTCTCTCTTGGAGTAGGTGAGAGGGCTGCATCAGATAATTTGAATTGTGATTAAATAAAAACGGGCTTCAAGAGACAGAGAGAATCCAAAACAAGCCTTGTCTGATAACTATGGAGAAATTCAAGCAGGGCCCCTCTTTGACCATTCAGGGTTGGATATGTCCGAAACAAGCAGAACAATAATTAATTATAGCCCATGTATTTTAATTTTGTAAAGTGGAAGAAGCAATCTGTCTACACTGTACCATGTCCTGGTTAGGCTTGTGATCTCTTCTATTTATATTGCCTCTTCTGTTTGAAAGGGCTGCTTTAGAAGGGTTTAGTTCAGGGAGTGTTTGTGCATGTGTTTTTGTGTTGGTGTTGCACTCTATCATTGCTCTAATGGGTCTCTGGGGAATGTGATACAATAGTTAATGCCAGCTATGCTGTTAAAGAATAGCTCTTTCAGGAAGGAAGTGAAGAATAATTTATGTACAGGAAAACAGAGCAGGTATACAGAGAACAATAAAATGGATAAGCTGTGATTTCATTAAAACAGTTGAGCCAAAAGTGGCTTGGACTCCATGATGCCTGCTGGTGCCCTCCTGCCAGTGGCAGTTCCATGAGGATGCTCCATGGATGGCCTGTGGCTGGGGCTCCAGGGGCTTGAATGCTCAGGAGGACACAGTGAGGAGTGGGCCAAAACCCAGAGTTGTTCAGCCAGTGCTGACATATGCATTCAGCAGCCCAAATGCAGTGTCCTTGCCCATGCACTGCCAAAATCCTGCACTGGTAAGGGTTTCAGGAGGGAAAGAATGTTACCCCTAAGTACAATTCTGGTGTGAGGAGCAGTGGTGGAGCTTGTTTATACAGAGAATGGATTATAAGCTGTGATCTGCCTTTTGATTGTACCAATATGCTCACTCTTATCTAAATAGATTTGTGCATTAGCGTACTTAATTATCTGCTGGACATTCTCAACTTTTGTTTGGATAGCCTTCCTTTTGTATTTAAAGGTAAATAAATACTGATAGAGTAGATTGGGCTCCATGTGGGCTATGGCTTGAACAGGAGTCTCTGCTGTGGCTGTGCTCCTGTGAGCTCCTCAAATAAACAGAAACCT
Organism: Passer montanus; assembly: GCF_014805655.1. Classification (NCBI taxonomy): domain Eukaryota; kingdom Metazoa; phylum Chordata; class Aves; order Passeriformes; family Passeridae; genus Passer; species Passer montanus. The sequence continues at coordinate 6,297,951 of NW_024367372.1, forward strand.
TCTCCAGTGCTACCGGGAGTACTCCCCCACGACTGATTTTAAAAGTAACCTATAAATCAAAAGCGTATCACTCTCTTTGCTCTAGCATTTCACTTTTAGAGGTGGTTTACTTTTGCAGTGCACAGCTGAAATGGCAGCTTTTGAGTAGTCCTTTCCTTTAGTCACAGACATGTATTAAAGTGTAAATACATTTGCACGAGAAGTGGTATCCTGTGTCTAAGCTGTTGGGAAGTGATCACTGTTTATCTTGTCATAGAAACTTCTTACCCTTTCTGCAGGCTTCACCTGGCCACCCCCACCTCCCCTTCCCTGAGCCCCAGCCCCTCTCTCCCCATTTCATGTGTGTGGTGGCCTCTTAAACAGAGAAGGCATGAAAGCAAAGAAATCCCAGTTGCAATCTTGTAAAGAAACAGACCACCTATGTGATGGGGCACCTGGGCACGTAGGTCAGCAGTATATTTTGAGAATGTGGATTACCTGTGGTGGGGCTGCAGTTCACATTCCCATATGACAGGGGATGGGATAATGCTATCTGGTACCTCTGGCTATAGCACCCTATCGCTTTTCTACTGAAGTTCAGACGGTAATTTTAAACCATGGGAAAATATTTTTTCTCTTTGAAGAGTATTGTTAGTCACTTGAAGTCTCCTCCCTTGTTCCTTTGCTGAGTGCATCAGCCCTCGATCAGATTGCGGGGAGCCCAGGATTCCCTGGTGCTGTGGGAGGGGACTGCCCACGGCAGGGGACAGAGGGGATTGGCATTGCTTTTCTTCTGGGTTTGACTCATGTGATTGTGCTGCCCTGTGTTTGTGAGGGCAGGAATGCGACAGACACTTTTTGAGTTATTCTTGGATCAGATTAGCCAACATTTCAGAAGAGAACTTCTGCAAATTCACAAATTACAGTTAGGTCAAGAAAATACTAATTGGCTGCAATTTTCCTTCTACCCCTTCTCACCTCCCAGCGTATCTGTGTTCCCTCACTGAATAATATTCCACCTCTCTGGAAATGTAGTCAAATGACTGCATGAATTTCAATGGAAGTGTCATTACAGTAAAAATGCTTAGTGTGTTATGTACTGCCAGGTGTTATTGGCACAGGGGGGAAATCTGCACTTTAACAGATCCTTGGCTTAATAAAGAAGTGAAAATGATGCCTGGTATCTTGGTTAGTTGGGGTTTTTTTTAAATGAAAAAGCTATCCCTGATCTCTTATGAACAATGCACAGTCACTATAAAGTACTTGCATTTCAATAGTACTGTTTTTTTCTCTCAGTGCTGGGTTGAGGGAGATCTGATAATGCAATCCAGGGTGGAAAACCTTGAAAACTTGAGCTGTTAAAATAAAACACAACGTGCTGTGTTGCACTAAAAGATAAGGCTATAAAGGTGTGGTGCTTATTTTTGTGGGTTTTTCTTTTCTAGAGGCAAGAGGTGGGTTTGACAAAGTCAGAGCAGGGAGTGGCGTGGAGGCAAACTTGTTGCTGGTGGAATTGCGCTCATTACGATTGTGTGCTACCAGGCCATAGATCCATTTATGTTTGTTAGAAATATTAGGTCTCTTCTAGAAGATAATGAGTGATGGTAGGAAGCAACTTGTGAGATTAATGTAGTACCTTTTTGAAGCTTTCTGCCTTTTTTTCCTAAGCTCCTGGGAGCTGTTTCCACCGAATACCTCTCCAGTCCCGGGGAGGGTAAGGAAATCCCCGCCTGCAGCCGGGTGTGTGCCAGGCGTGATGTTGCTGTTATGGTAAAAAACAAACCTCCAAAAAAAAAAAACTCCAACAAAACCAGAGCTTGTGCAGCTTCAAAGGAAAGGCAGGGCTGTGGCAAGGGTATGCTGAGAATCTGACCCTGGGAGCACAAAGCCAAAAGGGCAGCGGCAGGAGCAGGTTATGGCCATCCTGGCACAGCGGCTGTCAGGCTGTTTGTTCAGTTGCAGTTTAATTAAAAGCTGGGGTGGTTGCAGCCACATTGTTATTTATTTATTTGTGCTGGTAGAAGCTCTTCTCTTTAGGAAAGTTTAAGTTTCTGGGAGGGAAGTGGTCTGAGTGTTGAACAAGCTTTTCTAAATAGCTTGTGGCATTGCCTGCTCTCCAAGGACCTCAGTCCCATCTTCTTTGGTGGGCATGGTCCAGTGATAATCTCACAGATACAAAACTGACGGTAATGTCGTTTAGATAGAATTAATTTTTATAGTATTGTAGAAATATTTAGGTTGGAAAAGGCCCCAAAGATGACTGAGACCAGTCCTTAACACAGCACTGCCAAGTCCACCACTAACCCATGCTACTAAATGCCTCATCTGCACCTCTGTTAAGTACCTCCATCATTTTCCTGGGCAGCCTGTTCCAATGCTAGATGACATTTTACGTGAAGAAAGCTTTCCTAAAAACCAGTCTAAACCCCTCCTGGAGCAACTTGAGACCATTCCCTCTTGTTTTTATTAGGATCATCTCCTTCTACTGGAAGCTAGAGACACAGAAAATGCCCTTTCTTGGTGAGGGAATATTTTCCTTCCCTGGTGCAGATGCCAGGCCAAAGCTCACTCTCTGCCATTTGTGTCCCTGCCTTGTTACTGCTGTTTCTGTTCCAGAAGGTGAAAGCACCAATTCAGATATCTGTGTGATCCAGTTAGATCTGGGCAGGCACAAACATTCCCAAAAATGTGATAAACTGATAGATTTTTTTCGAAGCGTTAGAGTGCTGTCAATCCATTCATACCAGACAATTTTTAGATCTATTTTGTTTCTGTGCACCAAGGCCTGTGATCTTGATGACATTTGTGATTTGACTTTTTTGTGAGGTATTCAATTAGAATATTGCATTAAAATTCTGCTGTCTTTAATGATACATACTCATGTACAGGCAGGTAATTACACATAATTTTCATGGGTTTTTTCTGAGATAGACAACAATCTTCACGTATACTAGGATGAGTGACACAGAACAATCTTTCATCGAGTATGCCTTAATTAATACAAATGTTAACTAGTCTTACAAATAAGTCTCATTTAAATGTCAAACATTTGTTATTCTTTGCCTATGAGTAATTTTTCTTGCTTGCATGTGTGTGAATTAAGCATATGTTTTGAAATCATTAAGTATCCGAGGTCACAACTAAAAATAGGGAGGTACATTGTTTGTTTGCCATCAAGGGTAAAAGAAATTCTTGATTGCAGACACTTTCTTGCTGTGTGGTGTTCAAGGGAGAGAGAAGTGCTCTGAAGCATTTGTGTGGAGCTATGGGACCTTCCTGAATGCTGGAATTCGTAGGTTAGGGAAGAATTTTTTACTTTTCATTACAAATTTCATTGTTTGTTCAGTCTGCACCAGAACCATCGCTGTATGGGCGTCATTCCCAGCTGCAGAGCTGCGAATCCAGATATGCTACTTCCAAAAAGGATGAGTGACAAGTCCTTCTATTTGCTTTCCCTCTGTATTCACCAGTGTATTTATCCTATTGCCAAATGATCAGCAGAGAAGTAGTTACAAACCTTTGCATTTCAATAGTCTTTATGTGGAAATCCTGGTCCCGTGTCACAGTGACCAGGGGAGCCTGCCCTGCTGCAGGCTGACACAGAGCAGCTCTTCTGCTGCTGGGGTGCTCAATCTGAGGTAGGGCAGGCTGCTGGTGGCCTGCTTCAGCCCATCAGTGCGGGTGGGAATACTTGGAAGGGTCATTGGTCAGGATGTTTGGAAGTGTCTCTGTTGGGGATTCTTGGAAAAGTCCTTGTTGGAGATTCTCAGAGAAGTCCTCAATAAGGACACTTGAAAAAGTTCTGGCATGACCAATTCTTTAAGCTATTTATCTGGAATGGATGATGGTTTTATTTCCTTCAGGGATCTCTCACTTGCAGCTTTTGCTATTTTAAGGGGTGAAAAGCGAGGTTTTCCTGTAGTGAAGGAGGTGAAAAAGGAAGGTTTTGTAGGAAGCCACAAGGCAAGTGCCAAGATGCTGCTTTCCAGTTGTGCTTTAAGGCTTTGTGCAGCTGCTGCTGCTGGTAAGACAACTGGTTTATGAAAATGCTGCTGGAGCTGTAATCCTCTCATAAGCTTGGCCATGGGACTGTAAAAGCACCCAAAGGAAAACCAAGCTTGTTCTGCTGGAAAGTCCATCCAACACAGAAATGCTGGGTCTGGAGTGTTTAGACCTACAAGCCCCCTCATTGCTGCAAGCTCAGGAGAACTGGCTCTTGCCTGAGCTGGCTTTCCATGTCCTCTGTGACCTGGCCACTGAAGCTGCTGGATGAGATGGAGGTGCAGGAACTGAGTAAGTGTCAGAGCTGGAAACTGGAAATGATGCTCTGCGTCTAGGAATGCTACAGGGAAGAAGTCTACAAATGTTGGCCTTTCCTGCAAAACTTTTCATATCCATTTATACTTCTTCACCACAGCACGGCATTTTTTGATTCTGTTCTCTTTGTGGAAGAGACTAGGACAAGGTGAGGGTGAAGCTGCAAGGAGCAGTGGTCTGTGGAGGAATGCAGAAGTTTAAAGTGTGAAGCAGGGCTGCCAGGAACAAGTGGACTGGGGCAGTTGTTTTGGAGCAGAACTGCTCCCCAGGCAGCCTGGTGTGGGGCGAGACTGACCTGGCTCACCTCCTCCCCACTGCCAGACCCTCTGCTTCCTCTGATGCTTGGTACTGGGACCTGGGAAGAGGCCTCTGATTATTTTATTGCTGAGTTTAGGGCTGCTTCTGGAGCTGTCTTGAGCACGATGCCTTTGAGGAGGGTTAGCCTGTGCTTTGATTAGGCAATCTGTGCTTCGGGCAATAAAGAGCCTTAATTCTGCACTGAGAGTTTTGCAAAACAGACATGAGGCCTGGAAAAACAGATATTCAAGTCAAGGAGTTCATCCTGGGCTGCTCAGTTCCAGGCACAAGGTAGGAAAAAAGTATTTCAGTGGTTCTAATCCCTTGCAATATCATGGTCTTGGGTGACAACAGAAAAAAAAATTGCAAGATTTTGCTCCCCTGTAATGAAGGAAATGAAGAGTGACCCATTGGACTGTCCATAACCTCCCAACTTGTCAGGGATGCTCTCACAGATTCCCCTGCCAGCCTGGGTTCCTGCTTTGAAACACATCTGATTTATCTAATCTCTGCTAAAGCATCCTAAGTGATAAGGGATGCTTTTATTTCTCCATTCCTCCTCGTGCTGTCTGGGAGGCCGCAGTATTTCATAAAAGCACAAAGCTGCTGTTTTAGGCAGCAGCTTAGTAGGCTTGTTAGCTACTTGAATCAGGTGTCCTGTCTTCTTCCAGGTTTTGTGCAGGACTGATTCCACTGGCAGCAATAAATAACAGCAGTTCCCTGTTGTGCAGATGGGATATTAAATGGTCCTTGCTTGGGGTAGCGAGCCAGCCCTGGGGGTTACCCACAGTTGGGTTTCCAGTGGCTGCATTGAAATTTTTGGTGACACGGTCCTGTTTGTATCCCTCAGAGCTTGGTGTATATCAGGGGTGGCTGTCAAGCTCTGAATTGCCATCCCTTGAGCTGGGATTGCAAGCTGATCACTCTGCAGAGCTGCCAGAATGTGCCTGTGACATGCTCTGGGATGGACTTCAGCACCTGCTGGGCTCTGAAGTTGTACTTGTGGGGCCAGACTGGAGCTGCTCCCTCAGCCTGAGCCTTCCCCGGAGCCAAGCCAGCAAAATGGGTTCAAACAGGCTGCTGCTAATCTGCTTAATGTCTCGACATGAAATAGCACATGAAATAGCACATCGTCTGCTGCTGCTGGTGGGAAACAGGGCTCTTATCACTGCTGGTTTCAAGTGCCCAGTCACGCTGCCAAAACAGATACAATTCAAGTCACAGAGATGATCTGATGAAATTAAAATGAAAAATTTGGCTTATTTATTTATTTATTTATTTATATTTAAGACAAGTCATCCTTCACTCAAAAGAGCTGAACTCCTCAAAAAAAAAAATCTCCAGCCTTCAGCTGTGGCTCATTTGATGCCTTTCAGTCTCTTTTTGTGGTTCTTCTCTGAAAGGAGAGCTGAGGGTGAGTGCAATGCTGGGAGGGAGGAAGAGCACATGGTGCTTGTCCTGCTCTGTTCTCACACGCTTCCAGGACTGGGAGGTGGAGGAATGGGAGCCTCCCAAGGTGTGTCATTGCTGCAGTACATACGCAGGTCTGTGGGCTTGGTGCCTGCGTCTGGTGTTTGTTTGCTCTCTCCTGTGCTGTTCCTTCTGTCCTTCACTGCAGGAACATGCTGTACATCACTGTTCTTGGTGGAAGGAGCGTGGTGGAGGTGTTGAACTTGTGTGATGGCATCAGAGTAAAGATGGAAGGGGCTGTTTCTTCCTTGGCTGCACTGGCATTGTTGTGGTGATGTGACTTATGTGTGTTTAGACAAGGCTTTGGGCAGAAAAGTGGTGTTTTGGAGATGGTTGGCCTGATGGAAGAAGTTGCTGTTCCCTGCAAAGTGAGACCAGCTCATTAGTGCGTCTACTGATCTGCCAATGGAGCGCAGGTTGCCTGGATGAACTCTTCACTTTCCTTGGCCAGAGCCAGCAGTCAAGCTGCTGGGGCAGAAGTCTGCATTTTGTTATAAAGGGAGCAATAGGCATTTGTGATTTTGTTTGTTTAAATACATATTATTGAAATTAAAGTAAATCATAAAACAGCAGCAAAAAAAGGCAGAGAAGCAGCAAGAAATGAAGATGTGAAGGAGGAAGAACATCAGGAAAGTCTAGAAGAGATGAAAATGTAGACAGGATCTAAGAAATAAATGCAAGGCAAAGGTGTGGTGAGACATGGCTTTCCTTGAGCACAGGGGGTGCAGACCCTCTCTCACAGGCCGTGGGAGCCATGGCTGTGGGTGCACTGCAGGATCTGTCTGCCTTGGAGGTAGTGAGTGATCTCCCAGGTCAGGGTCCAGCCTCCTAACTCCCCTTCCATCAGCAGGGGTGCAGTCTGAGAAAGGACCATTTGCTGAGCACTAGAAGAGACCAGCCATACAGCTGTGATCTCATAGTGAAAGAGTAGAGACTTCAGTGGATCTTTTCTTTTCCTTGTGTTTGAAAAAAAATAGAGATGAGAAGCCTTTTCTGAAGCATCTTGGTCTTTTCAAAGCCTACAGAAGATTTATTTTTGCCTGTTCCACCTATTTGAAAAGATGTGGGAAGACAGGTAGTGCTCCACAGCACTCATCAATGTGTGCTTGAGCTCTTGGTACAATAGCTAATGAGATTGCTATCAAAACCTAGTCAGTGATTTTTAACCAGGGTGGCTGCTAACATCAGGCTTATGGAGTGCTCTGGGATTTGAATAAAACTTTGTGTTTTTATAAGATATTACTCTCCATGCTTTAATAAACAGCATTTCATTGTCACAGCTTAAGAATGTCCAACTCCTTCATCTGAGGGCAGCATTTCAGCACATCACATCCTTATTTGTCTGTGATGTTCTGCTTCACTGCTGCTGTCCCACTGTGGGGTGAAAAACTTCAATGCAAAAGCCCAAGAGTCTTAAAAAAAAAAGAAATCTCTTGTCATAAAACTATATTGCTTTCACACAAATGTGGAACATGACCAAACTCTTCCTTAACAGCTACTTAGAACAAGTTTTTAATTGATAAGGGAATCACTTTTTTCCCCCCACCCTGCTCTTTGAGAACTTCAGAAACCATGCTCTCTTACACAGTTGTGTGGGGTGAGTTGTCATCTGCTGTTCTCAGGCTGAGTTAAAGGTTTTGTGGGAGCCTCCTGAGGCTTTGGTGACCACTGTGGTTAATGTGTTCAGTCTCACCTGTCTCTGTGGTTAGGAAATGACCTTGGGCTCCCTGCTTTTGTGGTGCCTGGGGTAATGGGGCTGTAAGCACTTCAGGAGTCTTTAAGCACTTCCCCAGGAGAAATAACAGTTCAGTATTATGCAGGAGAGCACAGGCAGCTCCCTGGTATGTACATGGGGAAGGTGGATGGATTGTCACAGCCCGAGGTGGGGCTGCTCTACCTCAGTGGGCACCACTGCAGGATTTCATGCACTTGTTGCACTTATTCTCTGAGCAGAAACAGGGAGGCAGCCCTTGCACAGTTGCCACAGTCCCTTGTGTGTCCCTGCTTCAGCTGTGATATTTCCAGTCACTTGGGGATGAAAAACTTGACTTTATTTGGTGTCTGAACAGGGGCTCAGACAAGACTTGTCTGTCTGTGACTAGGCTTATAATGCAAATAACAACTACATAATAATAATAATATTGAAGGGAAAGATTGCTAGCAGGATTAGGATTGCAATCTTGTTTTTTTTTTCCCAATTTTTCCTGGGGTTTTGTTGTTAGGTAAATGCTCATCGGCTCTGTCTGACTGCTTGTCACGCAGCATTTACACAGATGGATTCTTGTGCATTACTGACATCTTTTTACAGAGGTTCATGAGATGAAACTGTGTAGCTGCTTCACTTCAGAAATGCTCTTTTCAATACTTCTGGGGTTTTGTTTCCCACCATTGTTCCCTCCCTGTAGGACTGCCATTTAATATAAGGAGCTTCAAAACAAGCCCAAAGATGTCCCTTTCTGTCAACTCTTTGGGGTGGAAAGAGGGAATTTGAACCTTTTAAACTCAACAGATCTATTAATTTACTTTGCTGAAGTCAGGCTACCTGCCTCCCTCCAGAAGCAAGGTGGCAGGTCTGGAAACGGATTTGAGGAGGGGGCTGAGAGGATGTAGACACACAGTTTGTGGTAGTTGGGAGTGGGGCTGCAGCTGAGCCTCATCCCCAGTGGGCTGCAGCTGTGCAGGACAGGTGAACAGTGTTGAAGGTGATGAGCCATGGAGTGCCCAGGTGCACTGGGCAATCACCAAAGGGCACAAAGGTGCAATGCATGTACGATAAGGGTGTGAAAGAATGAAAGATTTTTCTTATACTTTTGCTGAAGAACAAGAAAGAGTAGCTGCTTGCAGCCTCCTGAAGTGACATGATGTTACCCTGTATGGGCAGTTGTCACCTTCTGGTGGTACAGTGTTACTCTGTGTGGGTGAATGCTGAAAGCCTTCTGAAATTGCTTGGTGATTCTCTATGTATCATGGCCATCTCAGCTGTGACATGTGCTGTGACAAGAGGGAGCCTAAGGACCAGCATTCCCAGTCCCTAGCCATGTCCTTCAGCTGTGGGACAAGGCCTTCTTCTCTCACCCACTTCTTCTGTTGAAGAGGTGGCCAAGGGCAGTTGGTGCTAGAGGTGGTCCAGGCCAGGTAAAGGTGAGCTTCTCCCACTTGGACAGGGGAATGAAGAGGCTGGTGGCTTGTGTTGATGTGGTTTGTGGTTTTAGTCCTTTTGACAGAATGGGAAAAGCAGCAGTTGCTGGATTCTGTTTGTATTTCTGCCTTAGCTGAAATGACCCTTTTCCCTGCTGCTTTCTGATGTTTTCTTACACCTCTTGTGCAAGTGTGGAAGTAACGTGATTTTGGGAGAATAGGTCTGTAGCCTAAATTCTCAGCAATGTCAAAATGCTTCATACTCCTTGAAAGAAAATTGAGTACTTATAGCTATATCTGATAATGGTGTTGATTGCTTTGGTGAATTATTTGCTCTATTAATTGGCTAATGTCCAGTCTCAGACTTAGAGGAGGGACTGACCCTTGTGGTAGCAAAAATATTGTGACTGCTCCAGAGCATTTTTATTCAGAGACTGGAGGCAACAGGGTCCCATTGTCACTGTGTGTTGTATCACCCAGCTCCTACCAGTGCTTCTGTAACACCACCTTGGGGCCTGCAACCAGTAATTCTGCACTTGCATTGGGGTTTTGTGTTCAGATTTTCCCTAGCAACTCTCTGAAGTAAGGGATGCGGGAAATTGCAGATCTGGCACTCCCAGTCTTGGGTCCTCTTGACCCTTTCAGAAATGGAACAAACATTGTCTGACGCGTTAAAACCTTCCCCCGCTGGGCAGTGTAGATGGGAAGCTGAGCGTGTTTAGTTCTTGCAGAGCTGAGCTGTTAAATTGATAGTGCCTGTAGTTACTCTCGTGAAGGGAGAGAAACATCTTAAATCTTTAAACCTCTCAAGCCCATCCTTTCGTGCGGTGCTGTGAGAATGTGTAAGTGTATCAGAAGAAATCCTACCTGAATGTAGCCATGGCAAGATGTGCTTGCAGATCTCAGCCTTCTACTGAGTGTGAACCAGTGCCTACCAAGGTCACTCATGGGGGTCTTTCAAGGCTGCTGAGGGCTGTTGTTAGTGTACCTGGCTTTTGAAAGCATTGCACGTTTCAGAAAACCACAGTTATGTTGTAGTTGCTCCATTCACACAATGGAGATCCCAAGGATTATTAGTTTCTGTGCGGAAATATTTTTTCTAAAGCAACAGTGGATGGCATGTATGTCTGACCAGATCTGTTTTGAGCTCTTGGATGAGTGTGCTTTGTGCTTTCATTTTATTCAGATTTGGTTTAACTAATGAGAAGCACAAGTAAATGTTCTTTGTTGCCTAGAGGGAGATCTTGAATGTGGATCATTAAGAAATGGGGTCAGATAAAGAAGAGAAAATACCACTGTCCCCAGACTGGAACTTGCAAACCCATGCACTGTGCAATGCCCCACGGAGCTGGAAATCTTCTGTCAATGCTCATATGACTGTGATGGTCTGCAGTGATGATAGCAGTGCCTGGCTCCAGGGTCTGTGCTATCCCCACTTGTCACAATCACTGCGTTTCAGAAGCCTGGATTGCATTTCCTCCCGGAGAGTTTGTCTGATTGATTTCCCACAGCACATAACAATTTGAAAACGAGTTTGTTTTTAGTAATAAACCTTTATGGCTTTTGCAAAGTGGGTCTTCGCAGTCTGTTTGGGGCAGAACAGCTCCACCTGACCTCTGGTTTGGGATGAATGCCAGCCTGCAGGGAGGTAAGGCGAGGTTATCAGGGACAGGGGAAATGGAAGGTTTTTCTTACACTTAACACTTCCTGTGAGCTGAAAAGTCACAGCTTGGCAAAATATATGTTTCTCAAAAATGCTGAAAAAAAATATTGAATTAATGTAGCTGTAAGTTATGTGAAATGAAATCCAAAGGAATTAATTAGAATTCTGAACCATATGGTCATGTGAATCTGGAGACCCACACAACTGCGTTTTCGTATCTGATGTTGACACATTAAAATTCATCAGTTTGCAGGCAGAGTTGTCTTAGTTAATTTAACTAATACCATAACATTCCTGAGATGCATCATTACACCTCATAATGTAAACATAAACCAGGATGATTAGTGGAGAACCACTCACTTCAAAGAATTAATATAGCTGAAAAACTGCTTGCAATTTAGAAGGATTAAAAAAGATGCTAAATATGTCTCCTTATGCCCCTTGTTAAAGCCAGACCTTTATCAGTTTACACAGTACCTGATTTCTGGTGGTGCATAAAAGCCAATGGCTTGTTTACACTTGTTTCTGTACCACTGAGGTGCTTGTGTGTTTGGGGTTGTCACTAACATTCTGAAATGAGAGTTTTGAGGAAGAGGTTGCTCAGTTTGTTGACCTGTGTTGTCCCCTTGGCTCCAAAAATGTGTATTGCCCAATGCAAGCTGCCCCTTGCCATGCCTTGGAAGGAAGAAATGATGCCCTCAGGGAGAGGGAGCTGGAAGGGAAGACAGCCTTTCAGCTGAAATGATGATAAGTAGCTTGGTTGTGCTGTGGTGGGAAGAGAAGCCTGGCCCACCTCGCTTGTCTTTAACCAGCTTTAGGTTGGACCTTCTTGTTGATGTCTGGTTTTTGGTGTAGGGAGGTGGAAAAGGCTCAACTCTCCCCATTCACAGGTTAAACTGGAGACTTTCTGCTCAGATATGAAATTACAGCAGATGCATGTCACAGGAGAGCTGGGTTCAGAAGGTTAATGCATTCTTTGATGTCTGCTTAGACACTGGGATTTTTCCCCTAATGGTGACTTGTCATATGTCTTATGTATCTGTGGTGTGTGCATGTACCAAGAGACAGAACTCATTCCTTGTGATAACAGAAACCAGCTTGCAGACTTTGGTGGCTGGCAACAAAAATGTTTGTGGGGATTTTAAGATTGTTTTCAAAAGCTCTCTATTTGTGTGCACATCTTGGGGCTGTGTTGGCCACAGGCTGACCAAGGGACACCAGTTCAGGACAGCACTGATTGTGCTTCAGAGTTTTGTGTGATCCTGTTAGCTCCAGCATCATTTGGAAATCTTGTCCTTGTGAGCAAAGCCAGCTACTTTGGACCTCCTTCACTTCATGGAATACAGTGTGCAAAGCAGACATGCTCTTGTGGTTGCCTGCTTTGTTGGTAGGATCTGGGACCAGCCTCGGACAGAGCGGGCTCTGGGTTTAGCACAAAATATGCAGACATCAGTAACAGGCCTCAAACGAACCAATTGATTTGAAAACTGTGATATTGACTTGTGAACCGCTGTTACTAATGGATTAAGCAGCAACAGGATGTGAGTCTTTCAGGGGTCGTTTAGCTCATCTCTCTGCCCTAAGGCAAGACCACCTCATATCTAAGTAGGTGTTTTTATAGCCTGGTCTTAAAACCTCCACAGATGGCAATTCCATAACCTCAGCAGGCAGTGGCTTCCAGTGTGGCGCTGTCATTCCCAACTAGAAGGTTTTTTCTAACCTAAATCTTTATCACTGCATTTTGGGTCTGGTTTTGCCATGTCCAGTCTGCTGTGGGAAAGGAGAACAGGTTATTCTTTCCTCCTACTTGTCATGTATTTCAGATATAGTTAGCGTGTCTATTCTCAGTCTTCACTAGACTAAACAACCTAGTTCCTTCAGTCATCCTTTGTAGGTCATGTTTTCTAGGCTGCAGAGAAGTCTTGTTCCCCAGTGGACTGTCAAATCAATGTGCTTCCTTTTTTGAAGCGTTATGCCCCAAACCAGCTGGCTGTGTGAGGGCGATGCTAAGCTGAGAGGGAGGAGCTGGTACAGGCTGACTGCTGGTCACCAGGAGCTCAGAGTGCCCATCTCTGTGGGGAATAATAAAGTTCTTGAGAAAGGCATCCTACTCTAGACATGCTTCACGGCCTGCCCTCAGAGAGGGAGAAACCACCTTGGCGCAGAGGCTGGTGCCTTTGAGGTTCCCACATGCCCAAATGGGCTGCTGGAGCTCCAGCAGCCTGGGCTGAGTTTCTTGACAGGGCTAGGATGGTCTTGGAAGTATTCACAAGCAGGTCCTTGCTTTTGTAGTCCTGACTTCTGTTTATGTTGTTAATAACTTTTGTATCAAGCAGAAATACATGAAAAAGAGGAGGCTGAGAGGAGTGGAGTACTTAGTTTCTCCCTTTGGCTCATCCAGCAAGCTGCCCAAGTTTCCAGAGAGCCACTCAAGATTTGACTCTTTAAAAAATTGGCAGGTTGCCATTGCTTTAGGAATTAATTTTTTTTTCTTTGTGCCTAGTGCTTCAGCTGATTTCACAAGAAACTGTTGGAGTGGGGGCAGGGGGAATACCTTGTGCAATGAAATCAAGCCAAGGGATCATCCTTATTTCCTTAGTGTGATATGGGTTGAGAGACTTCTTTTGCCTTGGAACAGCAGTTTATGCTTGGGCTCAAAGTAGACCTTACAGGGAGACAGGAATGGGTCCAGCATGTTTTCTTCAATGGTAAAACTGGTTGCTTACCAGTCTCTCCTTCCTTGCCACCTGTCTGCTTGTCCTGGTCCAGGAATTCCAGCATCAAAAGTCAAGCCAACTCCTACACTCACACTTGGAATAAAGGATAAAACAAAGCAAGCTCCCAAAACATGGCCAACAGGTACCTTACAGCCAAGGTACCAAGCCGCTTGCCCAAAGCAGGCATGGAGCCCATGTCCCAACTGGCATTACTTGTGGCAAAGGAATGACTAAAGGAGCCCTCCAGCCTTTTTCCCAGAGCTTAGGATCACACCCCTGTGCGTTTTTCTCTCTGCTTGTTGATGGATGCTGCTTCCGTGCTTTCCCCTCCCTGAACCAGTGGGCTGGGTGCCAGCCCTGGAGTTGTGCAAGCACTCAGCCTGGCGAGGCTGCCAGGCACGGCGATGGTGCAAGAGGACACAGGGCTCTTCTTGCACCATTTGGAGTAGATAATCCTAATTTCCCTTTTTCCCCCTCCCCAGTTCTGGCAACAGTTGTAAAAGATGGAAGATAATTACCCTGTGAAACAGATTTGATTTCCTACCAGGTCTTTTGTCTCTGCCAGACACTTTTAAAACTTGAGGGTTTTGGAGGGAGAATTTCATAACACATGACTGATCGTTCAGCAGTCCACGTGTGGATCTGACCTTGGAGTGTTTATACAGACTTGGTGGAGCTGCTGAATACAAATATTTTTCTTTTTCTTCCTCTGTATTTGCAAAACATTTGGGTCTCGATCATCTGCTGTGTCGCCATTTGGAGCTGCACACGCTGACATGCCGTTTGTTCCACTGCCACACTGCAGGTTAAACAGTAACCTGCTTGAGACACTCATTACTTGGTGAAACATCTCTCAGAGCTTGAAACCAAGGCTCTGCTGCTGTACACAGCAAGATTTATGGCCTGGTGGATAAATTGGATTTAGCAGAGCTGAAGCAGTAATAAAATGATTGTATCAGATTGCAGTGTGTGAATGTAGGGGTGAGGGTCATGTAGGACTCAAATACCTCCTGAACATACTCACTTTTCTTGTACGTCCTCCCTCTCCTGTAAAATCGTGCTAAAGCAGTGAGAAAAAAACAAAGCAGTAGGTTTGGAAAGAATCACTTCTGACTGGCTGACTTCAGAAGGATGGGTAATTTTAAAACAACATCATTGTTTCTTTGAGGTTGAACTGGCCCAGAGCATTTCTTCTCCCCCTTCTCCCACCCCAAGGGAGAGATTTTATTTTCTTGCAAGTACAGGTCCTATCTGAGGAGAAAAAAGAGTGTTTTTTTCTTATTAAAGGCTTTGAGGGAAACCTTCATGGAGAATTCAACTTGTGTGCTTAAATCTTTGAGAAGTGGACTGTACTTTAGTATATGTTTCTTTCTCTGCTTCTTGAAACACCTGTTACCAGAAACAGGGAAAAAGCAGTAACAAAATTCTGGCAGAGCAAAGAAGGGAGGATGGAAGATAAACACAGTCTTCCTAGTCTATCCAGCATCCCACTGGCATTACTGTTTTGGCCTGCAATTGTTTGTTTGTTGGGTTTGGACAGAAGATGAGATGTTACTGATGAAGGAACACCAAAGCTGTGGGGTGAGCTGGGCCAATAGTGCAGGCACAACTAGATGCATTTGCAAAGGGCAGGCCTGTACCTGGCTGCAAAGCTTGCTCTCAGGTTGTTGCTGTGCCTACCTGAGTATGCCTCTGACTGGCTAAAACGGCTTTTGATCTGTATTTTGGGTTTAACTGCCCATTGGTAGTGTGCTCTCCCTGGCTGAGAAGGGTAACACCATATCCATATTGGAAGCTAGTCCTGTTTATTTCTGTGTCTTCTCAACTCAGAATTGATGTAGAGAGCTTCTTAGACATGGTTGTGTGCTCCAGAGCTCCCTGGGAGGGAATGAGAATCAGCCAACCAGGCACTGTGTGATCATGGGGATTAAGTGATCTCTTCCTGGCAAAAGGGGATGGAGTAATGTGTTGAAGGCATCGTGATGAGGAGAGATGTCTTCCCTTCTGGAGCAAAGCAGCTGCCCTTCAGAGCCTCACAAAACCTCCACGAGCCTCCAGCCATGCAGGCTAATACGGATTACATTAATATAGTCAATCCAAAGATTAATTTTATAAAGCAAACTAGACTGGGGAGCAGGTTAACTTTCTCCTTTCAACCAGTTTTCATTAAAACGATTTGGAGGGTGTGCCTGTACCTTGTCATGGAGTGCAGCCCAGGGAGGGATGGATGCCTGTGGGAATGGAGGCTGTAGCGGAGGATCTGGGCATAACGTAAGCTCCTCCAGGGATGGTTGTGTGTCAGGACTTGTTCACTTGGCCACAGCGCTATCCTGCTCTACTCGCTTGAGATCTGCCCAGCGTTGCTCTTGGTTCTCCCTGCCACACCTTCTGCAGGCAACAGATAAGCGCTTTTGGGGGATGATGTAAGATTTTCCACGTATGAATGCTACAAAGTTGATTTTAGGGCAGCACAGTTAAATTATATTCTGCCTTATAGTAAAGGGTGCTTCTTGGATAGGATTTGCTGAGTTTCAGATTTTGTCTAATCTAGAGAAACAGTTGCTGTTCCTGGGAAACAGGCGTTCCCAAAACAAATGCAGTGCTGAGTGAGAGTGGTTGACAGCTAGGATGCGCAGGAGATTTATTTACATTTTATATACAAATATATTTCCTTTTACCATTATCTACAAAGATAATGGTAAAAGGAAATCAACAGCCTAGAGTTGCAGTCTAAGAGAAGTGTTTCTGGACATTTTGTGGACACAGACATTTTCTGGCATTGATGACTATAGTTGGTAGAAACCCTGCTCGTTCCATTAAAAATAACGTTCATAATTGGTCAGTTCAAAATTCACCAGTACAGATCATTGCTTTCCAGAGCAGCATTTTATGCTTTTCATTGGACATTGCTTACAGCATCAGTGGACAGTGCAAGGAGAAAATGGGCTCATTAGATATGAACTTAATTGAGAGTGACATGACTGGGTATTAATATTAGTCTTGCCTCAGGCTTTTCCTTTTTTTTTCTTTTTTTTGTGTTTATAGTTACGCTAGTAGATCCTGAACATTTTATCCATTTACCAAATTCCACAACAGTACCTTCAATAAAAGGCATAGGTTTCCTCTTTTGTTTCTAAATGGAGATGCCGCATCCAGGGCTCTGCCTGGCTCCAAGCACAAGTCACACTTGCTACTGGTGTGACCTTTGTGATGATATTTCTGTTTGCAGGAATCCACATTTGTGGTGGTTACGGTGGTTTATGGAATTTAACTTGGCATTTATTTTTCTGAGGAATGGTCTGGTGACAAGAAGCTGACACAGATTTCTTCGGGGTCCTGCCCCGGCCAGTCCTACCTGTTTCTCCTCCCCCCTGAAATATGCCTTGGAGAAGAAACAGATTGTTAGGTGAAATGGAGGGCTCCATTTTCATTGGGACCAGGAGAAGCACGCAGGGAAGGCAGATGGGCGTGGGGCTCCGATTGGCGCGGAGGGAGGCGCTGGTTTGTGCAAACAGCGGGATGCGCTCCTTTGTGCTGGAGAGGATTCCCGTGCAAGGCAGAGCAGAGATGCCGGCTATGTTGCTGTCACGACTGATTCTACTCTTTTTGGTACCTAGGCTTTTCTTTTAGGGCATGGTTCCTTCCCCCCACCCCTCCCTTGCCTGGCAGGGGAAGGCACGGATGCCCCTCGCAGGTGCCTGGCTCCGTGCGCTCTCCTCCCGGCCAGGGTGAACAATTATCGGAACGGTTTGTCTCACAAGTCACTGCCATCTGTGCCGGGTGCCTTGTTTGCTGAACAAAAGGATTTGGAGGGGATGAGGGGCTACGGCTTTAAAAAACCCCAGCTGAGTGGAAGAAAGGATGCTGTCACCCACTTCTAGCTGCACGCGGGAGCATTGTTCCCTCCCGGAACGTTCAGCGTCACTTTTATTACCTGCAGCCATGCCAGCGCCTGGCAGCCTGGTTTTTAATTGGGGGATAGGGTTAGATTCAGTCATTCTGCCTGCTACTGATATGTGTTGCTTTGTTTATAGATAATTTACAGGGTTTGGTCTGACAGTTTTGTCTCCTGGGTAATTAAGCTGAATTATTGAAGGCCCTGAAATTAACACTGTTATTTTTAATAATTAAAATAAAATAAATCTCAGCCTGTTTATCAAGTTAGGTTATTTCCTCTTTCTGATTTTGAAGGGGTGTGTGAACTTGTTGGGAAGAATGTGAGCATTCGGGTAGCTTGGTTTTAAAATTTTGTTTAACAAAGTATGGGGGAAAACCCTAGGTCCAGGTAAGGTCTCTTAAAGCATCCAAGCCTTAAAAGAAAAGAGAGTAGGTGGGAAAACTTCAGAGTATGGTAAGCACTGCTGGTCAGATTTTTCATGCCCAAATATTAGACAATAGGAATCTCTTGGAGATTGTTCTGGAGCAGGGGAGAAGCTTTAGAAACATATTTTCATTTTTTTCATTTAGACTGTAACACTGGCAACAAAATTTTGACTGGCCTGATTATATGTGTGTAGGTTTAAAATTTTTTTTTCTTCAAACATTCAAATTTATTTTGTCATGACTTCATTTTTTAGTATTTCTTTATTCAATATTGGAATTTCCTATTTGCTGTGGATTTGGGAATCCTCCTCATTTGCTGTCTGGGAAATCCTCAGTGGTGGATTTCCAGGAGCCTAATTTGGTTAACTCCAGTGTTAACACCAAGGTTCTGGCCTTTATTCCCTAGCCCTAGGTCAGCTGCGCCCAGCCTCATGTCTATGAATCACTCAGGCTTCTTTCTCTTGACAAGGATTTACAAAATCTGGCTCTTAATTTTCTGTACCAGGATCAAGAGCTGTAAGCATGGATAGTGACATCCACATGTTTGTGGAGCTGCAGCAAAGAAAGGGGCTGCTCCCCATGGGAGTGGTCAAGTGGGAACTGAGACACTCAGATCCCATCACTGCTGCTGCCTGTTGGGAGTGAGCATTTTGTGAAGTGAAGGAGCAACTGGAGTCAGAACAATGACCAGCAACAGTCAGAGGGTAGTTCAGGCTGGAGAGGAAATCTTTTCTCCAGCATGCTGCTCATAGCAGGGTTGTCCATAAGATCAGAGGAGGTTCTGTTGGTCTGGAGACCATGCAGCCTCTCAGGTCAGTTGGTTGCAGTGCTGGACTGAAGGAACAAGGAAGCTCCTCAGGTCAGTAACTCATTGTGTCTCTGCTTGTGTGTATGCAAATGTCTAAAGCCACAGAGGAGGTCACAGGTGGGTTAGGACAGCTGGGGAACAGGAGAAGTGGCTGCAGGCCCAGCTAATTTAACTGGTTTGTCTGTGCACACCCAACACTTTTTATTGATAAGCATATTGCTGTATTTCCTTGGCAACAGTGTTATGGCAACAGCTGACTTCCAGTTTGCAGAGAGAAGGTAAAGGAGGGGAGGTGGTGGAGAGGCTGGCATTGGCCAGGGCAGGAGCTGGGGCCAAGGGGCTGTTTTTGCTAAAGGGAGAAATATGAGCCATGACCTCCAGCCGCTGCATGGGGTTTCAGTGCTGCTCTCAAAGTTGCTGGCTGCAGCAGGACGTGTGCCAAGGAAGGGCTCTCGGATGTGGCTTTACCTTGCGAAACATCAGCAGCTCTTCAGCTTCTGCCCGGTCACCACATGAAAGAGAGGAGCTGCTGTGTGGTTAAGGCAGTGGATTGGGCCTCGTGGGACTGGGATTGGCCACAGACTTCTGGTGTGACCTTAGGCGAGCCACTTAGCTTCTCTGTGTCTGGGTTGCCATTGGCAAGATGGGGATAGGAAGGTTTGTTCCATTCAGCATGTCCAGCTGAATTATAGGCTCTTTGGGCAGCCTTGGCTTTCCTGGGCAGAATGGGGCTTCAGGCTCTGCTCTGGCTTGTCTGGGTGCTGCTGTCACAGCCAGGCTGACATGCTCAGGTAGACTTTACAAATAAGGAATACTGCCTTAGGAGCCAGGAGGACACAGGCAATGGAGGGACACAATCCTCCCGAGGATTGCCACCCATGGGCGGGTTTGGGTGGGCTGTAGGGCAGAGTGCCTGGTCCCCAGCTTTAGGCAAGGCACAGGGGCTGTCTGGAGAAGGAGACCCTGCTCCTTTACCTCTCCACAGCTCTGCTGTTTGCTTTCTGAGTGCTCAGAGCCTCTGTCCTCCCTGCAGAAGCAGAAACACCAGCTTATCCCATTGGGTTCCTGCACAGCAGTGAGTGGCTCAGACCTGCCTGGAGGGGGTTTCAGCATCTCAGTTGGAGGACTTCTTTGGTCTGACTTTGCCAAGCTCAGGGGGAAAATGGGCAGGTAGAATGCATTGGAGGTGCCCAAGGCATTTGCAGGCTTCTGAGTCCTTGCATTTTACTTTTATTCATCACACCAGAGCATTTACAGGA
The DNA here is from genome assembly GCF_014805655.1 of Passer montanus. Classification (NCBI taxonomy): domain Eukaryota; kingdom Metazoa; phylum Chordata; class Aves; order Passeriformes; family Passeridae; genus Passer; species Passer montanus. The sequence continues at coordinate 6,317,922 of NW_024367372.1, forward strand.
AAATAAGCAGTATTCATAAATAATACTGTTTTTAAAGCATATAATTTAAAGGTTTTAATATTTGTCTACCTTCTGGCCCATATTCCCTTTCATTCCTTCCCAGATGAACGGGTGAAATAGGGGATCACTGGGGCTCTGTGTGTTTATGGGGAATATTGACTAGAGCATCCCCCAAGTCACTTGCAAAGAAACATTTTAGCATTCAGATGGCAAGCCGGTACTTCAGAAAGCTCCTTCAAATGAAATATTAGGCAAATCCATTTTCACATCTCTTAAAAGTGTGGGAAGATTTTTTTTTTAATTTGAAAATCTGGTTTGGGCCCTTGCTAATTTTCAGGAAAGACTGATGGAAGGATTATGACCAACCCTAATTTTGCAAATGAGGTAAGGGAGCAAAGCTTGTATAACAAAACCACAGGATAATGTGTCATCTTGTGCCCTTTCTTCACTCACTGGCTGAATACAGTTTACTTGTAATGATGTGTGAACTTTTCTTCAAGTGAATTCTGGAATATATTTTGCCAAAGGAAAAAAATCTCAGGACTACCAGATCTCATGATATCTCCCTGCTGTTTGGGGCATGCAAATTATGGGCAAGTTTCTAATGTGTTAAGTTTCCACAAGCCTGAACCAAATCCTTAAGGAGAAGCCAATGGGAAAGACGTTTCCCAAGACTGCAGGACCTTTTTTTTCCTTTTAGCCTTACAAAGAGTATTGGATTTGGTTTGTTGGGGTTTTTTTTTGTTACTCTTTACTTTTAATGAGCAGCAATGGAGCTAAGACTCCTGCTCTTAGGAACACCAGGTATGAATTTTCACATTGCAGTGTGGGCATGTTGTGTGAGCAAGGAGTGGTGGATTCAATCCACTGGGGCTCAGTGCTCCCACTATTTTCATATTGATGTCTTTGAACTGAGCACTGGATGGTGAACAGATGAAATCCTGGGTCACCAGGCAGGAGGGGGTGAGGAACTGCCCTGGGGCAAGTGCAGGGCAGGGGCTGGGAGGTTCAGGGCAGAGGCTGATGTGCAGGCAGGTGCTGCAGGGGCAGGTTTGGTGTCTCTCAGGGGCTGTGATGGCAGGGAAAAAGCCTTGCTCTGGGATCACACCCCCCAGTGCTGGAAAAGCCTGACTGTCTTGTCCTGCCTATCTCCCCAGTGCTCACTTTGAATTGGCCTCTCATGTCTGTTGTCCTCCCAGAAGGCTGCTTTTCTGAGCTGGTGATCCCTGGATCTGGCTGATACCTGGTGCTGTTGTTTTCTTGGATTCCAAGTGCTGCATCCCTTTGCAGTCTGGAAACCAGGTATGAATTGTTTGCCCAATATCTTTTCCTCAGGTAAACATTGCTTTAGATGCTGCAGCTGCGTTATGCAACGCAGATAGGTGGGAACAGTTTCCCTTTCTGCCAGCAGCAGAAAGGGAAAGTTGTTTTGCTAAAATAAAAGTGGGATTTTCTCCAGTAGCTGGCTGCACAATATAACATCCCTTTTTCAACTTTGTTATCCTTGGCAGCTAGAGGTGGCTGGAGCTCTGCTCCTGAGGGGAGAGGTGGATGAATCAGACAAGATTTTCAGAATGCAGCATTTCTGACCAGGTTTTGGACAGATCTCTGATCTCCAGGGGCAAAGGAGGACACAAAATGGGCTCTGCACGCATCTGGGGCAGCACAGCATGCAGGGCTGCCCTGACTGCTGGCTGTGCCTGCCCCTCCAGCTGTGCCTGCCCCTCCAGCTGTGCTCCTGCCCGAGCATTGTGCTGCTCCTGCCTGAGCATTGTGCTGCTCCTGCCCGAGCATTGTGCTGCTCCTGCCCGGGCATTGTGCTGCTCCTGCCAGCCTCTCCCTGTGCCCATCAGCCGAGATGCTGCTCCCGCCTGTGTCCTGTGCTGCTGCCCCGGGCAGATCTCACCAGGGCTTTGCTGTTGTTGGGCTGTGCCTCTGGCTGCCTGCACAGCAGACGTCTTCCCCAGATGCCAGCCGCTCCCGCCTGTGTCCTGTGCTGCTTGCTGCCCCCGGCAGATCTCACCAGGGCTTTGCTGTTGTTGGGCTGTGCCTCTGGCTGCCTGCACAGCAGACGTCTTCCCCAGATGCCAGCAAGGCTGTTAGAGCTGAAATTGGAGCGGCGGGCTGTGGGTCCCCAAAGGCCGATGGTGACACGTGTGTCGCCGTGGGGCTGCGTGCTCCCCGCTGCAGCAGGGCTGCCTGCAGCCTGGAAGAGCCTGGCAGCTGCCTCTCCCTGTGCCCTGGACCCTGCTGACACCCAGCACACCAATGGGCTGCATGAAATAAAACATTTTGTGCTCTCTTGCAACAAACTCATTGTCAGCTTGGGGGCCTAGAGCGAAGAAGGCAAAGGGTTAAAGTTTTTATCTGTTCCTCCCTGTCCTTGGTGATGTCCTTTATGGGCAAAACCACAGACAACTATAATATGTGTGCATCATTTTAGTATCATTATTTCTAATTCACAAAAGGTTTTAAAAAGTCAAGGATGACCCAGTGGCTGTGGTAGACTCCCTGTAATAAACTTTCCAAGGGCCTTGTGTACTCAAGGCCCTATGGCTTTTTTGGTGATTGAAAATCCATTTAAGTGTATAGTACCTTAACATGACAGTTGTTTCATGGAAACGTGAGAATATTTGTAAAATATTTGGTTGTCATATTTTTAAGTTATTGTCACTGAACCTGTGGTTCTGGTGTCTGTGTTTGAATATTTAAAACAGTGCCAGTAAAAGCAAAAAACCCCAAAAAGGTAATCTTTACCCTTTGTCCACTGTCTAAATTAAAAGTAATTACCCAGAGCAGAAGTATTTGCACTTCATTGTATGAGGACTGACTTTTCCAACTGAGGAATCGTGAGATTGTGAAGAAAATTCAGCTCAAGGATGAGCCCAACTTGGAGTCTGTTAAGTAGTGTCTGTCATCTTCACTTCTTCAGTCAAGCTGTATTAATCTGTCTGAAAGCTCATATTCCCAAGGGCCACCCAGTGCTTTTTATACTGTGGCAGTGACCTGAAGGAGAGTGTGTTACTTGTGTTATTTTGAAGAAAAGCTGAAACAAATTTTTTTGGCTAAGCAAAAACAGCAGTGAAATCAGCAGATGAGTGCTAGAGGCTCCTAAGCCAAGAGGCACTTCTATCCATTGCCTCCATCCTGGACATCCCCCATCTCTGTATGTCATTGTGCTTGTCCAAAAGACCATTACCCCTTTGTAGGTGCACAGCTCATCTGGTAATAATGAGACGTGGGTATTCAAGTTGGCCAAATTCGTCCCTGAGGTCATTCCAGATGACTCCAGGAGAATTAAAACAGGACTGAATTTGCTCCTGAATCTTTGTGTTTGCAAATTAATTTCTGTGAAATCTATTTTTAATTATGCTGTACCTAATTATACCAGATTTACTATCACAAGGGAGAAATGCTCTAGTGTCCAAAACACACAATTTTTTTCTAATATCTAAAGTGGGGTGAGCATGCCCAGCCCTTTAAATTAATCTTTCACTGATGCTGTGTGTGACATGTGGTGATGGGTATATCCAAAATGCATCAGTATAAGGAGACAGGAGATCAGAGGGATGTTTGGGGTTGGTGGATGTGGTCTTGTGCCATAGTGAGCACTCACACTTGACACTGACTGCCTTCTGAAATTTTTGTTCCTGCTGCTTTTATTGCAAGGCAAATTATATTCCTGAATCTCATACTTTCCTTTCTATTGTGAATGTCTTCAGATTTAGTCTATGTTCATATTTTCACCTCTTTCAGTTGCTGAACATTTTGCTTTTCCTACCATATTATTGCCCAAGGCAAATGCTGCTGAGTCCTGCAGGAACACAAGTCTGTTGGTGTGAATCCTGGGTTCTGCTGTCATGATGTTGCTTTCATCCTAATAGCAACATCTAACCTCATGATATATGCTGTGAATGTCATAGGCAGCCTTGCAAAGTGAGCCCTTCAGCTCCCACCTGGGAACCTGTGCTAATGCATTACTTTGGAAGAAGATGTGTATGAGCACAGTCAAGGGCACCTTAAAATTCCCACTTGGTTGGTACATTTATAGAGAAACATATTTGGGGCAGCCTTGGCTCATAAAAATGTAGTGTAACTCCTGTGGTGTGCAGGGTGCTGCTGTGCCTGGCAGCTCTGTGCCCAGCACTTCTGCCTGTGCTGGTGAGGGACATGGCCCTGCCCCGTGAGCTGTGCCAGGCAAGGGAGGAGTGGCAGGGACAAGAAAACCTGCTGCCTGAAGTATGGGGGCTTGGGGGTAGGCAAGGAAGATGCTGCTCATGGCTGTGCTGAAGGCTTGTGATGCACAGCTCTGATCCAGAAAAGCATATGGAAGTATGATTGACTCTAGGCAATGGCTTTTTATCATTCTTCAGGTTACTGAGCTGTTCAGCCAGGGTTTTACACTTGCTTAGCTCTGCAGGAAGTTTTGCTTAGCCGGTATTAAATTTATTCAGATTTTTTGTCGTGATGGGGAGGCCCAGGTCAGAACTTGGAGCGGGGAAGTCGTGCAGCACCACTGGAGCCTGGGGGTGCCAGGCTGGTATTCAGCTTTATCAAGTTGCATGGGAAGTGCTGTAAGCCCTGTGAAGCATACTGGACATCCCAGATTTGTTAATGCTGCAGAGACAGCAGGTTTGCTACCCAGCATGGCTGGGATGCTACCCTGACTGAATTGTGCTGTAGAACATCGCAGTGCACTTTCCATTCCGCTCAGCCGAATATCCTGCGCTGTGGAGGGGAAAAAGCAGTGGGGAGCCATTAGCTCCGGTTCGGCGATGAAGCACCAGGCATGTGGCTTCCACTGACCTCGTGTTGGGCAGCTGCCAAGGGCTGGTGCTGGCTCCCCATGCCCAGCTGCACGTCCCCATGCCTCGTGCCAGCCCCAGACAGGGATGCTCTGCGTCACCAGGTCATCCCGGGATGTCACTGGGAAGTGCTGCCCTTTTAGGCAGCTGCCTGCGGTTGGATGGGCACAAAAAACGGAGGTCTTGCCCATTGTTGGTGGCAAGCTTTTAAGCAGAATGTAGGCTTTTCAGGTCCCAGACTTTGGCTCCCTGCCTCCCCCACACTCCAATTCTTGCCCTCTTTGCAATCACTGTTACAGGATTCCCCAGATCTGAGGTCCCTAGCCAGCTCTGGTATCTTCTGTGACCAAAACCAGCCCTTTTATGCATTGAGGGAGTAAGTAGGAATGCTTTTATTCTTGTGATACCTCTTAATGCATTTTGCTTGAGGAAGTGTTTGTTAAAAGGGTCAAGTAGGGTTAGAGAAGATAAACTTGAGCCTCTGGGCATACTGTGGCTTGATTGGCATGAAGCTCTTTCTGTTTCTGCCTCTGTCAGGGACTTGCAGTGCCATCATGTCAGAGGCTGACACTGGCTACTGCAGCACCATCAGGACTCACTTTTCTCCTCCTTCTGGCAAGAAATTTGCTGGGAAACCATTGTATTATTTATTGTATTATTTAATAATCACTAATACTTGAGAGTGGGTATCTGAGCAATACAGGAGTCTGCCTGTCTGAGGTCTCAATACTTACCCTCTGGGTTTTGTACCTAAGAACACAGCCTTCCCTAAAAAAGATGAAAAAGCCAAAAATACTTTATAGGAATCCTTTCATTCCCCCTTTTTGAGTGAATCATCCTGAAAATGAGTTCTCTAAAAATTCTCATCTCAGTTTTTATTGAGGCAAAATTGGGTGATAAGTAGTTTTGGGAGAGAAACGGAGAAGTTTGGGAGTCCCTTGTCTCTTCTGGGACATGCACTCTTTGTGTGTGTGTGTGTGTTTTGTCCCAGCTCTGGGTGACAGCCAGGTCTCCAGCATGTTCCTCCTTCAGTCCCTTGTGTGTTGACACAAGTGTAGGGACTGAGGACACATATCTCCATTCTTCTGAGGCTGTCAAAGGCAGGTCTTGGCTCTCAGCAGCAACCAAGGATGGCTGGAGGGGCCCTGGACTCTGAGGTTGAAGGGTAGATGAGCCTTTGCAAAAATAAGCCCATGCAGTTTCATTCTGGTTGCTGCAAGGGAAGCAGCAGCCCACAGCCTGGACACCGTGCACTGGGCACAGTCCAAACAGCTCCTTGGAGCCTCTCACGCAGCTCAGGGTGATGGAGTAGCCTGGCAAAGCAACCCAGAATGAATCTGCTCTGTGACATGTGCAGCTGGTTGGGCTGAGCTCACCAAGAATGAAGCTTTTGCCTCATGCATGATGTTTTTGAGCATCATGTTATGCCTTGTGTGTATTGCTCTGCTTTGGCCTGAGTGTCCTGCTCTTGGGTACTCATGGAGCCTCCAAGGTCTGAGAAGTCTCAGAGGTCTCTGTTTAATTTAATTTTTTTTGTTAAATTATTTATACCAGTTGCAGCCTTACTCTTTTCTCCTCACTGCCTTTCAGGACAGCACCTGCTTCCCTCCTAAAGAAGCCATTAGCTTGCATGCTCCTAACCAAAATGTTAGCTCAGCTGTAACAGATGGATGGATATGGGCATCATGTAGCAACCTAATGAATAATATCTATCACCTAATTTCCCAAAAGTTGGCATGTAATGAGTCTGGTGCTGTGATTATTACCTCTGTAAATCATGACTCTAAGATGATGACAATGCCTCCTGCCCCAAGGATGCGGGGCAGCCAGGCAGTGATGTACATTTAATTGCTGGATGAGAGAGGTGATGTGTTCAGGAGCTCACCATCACCTCTAAATGATCTTCTGCAGCACAGACACGGGGGGAGATTAGTGCAGATTGGAGGGGAGGGAGCTGCTGGGTGTCTGTGTGTGTTTATTCCCTGGAGCCAGCTGGTGGAGGTGGGGTGAGCTGGCCAGTGTGGGATGGAGGTGTGACTCCCAGGCTGGCCTTTTTGGTCTCTCCTCAGGACTAAAGGAGAAGGGGATGGAAACGGGGATTGCTCACAACTGTGTAGAGATGTTTGCTTTGTTTTTCTGATGAGTGTTTGTGGTGAATACCTCTACAGACAGAGGACTTTGACCTACCAAACACAACCTTGGCTTCAAGGGTGAAAGCTGCCAAACCTCTGCCCAAACCTCCTCCCACTACAGGAAATGTCTGTCCCTGATTTCTTCCTACCACAAACCATGTCTGGCCATAAAGCAGAGCCAATGCCCATATTGTGGGCTCTCAGCTTGCTCATGCAGTTGATTCCTAGCCAAGGGAGGCATCTCTGCTTGCAGGGCCCTCCCACACCTTCTCATTCTTCATCAACTGATTGTAAAATTATTATTCTGGTCGGCTTTTAAGGTGTCTTCCATTAGATCCTCTGCTGTGACAGTTGATAGGGATGTGGATGAATCAGATATTGCAACTGACCCTTGGAAAGCAGCTACTGCCAGTCTGCCTGTGCTGCTGGCTATTGCTGCTGCTTTGCTGTGTTTCCTCCCCTGCTTGGGTACTTCTGTGTGTTTGTTTTATTTCTCTTTTCCTTTTAATTCTGCCCCCATCTCGTGGTGTGTGGGTGAGTGTGGTTATAGCTGGCTGGATGTGGGGCAGAGCAATGGACATCCTGATGCTGTGGTCCTCTCCTCCACTGCAGTGCCCTGAGCCACGTGATGAGCAGAGATGAAAATAGCCTGAAACCTGTGACAATGGCTGCTTTGGGTCAGACTGAAGATCTCCCTGGCCTGATGTCCTGTCTCCAGTAGTGCTCAGGGGAATAAGAACTAGGGCAAAGTGATGACCACATATGATGATGGGTTTTTCTACAATGCTCTCCCAGCCACCAGAGATCAGCAGCTCAAGGGCTTCCCAAGCCAGGAGTGTTATCTTTGGGTTTGGTGGCCCCTATGCAGCCACCACTGGCAGTACCACAGCTGCTGTCAATTCCTGCAGCTCAGGCACAAAGTCCAGATGCTTTCCTGGTTTGTGGGGAGATGGCTGTAAAATCAGCAGTGCTGTGACAGTCTGGGTGATGTGAACCATAGGTCATTGCCAAAGCCAGTGAGTGCTGTGGGCTGCATGGGCTGGGACCTGGGACTGCTCAGCCATGTGCATGGAGACGCACAGTGCTGATGGACCATGTCTTGTGCAGGGGGTGGCATGCCTGAATTAGCCTCTCCTCCCTCTGTCATGTTGGCTTGCACAGCGGTGACCAGTGTCAACCCAAATGGGTCAACTCCCACAGTGCTGACCCAGTGTCACCCTCATCTGACCCTGCCTTGCAGGGCTCCTTGCTGGAAGTGTGGGCAGGTTCTGCCTAAGGAAGGTGAGGATTCCAGCAGCCTGCATAAGTGCAGGGCCAGAGGGGGCACATGCAAATACTTGGGCTCTGAGAGCTCATATTCTCGGGCACCTTTTTACAGCCAAAAGATGCCCTGGAGCATTCCCTTGGTTTCCTTTTTTCCCCCAAGTAAGCCAACACCATCCTGCCAATGCTTTGTGGTGTCAGATGTTCCCATACCTGCTGGAAAATTACTATCTGCTCAAGCAATGCTGCTCATGCTGATGGATTTCCCAGTGTAACACCAGTTTCTTCTCTTTAGCTCTCAGCAGTGGATTGGCTGCAGTTGGTCTGTGTTGAGCCTTTTTGTCACTAAAGACATTGTAGTGCTTATGGCATTACTGGTTACATAAGCTGGCTGTCTCCAAGGGGCTTTGCTGTGGCACGATGCTCCTTTAGGGTAAGGGAAGAGCCTGCCTCAGAACAGGGGGACATGAAAAAAATATACACATATGTGGTCGACTTATTTGAACTTAACACACCCCGCAGGAAAACCCGGATTTTGGAGTTTTCATGTATTCTCTCTGGCTCCACAGATTAGAAGGGGACCGTGGGAAAGCTGCCAGGGCTTGGAGATCAATCCAGCCTTTGTAAATCCTTTCATCTGACTGGCGGCTTCATACAATTGAGAATTACCCACTTTATTATTGTTGGTTGATTAAATTCCTGTTGGTCAACACAAATAGTGCTGTGCAGGCTGTGCGTTCATGGGATGGAGATTGGCATTGCAAAGCACTTCCTAGAGAAAGGCAGGGGCAACCTGTCATTTAAAACCACATTCAGAGGGTGTTTGGCAGAGATGGGGAGGAGGGGGGAAGAACAAATCCCCCCATGCAAGCAACTTCCCAGGCATTTCTCACATGCCTGCCGAGGTTCAGTTGGCAGTGAGGGAGTGTGAGGCTGGGTCTCCACTTTTCTGGCAGTGGAAGCAAGCAGCCTCAGCAGGAATGCACTCACCAAGCCCCTGCGTCTGCAAGGTGGGGGAGGTGTGGTGTGGGGTGACTAGCCTGTATAACCAGGATTAATAGGATGAAATTAGGTGAAGGAGAAAGTTGTCAGGAAATGTTTCCTCAAGGTGAAGGCTATTAGGCTGCAGCACAGTTTCTCAAGGGAAGCAATGGGCACTTACCTTCTTGGGTTGTGTTTAAATGACAATGTGAGAAAAATCTGGCTTTGGGGAGGAGGTGGATGTTATTAGTGACTTCAGGGGCTCCAGGGAGATGTGACTGCTCTCCAGGGATTGTGCATTTCTGGGAGGGATGGAGGGGGCTGCAGGGTCTTCAGCTGAGGTTCAAGTTCCAGGGAGCTGTGGGCTGTTGTCTTCCAAAGTGGGATGTTACCAGTATGCTGGCAGCTGGGACTTCTCCTGCTGTTAGTCAGGGCTCTGGTAGGTCCTGAAGCAGCACTCCCTAATTTTTTTGTCCTTTCAGAATGCTATTTCTATGTAATGTCTGGCTTGTAAGAGGGAGGGCACAGAACATATTTCTCAAGAGTGGGAGTAACTGGCAAAAAAACCGATTTGGGAACCTCTGTGCTAGATGACCTGAAACATATTTATGCTTTTATGAATGGTGTTACTTAGACCATCCATGTATTTTTACTTCACTATCCTCATGCCTGAACCAATGAAACACCCTTTATCTTTGGGTGAATGATTTGTTTCCCATCTCTGTGCAGCATACACCCCTAGAAAATGAGCCCACCTGATATTTGGGGGGGCAGATAGGGGATATCAGCAGCTTTAGGGGGCTTTTGCTTAGCAAAATAGCAAAAAGCTATTCTGTGGAAGTAAGACTATCTTCTCTCCCTCTCCTAGTTCTCAGATAATCCTGAGATGTGGACACAGAGGAGCCCCAGGCAGCGAGCAGACAGGCAGTGCCCGGAGCAGCACGTGGTTGGGAATGAAGCTGTTCATCACAGGGTCCCTTTCCACATTGCTTCCCTTTGCACCAGCTCTGCCATGATGTGTGGGCAGAACCTACTCCCAAATGTGACACTAGGGAGGGAGCAGGGCTTCACACTGCTGAGAGCCTGCTCTTCAAGCCTGGAACAGAGAATATGCATTTGAAAGCCAGCACACAGAGGTAGATCCCATGGGCTCCTGTGTGCTGCTGTGGTGGTGAGGCTGAGTGAGCCATGAAGGCTGCCTCAGCCTCGAAAAGCACATGTCAACCTGCCTGGCAGGGAGCCCTCAGCAGCCAGGCCCAAGGGCTGGAGTGAGAGGCAATAAACTGGTTAATAAATAACAGGGAAAGCTGGCAGTGTTGCATAGTTTTAGTTTCTTCATGTAACCTCAGAGAAACACGGCAAAGGTTCGCACAGCCCTTTGCAAAGCTGTGTGAGCACTTGTTTGGCTGGGAGGATCAGGTCTCCTCCAACTGCCTGCACTCTGAATCATTGTGGGGCTGATTTTATTATCCCCAGGGGCCAAGTGCTTGGGCTCTCCTTGGCTACCCCAGGCTTGGTGACGGTGCAGTTCCCTGGTTTGCTGTCATCCCCAGGGATTTTTCCTGTGGGGTGCTGCCAGGACAGCTGCCCTCACAGCGAGGGCTGCTCAGCATCCCCTGTAAGGGGCCAGTTCTGGCACAGATCAATCAGCTTTGTAGTGTGCTTCCCTAAAACTCTTGGCTCAGGGTGGTAGCATGGATAAGAGTGAGTTACAATTATTAGGGAAACTTATCTGAGGGTAGACTTGCTGTTTCTAAATGAGATCTCCTATTGTTATTGTAGTAGCACTGTACTATTAACTTGTTTTAAAACAGGTTTTGTTCCATTGTCTCATTGTTTCAATCCAGCCCAGTGATACACTGTAATCTGTGCCTCCACCTTGTTTCTACTCCCATCAGACACCGTGTATTATGAAATTCCTAGGTATGCATTGTCTAGCCTTTCTTTCCAGGCATGAATTATACATTTGCTCTATTTGGATTCTCATGCCAGACCCTGTGTCACTTCCTTAGGTATCTGGAGTCCTTGTTCTGCTCAGTTCTGGGTTGTAGCATCTTTTTGGTTGGCCTACTGCTGTTCCCAGCCGGTCCTGACAAAGCCCATGCTGTTTTGGCATGGCCCACACATTGCACTTGACAGCCCTTCTCCTGTTTAATTTCCTCGTGCTGGCTCCCGCGGCAGGGCAGCGGGTGCGGGCAGGAAAGGGCTGCAGGTAGGAGTAGGGGCACTGCTGTTTTCCAAAAGGAGGATTTCCCTCCATCCTCAGGTGAGAACATAGACAACTGTCTCTGCTCTCCTTGTGTAATTTGATGGCATAAAGGGTCTCTCCTCTGTGGCATGTTGTTTATGGTTTTTTGGTTGAATTTTTTTCTCAGGTGAAAGCTGGCGGGGATTGGGTCCATGCCATCTTCCAGCTTGACACTAAACTAAGTGAACTAAGTGTACATACTTTATAATTTTTTACGTGTGGCTGTTTCTCCTGACTGTAGTGAGTCCCTGAAGATGTTTAGCAGGAAGCACACCTTCATCTCATGATCTCACACCACCATTGGATTGTATTTATCACAAGCCAGTTAGGTTAGAAGGCAACTGCAATATGTAATGTTTAACTACAGGCTGCACTAGGAGAGCGTGAGGCTGAGGGGTTTCTGCTGCTGGATGGAAAGGAGGAACTGGGCAGGGGAAGAGAAAATAAGTTCCTTGGAAAACCCCTAAATCACAGGGGAACAGAGTCTTCTGCTCTGGACTGCAGCAGAGCATTTCTTCCTAAAACACTGGGTCTCTGGGAGAGCCCAGCACATTAAACCAGCTAACTGCAAAACACAGAGAGATCCAAAACTGAACTGTAGGTGAACACTGGAGCCTTCAAGGTGCCCATCCTTGCTGGTAGGAATCAGTGACTCTACAACTGCAGTTATTTTTGGCAAATAGGACTGGGTGTGGGGCTTCTGCCTGCAGTTTAGCAAAGCTCCATATCCCTGGCCACAGAAATTTGTGTCTTTGACACATTCACTTACAATCCCTAACTCCAGAAGAGCTTAGTGTGCAGGGATTTAGACGTTTCCTGGTGATGGCCTTAAGCCATGGACTCACAGTTATTTTAGGCTTTCTCCCCTTTTTTCTCTGAGGATCTGACCAGAAATTTCATCCAGAGCTAAAAATTGCTTGCAATGGAGTGTGTGGGATTAAAAAAATGCTCTTTTGATTAAAACAGTGTTTTCCTACCAAAAACTGCTTTACCTAAAGTTTCCCACCCAGCTCTCATCCCGAGTGGTGTAGCACTGTGAAATCAGACATCTTCCTGGCCTCCTGGCCAAGAGCTGTCCCCTGCCAGCCCCCAGGTGGGAATGAGGTTTGTTGCCATCCTGTGCATAAATGCCAGTTATAACTGGGTAAAGGCTTTTTGCTGGAAAAAGCATTAGCACCTTTGCTACCTTGCACTTTTTAGGCTGAGGGAGAGAGATGGGGACAGACAGTGCTGAGGTTAAAGATGAGATGTAGGGCAGCCCGTGGGGGGGGGATAATGAATTCATGGGCACATGGAGACCATTCAGCAAGCTTTGGGCTCCTGTGGGCCCCTGGGTGGAAGGACTTTGATCTGACTCCAGCCTTTTCCCAACGAGGCGCTGCCTTTGAATGCGTTCCTGCTCTCTTGCCCTGCACAGCAGACAAAGACGAGGGGAGCAGGGGAGAGGAAGGGGGGCTGTTTACCCTCATCAGAATGGTCGAGTGGCCTGAGTCAATACAGCCTATTTTTCATTAACCTAATCATTAGTTTTTCCTCACTGCCAATTAAATTTTTCCTGTCAGTACTGAGAAGGGCATAATTTGCATCTATGAGATTTTTTTTTTAATAGGGAGCTTCCTGGACATGGTGGGGTTATTTGAGGAGTGGAAATGAAAGTTTAATTTCTCTCTGGATGGAAGAAGATTTTTGAGTTTTAATTATCACACAGTTTGGATTCCTGACGGTTGAGGACCGTATTGGAAAGGCTGGTTTCCATTGTGTGGAGTGGATAATTATGCAGCCCTCTCCCAGGCTCACTGCATTTATTGTCCAGAAGAATCTTCCCAAGCAAAAAGGGGGAGCATATTTACAACCCAAAATGCATTTTTATAGCCTGAAAAACTTGATGTTTGCAAAGGAAAAGTTCTACAACTGTTTGAGATTTTATTTACCCTTTTAACAAAATAACCCCCATCAAATAATCTGGTGATCTGCCTTTCACCTCACAGGTTGCTTAGGAAATAATTTTGTAAACTAAGAGAGCCTTTCTGCAGCTGGACTGCTTTGTGTTATCAGTTTCTAAGCAGAATTCCTGGCAGTGGGAATTTCTGCATAAAATGTACTGGCCCATTTGTATGTACAGTGTCGAATAGAAGATATACAGCCATCCAAAGCTTGGAAGTGCTTCTTACCTAGGAGGTAATGTTAGTCTATCCAGGAGAACGTGTTAAAGGATTCAAAGAAACCTAAAATGTCAAAGCAAAGCTCATTTACAACTGTTCTCTTTCACAAGCCTTTGGATTAACCTTGTGTCTTTCTCACTGGGTTTTGAACCATTGGTAGTTTGAAGTTTGCCATGAAAATGGAGATGTTTCAGCAAAGGTCTGGTCAAATCTGGGGAAGCTTTTGAAACTGCAGCAACCCCACCAAATCCTCCAAGGGTGGGATCAAATCTGCATGTGTTTGGGTGGGATCAGATCTGGGGACAAACATCCTGTGCAACTTTGATTAGTGTGAGATGAAAGAGAAAAATGCTCATTGTGGGTGTTCACTCCTTTTCTCCATGCTGAGAAGTGCAGCAGCAATAGTGCAAACTGGGGACCAGGGAGGAGATTTTGGAAGCACTTGTGCTCATTTCAGTGGATTTGTAAGAGATAATTTAGCAGGGCAGCTGTGCATGCAAACATTTCAGATAGGCCTTATTTCCAGAGCTTTGTGACTGTGACAGGGTGGCAGAGGACTTTGAACCCAGCCTGACTTTCATTTGCAATTCTTCTTGGTTTAACTAGCATGAACCCAAGAGGATTTGGGCTTCTGATAGCTACCTTCCAGTCTCAAAAGACCATGTGGTTGTTTTGGGGAAGTTAGCAACTTATTGTGGGTGTTTCTGGATTATTAAAATAGCTTAAAACAACCCAGTCTCCTTTTTCCATCCTCAATTTTCAAATCAGTGCTTTTGCTTGTGCTGCCTGAGGATTCATAGATGTGGACTGTGCTGTCTCCTCAGCCTTCTCCAGCCCATTCCTCTGACAGGGTGCCTCCAAGCCTTGACCACAGTTGGACTGTCAGTGCTTCTGAGGCTGTTTCTAACCCACGTGGTTTCCTGGCATTCTCCAGCTTGCCTACATACAATGAGCAGCCTCTTTTTTAAGCTCTTTCAGCTAGAGACCATATGTTGTTACTATAGTCATAGCAAGCCTTGTGCATGTTGGCCTTCTGTGATTTAGGACTGTGAATTTATGTGGAAAAGCTGGATAACTCTTAAAGATAAAAACCCTCTTTTTTGGTGGGGAAGTACTAACTTTTCAATCCTCTGTCTGTATTTTACACAGCCATCTGTTTCTAATATAATCTTTTTATTGCAAACATCCCAGTCGTGTCAGAGAGCCCTACCCCAGCACTTGTTCTTCTCCCCACAGTGTTTCCAGCCTGCTTTTCTTCTTTGCCAGCCACTCTGCAATTAGGTGAGAGTTTCTGCAGGTGATGGAAGACCAAAGGCATGGTTGGTTTCAGATTGCTGTCTGACAAGACAACAGAGGCTGCTTAGTGATTTCATTTTTTGCCTTCAAGTAACTTGTGATGTTTGCTTTCTGGATTTAAAATGCAAGATCCACAGATTTTCCTCATATGATGTTGTACAGGGTAGACATGGAAAACGGGATTGAAGGGCTCTCAGTTTGACCTAACCAATCTCTTTGCCCCGAGTCAGACTTGGCTCTACCTAAACTGCTCCTGACAGATGTTTGTTTAACCTGCTTGTGAAAGTCATCATCAATGGCAACTCCACTGCTTCCCAAGGCAACCTCTTCTACCCTTAAATATTGCTGTTATTAGAGAACTTGCTCTTCCTGGATGGAGATGGAGTACAATTTATTCACTTTTTTATTTTTCTGACAATCATTTACATATTTGAATCCGTTGCTGCATCCATGTTTGGTCTCTTCTTCCCCAGGGTAAGCAAACTGGATTCCTTCAAGCTCTCCTGCTAGATTATACTTTCCACACTCTGATCCTCCTTGTTTTTCTCCTGAATTTTTTCCAAATAGCTCGCATGAGTCTTGAAGCGTGATGCCTAAAAGTGGACACAGATCCCTATTCAAGATCTTTAATAGCACTGGTAAAGGAGGATTATTTCCCCTGTTTACATAGAGGTCTCTTGTTTCTGCATCATGATACGATCTCAGATATTGTTTTCAGCCTAACAGCTGGTTCATGCACAGTTTACAAGTTGCAATAGTCTCCAAGATCCTTTTTCACAGGACTGCTGTATGCTGAATGAGGAATCAAAGGATGCTGCCTCAAAAGTTTGGGTTGACCTTGGCAGAGGCTGTGAGCATGGCATGCTGGCAGTGGGATGGACTGAGCCTTTGGTTGATGCTGTGGAGACACGGAGAGCAGCTACCACAGCAGTATCCCAAGTCAGGCAGGAAGGGTTGGGTTTTGGCAATGGGAGAGAGGAATTGAGTAACTGGATTGATGCAAATAGAAATGAGTACAGCCTGTCCCATAGGTTTCAGGGAATTTCCCCTGGGACCATACTCTCTTGACTTCTAGAGGCTGCAGTGTTCATCAGTGCAGTCCCAAAAGGAGGTTGTGGAGCAAAATGGGCCACTCTTGCTGAAACATCCACACTACCCCAAATGTTGAGTCCTTTGTAGCCGGTGGAAAGACAGTAATCGGCTTTGGGGCTTTTTTTGACCTGGTCACGTGATCATGCTATCAAGATTAAAGCAGCACGAGGAAGGAAAAGAGGCTTAAATAGCTGAGGGTGCCTGGCAGGTCATTTTAACCTTTTCATAATCATTAAAGCTGCAGAATCCCATTAGCAGTGAGTGACTTGCAGCTTCGCTACTCTAACAAGCACTGGCGACAAAACTTTCTGTTCACCTCTGTTTTCCCCCACAGGAGAGTGCAACCCAGCTGGTTGCTAGAACCCAAACTTTGAGCCAAGTCTGGCCATTCCTTCATGTGGATCAAGGAATTTGTTGTACCAAGGAGAAACAATCCATGGGTCTACCAAAAGCAGAGGATTTATCTCTCAGTTTCTAAAATTAGACTCTCTTGGAAGGTCCTGCTCAGGCCATACTGTGGTTGATCAGCCCTTGTCCATCTGTGGCAATAGCAGAGAGGTACAGGATAAGGAAGATTATGATGATCTCCTAAGTCACTTCTTTGGCACTGGTCAGTAGGCTATGGCTTTACTCTGCTGGGATTGGTGACATCAGAAGATCCTGCACTGCTACAGTGCAGCTCTGATATAGGAAGCAAAGCTTTTTGAATGAGGCTTTGTTAACTAAGGCATAAGACCCTCAAAGAGCCTCCAGTTTATTGTTGTTACTCATCTTTTCCTCTCTTGGAAGTTTTCATGAGTGCAGCATCACATCCAGTAGTCAGTCTGATCCTCCCATGTTGTTCCTCCAACTTCTCTATCTTCTTTTGTCTCCCTTCATGTCATCTAGTAAGCTCTGATGTAGAAATTCTTGCCCCACAGTGTCTGGAAGACAGAATCATTCTGATCCACCTGAAATCTGAACACTGTCGTACTTTATTTAGAATTGTCCTTTCTGCATTCAGGCAGAAATCGTTGAGTACATCTAGTGGTTGCACAGCAAGGCTTCTTGAAGAGGCCAAGGAAACCCTGAATTTTGCCTGGTGTCACTGGGTTGTGATGGGTGTTGCAGGTATTGCAGCATCTGGGATTGATCTGGAGAGCACCTGCTTTCTCAGACAGGGCAGGATTCCATGTGCAGGGAGCAAGAGCACTGCAGGGGATGCAAATCAGCTTTTCTCTGGTACATGTACACCAGTCAAGACTGTCTGGCTGTGTGTGTCTTGGAAATTAATATTTCTATCACTACGTTTGCTTATTTCATCTAATTACAGTCTATTCACTCTTGACTGAAAGCTTAGTCTGAGGCTGAACCATCAGAAACTCACACTGATTTTTCTCGGGGTGATGCCCACAGTCAGGCATTAAATACAAATTGTAAAGCAAATACCTTTTTTTTTCTTGGCTGTTTACCTTCAGAATTTCTGGGGGAATAGCAGAAAAGATCTCCTCAGGAAACCTGTCTGGCCAGCAGTGACTAGTAGCAGGGCTGAGGCAGTCTGTCATGCAGGCAGCACGTATGAGAAGCATGGTGAAGGGGCTGTCCTCTGCATGCAGGCTCACTCCTGTGAGCTGTGGAGAGCCCTGGAGAGCCGCAGCAGCACTGTGGTCCCTGCCCACTCCCAGAGCAGAAGAGCAGCTGCTGGTTGTCCCCTCAGGAGGGGGAAGGTGTGGTGACAATGCTTTGCCATGTTCCTCTTGGTCAGGTTTCATGGCTGTGAGGGTTACACATCCTCAGATGCAGATGTTCTCCAGTGGTGCCTGCTGTTCTATGCTGTGATAGAGGGACAGCCCCACAAAGATTGTCATGTACACATCACCCAAGCAGGGAAGGGGAAACTGGTGGCCACCATGCTGCAGCACATGGGCACACACACACTCCTCCTTCCCTATCAGCCACCTCCTAGGGAAATCCTGATTTCAGGAGCTCCTGAGCTGTTGACAGTCGTTGTGGGCAGATATTTTGCTGTGTGCAGAGATGAAGTCACAATAGTGAGCTGTAACAACCAGAGTCAGCAGAGACCTTACCAGACTCTTACAGACCAGCTTGAGGCTGCTAAGCACCCTGAGAGGTCTAATGAACCAAAACTGAGTCAGGAACATGCAGTCTTGAAAACCTTCAGAGCTCGTAGTTAGAGGCTTGCTATAAAATGTTAATTAAATAGCTGCAGTAGCATATGTTCCATCCTGTCAGAGCTGCAGCACAGCCATGTTGCATGTGCATAGCTAGTCTTGTTAGAGTTAAAAATGTGTGTTATTCTGAGACCATATATCTTTATTTGTAATTTGACTGGCTGCACAATTCTCTGTTGTTTTGACTAGTGTTTGATTACCTAAGCTATGCCTGAGCTATCACCTGCACCTTCAAAATGAGGCCTGATCCTACCAGTCTTATTCAGACAGATGTTATTGTGGGTGGCTTTGGATGCTACAGATGGACCTTTTATTTATTTAGTGTAGTCTAAGGCAATGTCTGTTCAGTAGATGTGCTGCACCTCAGTTATGGAAATGTTTAAGATTTGGCCTTAGTTCTCTTTCTGTGAGTGCATTCCTGCCACCTCTTCAACTCTGCTTGTCAGTGCAGAGGAAACTTTTCCCCACACAACCCATGGTGAATGAGGTGGTGGGATAAGAAGTAGAGCAGGTTGGTATTGTTTGCTGAATATCTTGCAGAGGTACTAAACACTGGGAGCTTCTACTTACCATAGACCTTTTTCTTGTAAATTCTCTTACCACATCTCGGAGGGGACCCCAAATTGTGACTGAGATGCTACTGGAAAGGCATGGGACTTGGGATTAGCAGAGTGTGATATTTTGGACATGATGATCATGAAGATGTGAAGATGATCAGGGGGCTGGAACACCTCTCCTCTGAGGAGAAGCTGAGAGAGTTGGGGTTGTTCAGCCTGGAAAAGAGAAGGCTCCAAGGAGATCTTAGAGCAGTTTTTCAGTACCTAAAGGTGGCTATGAGAGAGCTGGAGAGGGACTTTTACAGGGTTATGTAGTGATAGGAGATGGGTTAATGGCTTTGAACTGACAGAGGTCAGGCTTAGCTTAGGCATAAGGAAAGAAGTTTCTATAATGAGAGTGGTGAAATACTGTCACAGGTTGTCCAAGAGGTGGGAGATACTCCATCCCTGGAAACATTCAAGGACAGGTGGATGAGGCTCTGAGCAGCCTGGTCTAGTTGAAGATGTCCCTGCTTGCTGCAGGGGCTGTAATGGGTGACTGCTAAAAGTCCCTTCCCACACAGGTTATTCTGAGATTCTGCACCAAGGCAAACCAGTGAGCATTCCCTGAAAACCCTGGTGGTGCCATAGCAGAGGGCAGCACCTGTGAAACCAAAGTAACTCAGCATTGGCTTTGTGGTGGCCCTGCTCGCGTTTGAGTCATCCACTGACTTAAACCTGTTGTGAAAACTTGCCTTGCATGCTAGTCAGGAAATTGGACTTTTGAACTGGACATTGAAACAGGACTTTCCAATTGGGATTGGGGTTTTCTGGTAGGAGCAGAAAGATGGGGGCTGCCTAGGAAAAGCAAGGGTGGTGCATTTGTCCATCTCTCCCAATAGTTTCCTTTAATGACAATATTCGAGATATGTGAGTTTCATCTGCTTTCCAACTGCTCTGAAAGAGTGCTGTTGCTTTAATAAATCAACTTCTTTACAAGATATAACCACTGGCCATTTTTCAGCCTGCTTGTGTGTGTCAAGAAGCAAGACCAGTGGAGCAATACGAATATGAAATATAGTTGGGAAGAGCAGAGATGTGATAATGAAACTGCCAACAAACAGCAAAGTGTTTTATTGAGCACAGGTGAAGGCCTTCTTATGAGATGATCTTTGATGGAAGGAGAGGAAGAGAAAATGTCAGCATTCTGTCATGCAAAGAAGGCAGCTGGCTGCAAGGTGAAAATCTGGCAGAGCATCATTCCTTCATGTGCCTTTCCTTCGTGCTTTGGGAGAATCCCTTCAGGAATGCTGCTTTTTATGAGGATAGGAAGAGCCTTGTTAGCAGGACATGGACAAAACATAGCTGTGCTTTGCTGTCATGAATCAAGCTTAGTTAAAGCAGCTCCTGGGGGGAAGGTGCAGTGGAAGCAGTGGGTGTCCAGCCTCGCTGCAGGGGGTGTGGGGCACTCTGAGCTGCATGTGGGGACAGAGCTGGAGTGGGGCACTGTGCCCTGACCTGCCAGCCAGCTGGACACTGTGTAGCCTGTGCTTTGTAGCAAAAAGGCAAATCAAAAAGACAAATCAAACCTCAGTCCCCACTGAGGTTGCTGTGGAAGAGGACTAAAGCGCCTCTGTTGGTTCAAGTCTGCTCTTGCCTTTTTTATTGGTATTGCCCAGGCTGGGTGTAAGGACTGTCCTGCTGGGAATGAGTCCCAAAAAGGGCTCTGGACAATTTTCTCATCTCATTAACCTTTTCTGGTGTGAGCTGCCCTAAGTAAAGGGCAGTTTTTTTCTTATATTCATTTAGGTGTTAGCACCTCATTATGAGAAGGTCTTAAATAAAAGTGTCACAATCCCAACCTCGAAGCTACCACACAAACATCTGCTCTGTATTCTTGTGGTTGGAGAAGTGGCACACAAGGAAATAAAACCATTTATTTTGCTGCTGTCAAAATAAATGTGTAATTTATCATATTTACCCCTCTGCCAGATTCCTCTGAAATCTCAGATGAGAATCAGAAAGGCTACAAGTGTCTTAAAATTACACTGTTCTGTGCTCTGCAGGCTGCAAGATTGTTTTGTTTGTTAAAACAGTTTCTAATTTATGTTTTTACAAAGCTTGAGGAGTCAGGCAGTTCCCTGCTCTCTGAGAGACCACTGAGTTAAAACAAGGTAGACTGATTTGTCTTGCCTCCATTTAGCTGTAATGAGTATTAAGTGGTTTATCTATGTGGAGAAAAGTTACTCAGCTAGATTACATCCAAGCTGAATTACATCCCATTCCAGATGGAGTATGTTTTTTAGAACAGTAAATCTTTAGGAGGGTGGGTAATAACAGTAATGCGCCTTCCTGAGCTGGAGCACAGCTCCTGTGCCTCTCTTGGAGATAATGTGGAGAGCTCTACATCCAATTAGTTTTTCCAAGGCTTTGTAAAGAAACAGGACTTCAGGTTTCACAGCTCTGTGTAACATTTAGCTTGTAGAATTTACGCTGTGCAAGTGAGAGATGGCTGATGGGGATTACAGTTTTCACCCATTTTGCATTTGTGGGTAGCAGCCTGGCAGGGCACGTTCTGCCTCTCCCCAGCTTCCTCTGCTGTGTGATGGCTGCCACAGGGAGGGTGCTGAGTGGGATGTGAAATGTTTTGAAGGGAAATTGCATTCCCTCTGGTGCCATCTGGCTCACTAAGGCACCCACTGCTCGTGCAGCTGGTTCTCGTGGCCCCAAGGGGTAACTAGAGGAGGATGTTGGCCCTGATGGCATCCCGGGCAGCACTGAGTGCCAGAAAGCTTCTCCTCCACCGTGTGTCCTTGACCACCATACTGGTCTGGTCACAGCAGGGCACTAGCAGGTGTGAGAGGACTCAAGTCAGTGCCATGAGCTGTGGCTGGGTGGGTGTGCTGGGGTACACTGCTCCCCAGTACCTGAGCAGTACCTGTGGGAGCTGCTTCAGCCACTGAGGAGAGTGCTTTTGGGCTGGTGAAGGTGGAGCTCTGCTCACAGCTGGCAGCAGGCTTTGACACAGCTGTGAGGACCATTTGTTTGATTTCTAATGGAAAGGGATGTGAGGGTCTGATCAGTCAGTGATCCAGCTCTGCTGCCTCTCCGGATGGGTCAGTGAGGCTGTCCTTGTCTCCTGGCTCTGGAGGAGGCAGGAGAGGATGGAAACTCACTGATAAGAGAAAGGTCAGAGGCAGAAAAATGTTGGGAATGTGTTTCTTGATATAACATGGGTGAGACCTAGCCTGGAGTTTCCCTGCATAGCCTGGCAGTGTTACTGCCTGCTGTTGTGAGAGTTATGAGCTTTTTAAAAACTGGGATCAAGATGCAAATGGTTTCTCTGGCACCTGCCTCAACACAGGCAGGTACAGAAGATGGAGGTAATTCATCTCTGAGGGCATAGCAAGGACTGGGATGGCTCTGAGCACTGTTTCACAGCCTTTGCCTGAGATGGAGCATCTTCTGCTGACAAAATGCCTTATTTGTTTTTTTAACTTTTCTTTTTCCTGTGTATATTTTATGTTGCCTTAGTGTGTTTTCTGGCTGAGGTCAGACATCAAACATGGTTTGGGGTTGAACAGTGGTGTCTGAAGAATTCTAGTAGTTCTCAGGTTAGGTTTCCAGAACCAGTGGTGTACGTTGGCCCCTGAGGATGCAGGACTTGCCTTCTAAAGAATATAATTTTTTTTGGTAAGGGGTATGAAACCACAGAGAGGAAATAATTCTCTATTTTCTTTTCTTTGTCAGTCATGCTCTATTCTTTCCATCAACCAGTCAGTCAGTTCTGGTAGCATTCAGGGCCTGGAGATGACAGCTTCTGGAATATCCTTCTTTTGGTAAGGGGTATGAAACCACAGAGAGGAAATAATTCTCTATTTTCTTTTCTTTGTCAGTCATGCTCTATTCTTTTCATCAACCAGTTCTGGTAGCATTCA
Source organism: Passer montanus (assembly GCF_014805655.1). Taxonomy (NCBI): domain Eukaryota; kingdom Metazoa; phylum Chordata; class Aves; order Passeriformes; family Passeridae; genus Passer; species Passer montanus. Next base: position 6,340,546 of record NW_024367372.1, read on the forward strand.
GGGCCTGGAGATGACAGCTTCTGCATCACCATTCATCCACTCAACCTAAATTCCTTGTAGCTGCTGGCACAATTGAGGGTACTGATGGAGTTGGAATGCAGGTGGGAAGGACACCTTATCTGGCCAGATCTGCCAGTGGAAGCTGTTTTATTCAGCACACAGCCAGCAGTCTCTGGTTGTCTTCAGACAGAGATGGAGACTGGTTTTGAAGCTGTTTAGCCAAATGGATATTATTGTACTCAGTTTAGGGGAAGTTAACAAAGTGTGATGGTCTGGGGCACAGAGGAGGTCAGACCAAAGAATCCATGGTTCTCCTGGCTTTAACAATCTCAAACTCTCCTTGCATCCTGCTGGAGGACAGGCTCATTACTAATTCAGCAGGTTCTTCAAGCTGGTCCCAAAATCTTGCTGCATTCAGCACCAATCTACTGCAGCATTCTGCTCACCACCCTTAGATATGCATGGGTAATGCTGTGGTGCACGAGGCCTTCACAGGGAAAGTGCTTTAGGTTGATTCTATAACCTACTTGGTTTGCTGTCTTCTCTTCTGACCTGGAGACTCCCCCATGTCAGGGTGGTTGTAGGGCTGAGTTTGTGCTCCCTGCAGCTCAAGCTGATGTTGCTGTGAACCTTGTCACCACTTAAGCTGTTCACTGAACTTACATAGCTCCCTACAGTGTCTTCTTAACCTTCCTCATGAGGACTTGTTTGGATTTCCTGGGTTTGAACAAAGCATAATCCAGTCAAAAAACAGAGCATTTTTCCTCCGAGAGTGAGCTTTAGATGGGCACTTGACTCAGATCCATCCTGCTGTTCCTTTGTGTGGTTTGGCACTGGTCTATGGTAGCACTGTTTTGAGCATATTCCAGTTTTTCCCTTGAGTGGCCAAAGCAGTCTCAGTGATTAGCTGTAGCTCCCCTGCTAGCCCTTCTGCTGAGTGGCCAGGAGGAGCATTCAGGCTCCGTGCCGAGTGCGTTTGGCAGCCCCAGGCAAAGGCAGAGAGGAGCACAGAGCCAGCCCAGACCCCACCCGTGTGCGTGGGTGAGTGTTCGTGTGCCAGAGCTGCAGCCAGAGCTGGGGGGGTGATCCCAAAAGGTGCTGGCCACAGCAGCACACACCCACTGCCACTGGGGCCCTTGTGTCAATGCCTGGTGTCTTTTTGATTCACGCTCAGCAGGAAGTCCTGGGGTGGAACGGTGGCTTCTGCAGTCATACATCACAAATGAGATGAGGGAAGTTATAATTTTGCACTTTTCAGAGCCCCTTTAGAAGTGTGGAAAATGTTTGGAGTTTTTAATATGCTTATGTTTCAAAACTTTTCCTCCTGCTGTAACAGCTAATGGCTTCTGCTACTTGAATTACAAGTGGAGGAGAAATTTTGCAAAGATATAATTGTATGGGAGGAACTCATCAAGCTGTAATGAGAATGGAGAAAAAGTTTTCCCAGTGTACTTTATTTTCTTCCCTGTGAAATTTTCAAATGTGTTTCTTCTAAGCATGGTTCAAAACAAAAGCCAGATGCTTTGGAGAGCAGTCAGCCACCCACAGAGCTCTCCAGTGACTTATCTTCTATGCCAGGCCACCCTGTCTGGTGGTGCTGTCTTGCTGCAGTGGTAAACTGGCCATTGCATTCCTTCAGGTTGAATATTACCATTTTATGTGAGGGTATTCCGTATTTTATTGTCCTGGTGTTTTTCTGGTTAGTGTCACGTGCTGCCACTAGAAAAAACAGATGTCCTGGGGAGGCACTTGTTGTGTGTGTCAGGCTGTGTGCACGCTGCAGCTCTGTGGCCTTGCTGAATAAATTTCTCCTCCTTTTACAGCACTGGGAGTTGTGGCACTGACCTCCTCTTAGAGCTGTGCCAGCAGCTTGGTTTTGTGAGTTTCTCAGTTGTTTTTGAAAGAAGAAGGCACGTGTCTGGAGGGGTTGTTTATTCAAACCTAAAAGGAAACATCTTGTTCTGTTGTGGAGTATTTTGGTGCAGTCTAGATGAATGAGAATAGCTTTCGAAACTAGGAAATTACTTTTATGAAGATACAAAACACAGTGTTTCAGCTTCACTTTCCTTCTGTATCACCCACCCCTCAAACTGGCATTGATGCAGATCCACAGAAGATATTGCTGTTGCTGAATCTCAGCTTTTTAGTGAAAAAACCTTTGATAGAGTCCCTCATCACCCTGCACACATAGGGTTTTATTCGTCAAGTCCTTCCCAAACTTGCCTTCTACAGAGTGGGAAAACATGTTGCTTCTGACACAATACTTGCCTGTACCCCAAGAAGCTTAAATGTGTTTGTTTTTTTTTTCTCTTTTCCTAAAGATTCATCTTCCAACTATATCAGGCAACTTGAAACAAAAGTGAAGCTGCTGGAGGATGACAACAAGCTTCTTTCCCAGGTAGGTTTTATTGCCTAATAGATACCAATGTGGCTCAGTTCTCCTGTTTCTATGTGGTTGTGTCTGACTGCCCATGTCAATGCACACTGGCTTTTGGTAAACATCCTGTGCAGGAAGAACACAATTCATATTAACCCCACACAGATAGAATTTGGTCTCCTTTTGTTAAAAAAAAAAATAGGGAAAAAAGTGAATCCTCTGTTAGTGTCTGTGTGTGTTTCAGAGATGCATTAATGCCACCCTGCAGGGCTCCTTGGCCCACCTCTGCATTGGGGATGCCGTGAGAGTCCAGCTCTGCCCGTGTCCTTGCTGTAGGATTTGTCTTCCTTGCCCATTTACATTGACTTTTATCTTGTTGAAAGAGGAGACTGTTGTCAAAGGACAGCCTTGGGAATAGTTGTGTGTGGTGCAGGCTCCCAGCTTTTATTTGAGATCTTACTTAAATCTGAGCAGACTCTCTAGAGGGGCACTTTTTGCTTGCATCTCCCTTTCAAAGTCTACTTCACGTGCCACTGTGCTTTTGATCACTCATGCTGCTTACCTGTCTTTATACAGCAATGTCAAGCAGTGAGAAGAAAACAGCCATTCTGGTTGGTATGTCCTCTGAATCCCCTGTAAAACGCAGCAGTTGCTGTAAACAGGGGCAGCTCTGCTGCATTTAATAAGGCACTGTCTATTTAAACCATTGGAAAAGTTACACTTTTTTACCTGTTCTTCGTGTCCTTTCACTGTTTTTATGTTCTACCTTCCTGGCATTTTAAAAGGTTTTTCCCTATACTTTGCTTCTTACTTCAAGCACCATGTTTCACAGTAATTTTGTTCCAGATTCTTCCCAGTTATAAGGACTGGAAATAAAAAAGCCCTTGTAATAATTTTTTAAATGCCTTTTTGCCAGTTTATGTTGTGCTGTTCTTTGCATTTCACCAAATCAGAGAATAGATTGTTCCAGGGTCACATTTTTAAAACATTCTCATTTAAAATAAGCAAACAAAAATAATAGAGAGCTCTATGTGTACTGAAATTTTAATAACATAATTTTTACCAAATGTTATTTTTTCCTGAAATACACATTTTGACCTGACTCAGAGCTTTTTTAAAGATTACTCCTTTCTCCCAGCATACTCATTGGCATTACTAGCCATGAAAAAAACTCATAGGGCACCAAAGGATTAAACCCCAAAGGGTGCTCAACTCACCAGCTTTGTAGTTGCTTCATGTATTAATTGATTGCTAATTTGATTTTAAGCCCCCCTGTCTTTCTCCCAAACTGTGACTGGGCTGGTGTCTGGTGGCTTTAATTGGCGCTATTGATAGGCAGATGGGATGTGCATGGATTCAGGGATGGGCTCAGTGTGCCCTTGGCCTAGCTTTGTCCTGCCACAGCCAAGCACATTACTCTGTCAGATCTGCCTTAGGAGGTCAAGAAGAAGTTGGTAATTAATGGTGAAAATTAATAGGGTCTGCATAGCTGCATGGGCTTATTGCATTGGGAGGATGAAACCCAGTTAATTTTGGGTTGTGCAGGGCTGCTTCAGGCTCATGCATCAACCCTTCACCTCCATGCCACCCTGGGTGTGAAGGCTATGCCTTTTCCTCCACTGTCCTCAGGTGTCATCACCTTTTGGGCTGTGTTATTACAAATATTTGAATCCAGGAGGGAGGGAAATTACCTTAAAATGGCTCTGTGTTCTGGAGAAGGCCTGTCATGTCCCCAGTGGCAGCAGGCACTGATGCCAGCCTGCCTGTGATGTGCTGTACAGCCCCTGTGTGATGTTTGAATGGCTCTCCAAAAAGACCAGGATCCAGCTTCTTTTAGATTACATTCAGGAAATAACTTCTTTTTTTTTTTTTTTTTTTTTTTTTTTTTTTTGTGATGGCCCTCCAAAAAGACCAGGATCCAGCTTCTTTTAGATTACATTCAGGAAATAATTTTTTTTTTTTTTGTTATAAGCAGGGACTCAGCTGTCCTTAGGGCAACAGGAATGTTGAAGTTACCATGGGCTGGCTGAACTCCCTGGGAATTCTGAGCTGCATCACCTCCAGTCTGTCATGCTACACACCCAGATCTGGATTTTTTTCTCTTTTAATGAGAGAGATTAGGAAAATCTGTATAGGCACAGGCTCACTTGCATATGTACATATAGTTCCCAGCACTTTCCCAGAAAGCATAATCCACTTACTGTGTTTTTACTTGCTTTGTCTGACTGGGAAGTGTTTAGCTGTTACCATGCAGATCTTGGGATAAGACTCTAGTCAGAAAGGATCCTGGCAAACTTTCTCCTGTTTTGAAAGTTGCCAGGTGATCCTGGCTGTTTGAACTCTGCAGTGCCAAACTGGCTTGTCAACACCAAAGTCACATTTCAACTCGGCTTGGCTTTCTCCCTGGGAGTATTGACTTTGCAATAATATTTGCAGCCTGGTGTCAAGAAGTTCTATCACCAGCGTGCTGAGGAGTGATGAAACCTGACGTCCTAAGTAACAAACAGTGCCTGTGCATTAAAGGATTAACAAATCAGGGGTGGTTATGGAAGTCTTCCTGGCTTCCTTCCAGCTGCTAAACATAGAGCTGAAATAGTGCTTCATCCAGAGAAACCTGAGAATGCCGGTGCTGCAAAGGATATTTGCAAGCTTTATGGCTGGATTTATATCCCAGTGGCCAGTGACACAATGCCCTTTTGCTGGCTGGTGCATCCTGAGTGAGATTTGTTGCTTTATCTTCAGCATCTCTGGAGTGAAGGTATGCTAAGAGGTAGTGTCTTTGTAGCCCCTTCTGGAATCAAGATGTTGATTGCAGGAGATTCTTGCACTTTTTCTCCTGCTTCCCAACATATCCTTTCTCTATAAGCACTTTAGAAGAAAGCCTCAGTGGGACAGGCAAAAGGTCTCAAGTTCATGCCTGGCAGCTGCTCTGCACTGTACATGTCACCTGCAGTATGCTGGGATTCACACTTCTGTTTTCCTAGTGACTTATTTGAACAGGTTAATGGAGAGAGCTTTTCTTACTTTTGGAGATCAAGAAATACCATCTTACAAGCCACACTGCAGTGGGAAGAAAGCAAATGGATGTTACTATGATAGCCATATATGTGGGGGTTTTTGTTGTTGCTTTGACTTCTTTTGCTTTCTATGGAAGGATATGATCTGTATTTACAGGTGGAAAATGATATGCTAACCCATCAGTATTCATCACTCTCTCCATTTTTCTTTCTCTGAGGAGAAACAACTCTGGTTTTTACTTTTTTTGACACAGTTTGTGCTATGATGTTTTGTTGCCGTGGCCATGTCAGCTAGAAGGTCATGCTCTTGGATGGCATCTCTGTGCTGGCAAAGTCTCTGGCAGCAGTTCTGTTTGGGGAGAGGTTGTAGCAAATGCCACTACCAGAAAAGACCACTCAGCCCTGGTGGGTGTCTGTGGTGTAACCACAGTGGCAAAGACCCCACAAAACCCAGTGGGGATGGTGTGAACCTTTCCCACAGGTGTAGCTGATTTCTGGAAGTTTTAGTTGCAGTGTGAAGAAGATGAATGAAAGCTGAGAAATGTTGGATGTTGGTTTCAGAGAGCTTCATGGGCATCACTTCTGTAGTCTCACATTCTCCAGGGAAGACTTGCACTGAGCTCTGCAGTGTGCATGCATTTGGTCTGTGCAGCATCATGTGGGTGAAGTCTTGTTATTCCTCTGTGTCATTGTGGGCAATGCCCAGAAGAGCTGATGTTATTAGTGGTGTCTGGTTGACTAGGTGGGTACCTTCCATATTGCTAAGATATAATCCCTGAGGTGGGAGACCATATTTGCTTTCCATTCCTCTGAGCTAGAAGTGTCCAAGCACAAAGTAGACCCCTTAAGCCACTTCAGCTGCCCCTTGAACAAAAAGGAATTTTTAATTACACGCTTTCCCCTTAAGGTTAGAGAGACCTCTATTTACAATATTTAGGAACTCCAAAGGTCAGTTCTGAGTAGTTTCATAACTAATGCATACATTTTAGAAATAATAAGGGTGGCAAACTTCTGGCCGTTCTTTCACATTATTTTGCATTTTCAGGTCATTCTGTACACACGCAAAGATTGAGCACTTTTAGCTAAAACTGAAATTTATAGGCTGGGTGAACTCAATCACTTTTTCTCTCTCCTTGTAACCAAGTACTGTGCACCATGGGCTGGCTGTCAGGACTCCTTTTGGTTTATAGTTTCTGCTGAGCTGTGTCTACATTTTCCCTTGAGAGCAGGAATGCCAGAGGCATTTTTCTATTCAGAGATGCCCAGGGAACGTTACACACCTTTGTTTCAAAAAGCCCAGCTTTATAGAAAGCAGATGCATTGGGCAGGTGAGGCTCTAAGTAACTGGACATTTGACAATGAAGTCCTGGTGCCTCTTTCAAAGAAAATTTCAAGTCCCCTGGTGCAGAGCAGAAACAAAAAAAAAATTCTTCTCTAGGGAGTGACAGCCCTTGAGATTTATGAGTATTTAATTAAAATTGCCAAATAGACTTCAGTAGCAGCACTTCACAGCAGTTCAACCTGCCTGGGATTTAGAGTTTCCTTGGAAGATCTTTAGAGCATCCCTAGAAGTTGTTGAAAATTGTTCTTAGTCTTACTTTTAAGAAACTGCATGCTTTCCCTGAATTAAAAGGCTGCAGCTGTAGAGTTAATAAAGTGATAGTAGGCAATGCCTGTAACACTGTTTTTAGTACAGAGCTGAGGTGTTTGAGCAAGGAACTTCCATGGTCACAGCATCTGCAGGCTGCCACAATTCTTAGGCAAATGGGATCTTGGGACAACGATGCACTCAGCAGGCAGTTTCCAGCATATCTTTCTGAAAATAAGGGGGAAAATCTGGACCCCAGGGCTGAAAGGAGTCTGCAAAGAAAAAAGATGTAAGTGCCATTCAGTGGAGAGCCTGATCTCTTCCCAAGGAGGAGAAAAAGAAATTGCCCACCATGTGCTGTCTGGTTTCAGGAGAGTCAGAGTGCAATTTCCCTTGTTTTATTATCAGCCACTTCTGTGCCAAGTCTGCCATTAACAGTTCCTGCTTGCAGAGTTGCCTCTGGCTCTCAGAGGTGCTGTAAGGCCTGATAGCATTTGGGCCTCTCTGTGAATTGGCTCTGGAGGTTTGTCTGAGGCCATGGCTTGTGCCAGGAGCACTGCACACGCTCACCAGGACAGGAACAAAGTCACAAACCTGTCTGATTTCCCCAAAGTCTACCTATTGTTCGTGAGAGGAGGATAAATGTAATTGCTTTAATTTAAGGTCTCACAAGGGAAATCGGATTTTTGTTTTTTTGGTAATACAGAGCAACTTAGACATGAAAACTTTCCAGGCAGTTGGTCTCCATTTAAATTCAGAATAATGAAGGGGATGTGCCCTCAGTTACTCTATTACCATTTTTAGGCAGTGTTTCAATGTTTAGCTGCATATTAATTTTAAGTACTAAAAAAGGAGATTCATATTTGGGGTCACATCCAAATATTCCTTTCAAGTAAATGGTGAGAATTCCTACAGGACTCCATGCATTTTGGAGTACAGCTCTTGAAGAAACAGATTTTCAGAGACCTTCTCTTGAGACCAAAACTTTGATATAGTTTTGAGAGTGCACTGCATTGCTTACATGTGTAAATGCAAAATATGATAACAGAATCCCTCAAATGTTGCTTCCTTAGTTGTGGAAGCAGAATCTTAAAAAAATCCAACATAGCATGCAAAGCTAATCAATGTCCAAGTGTGTTCCATTTCATTTACTTCTATGAATTACAATGACAAGACTGATCTGACCAATTTGTTATCCAATAAGTTGACTTGAGATGTAAGTAACAATGTGTACTTATTGAATAAATTGTTTTTCTTTCAGAAATAAGAAATGTACACTTTTATAGGAGCAGTTCAAAATAGTTTCAAGTCCTCTAAGATAATGGAGTTCCTTCTGTTTACTTTGGACAGAAGTTAGATTTGAGCTGCTACCTACCAAAATAAATATTCTCTAAATAAATATTTAGAAGTGCATTAATGCACTTCTAAAATGAATGATCAGTGACAGAAATTAGCTTTTGCAACTTGTAATGAAATCTGGGTGTTGTACTGTGTGTTCTGGGGGTTGTCACCTGTGGTATCCAGGGAATTTATGAGAATGTAAATAGAGTTCCCTAAGAACCTAGGAAATATAACTCAAAAGCTCTGGATCCAGAAGTCGACTAACAGATAGACAGAGACATACTGGGTTAATTCAGTCTTACAGATTTGAGACCATAGTATAATTTCTTGCAACTTAAAATTTTGGAAGGGCTGGAGCTGAATTTCAGTGTTTGAGTTTGTGAGAGAGATGCACACATGCAAAGCTCTGTCATGCCCCATTTGTTTCTGTTGTGGGTAAGCAAGAACATTGGGTTTAATGAGGCTCAGTTTAACCTCCAGCTGTGAAATACAGGATTAGTCATATCCTGTGCTTAACCAGCTTTGTAATAATTTCACTAAATTCCACTTTTTATCTCTGTATGAGGACAGGGCCAGGGAAAAAGCTCTTAATTGCAGTTAGATCAGGCTATGAAGAAGCAGCTTTTTTGTGTCTTTGATACATGGGGAGAGGTTCAAAGTGCACAGAGTCTCAGTGATCCGTCCATCTGAGAAGTACTGAAAAATGTCTTGCGGGGAAACTATGCAATAACTGCAGAGGCTTAAAAACAGATTTTTGCAAGGAGTAGAATGCCAAATTCAAGCCCAGATCAAGAAAGATACAGAGCCTGACATCTGAAAACTACTTGGGCAACAATGGGAAGGATGTTAATCATTCATTGCTTTGAGAACAAAAAACCTCTTTACTCAAAACTTCAAGTTTATGACAAGACTTTGTTTTGTTTTGTTTTGTTTTTCATGAAGCCAAAAATGCAAATCTAAATCTTTATAAGAAACTTTTAAAGGATATTCGGATTATCTCAAAAAAAAAAAAAAAAAATTGAGATTGGCAATAATTGATTCTCCCTGGCTGCTTGAGTCCTGGTTCAGCAGAGAGCTTGGAACATCCGAGTGGTCCTCCAGAGGAGAGGGACTTGGGTGCCCAGCACGAGCTAAATCCTGCAAGGAACCTCTGCTGCTTTATCAGGAGAGGTTTCAGGTCTTTATTTTTCTCGTTCCTGACAACTCTGTTGTTTTATGGGATGCGGGGAGTGCCTTGAGGGCAGCCCAGCAGTGTTGCTGTGGCTGTGATTTTGGGAGGAGGGGCAGTGGTTCCCTGTAGCCTCCTTGCCTGGAGTGCAGTTGACAGGAGAAAATCAAAGGTGACTCCAGGGGACGGTCTGGAGCTGTGCTTGATACTACATCCATATCAACATCTACTTCCCTGGAGGAACTGGGGCAGTATTCTGTAGTTTCTCTGCTGGCATCCCCAGTAAAGATGCTGATTTTGGTTCTAATGAGCCATGCTGGGCTCTGTTCGTCTGTGACTCTGAAACTTGAGGCCTGCAAGCCACAGACCAGACTTGGGCTGCACCAGATGCCAATGGCTATAGCTCTATTTGGCTTTGTTAACTATTGAGCTGCATTTCTAGTTGGGTTATAGGTTGTGATACTTGGATCTCTCAGCCGTGCCAACTCATATATCCTCTTGAGCAAAGCCTGCCAGTTGTGTGATTATAATTATATACTGCAGTTTGGTTTGAACTGATTATCTGAGTCTCCTGTGAGTTATGGGCTTGATCTTTCTCTGCAGATATAAAACAAGAGGACAAAAATACAGACATTCTTGAATATTAGCAGTGTACTTAAGTTCCCTACCTCAGTTGCTACAGAGAATGGAGAGGTTTGAAACCTGCACTGCTTTTATATCCTGTACCCCACTGAGATGCTAATAAAAGTCTTTTTCCAAGGGTGATTTTACATGGTAGAATCTGCTAAGCCTCTTACTGACTGTCTCCTGCCTTTCCCAAAGTTGTTAGCTCCCCCAACAATAGAGAATTCCAGCTGTCACCAATGCAATCAGGTGAAATCTGGTTGCCCCTCCAGCTTCTGTGAACACAGATGGTGGTGTGAGGGGGAAGTCAGAGCCTAGGCAGAAGTGGGGATCCTCATCCCTGTGTTACATTTGTGAATGGCTGAGATCCAGCCATGGCACAATGCCCAAACGCATTTCCAATTCTACATGAACTACTAAAAATGGATTTACTGATGGAGCTGGCTGAGGCTGTGCTTGTGACCTCCTGGCTGAATACTGAAGAGGGAATCAGGAGAGTAGGTGTTTTGACAGACCCTTATCCTCTAAAGCCTTTGTCACCAGTTCAAGTGATCCCCAGATGTGTTGCATGTACAGCAGGGATATGAACCAGTGCTAGGGAATTTAATCTCTCCTGTTACAGAAAGCTCATATTATTGCATGACATGGAAGATGTTAAATAGTTTTAATCTCATCCCGTAATTTTTTCCCCCCTTATTTGCGGACTTCTTTCAAAATCAAATTAGTTGATTTTTTATTGCACTCTCATGTGTGTGATTTCCAACTTGCCTGATAAATGCTGCTGAAGCTAATGGGACTCTTCACATATACTTAAAGTCAGATATGTGCTTTGCTGAGCTTATTTTTGCTTGAATATGTCTTGTAGTGATAACTGCAATTACTGAACCTTAATTCAATTATTTCCTAGCTTCACACAGTGAAATTGCCCATCCCTCAGATTCCTGGTGCGTGAGACACTAAAACATGAGCTAATGAGATAAGGGGGAAGTGTTTGTGCAAGGTTGTGTGGTAGGGGATGTTCTCTGGGGCACAAGGCTGCCTGACAGGCCCAACACTCCTGGTGCTGAGGTCACAAGAAGCAGGGCCCATTGCCCTGATGCCCCTGTGAGAGCTGTGCAAGGCAGGTGCTTTGCACAACACCTCCTCTGTGCTATTTGAGATGTGTTTCTGCTTTGCTTTAGCTCAGAAAATGTCACTGCTCTGCTGTGGCAGCTGAGGCTGCCTTGGGCCAGCTCGTTGTTACAGAGCTGTGTGCTCTGATGGTGCCATTGACCTCTGCAGGTGTGCTGAGGTGTGGTAGCTGTGAAGAAGAGTAAGGTGGTCAAACTTTACCAGCTATTTGGGGGAATCACCATGCTCTGAATCTGCATAGTAAGGCATTAATGTTTGTGCAGATAGGTTCTGCAAGGCTTCATTCATGAATATAGGGAAAGGGGTTGAAGTTCAAATAATGATATTATCTTACCAAGTAACTCAATATTGACACCTGCATATAAGACCTTTGGTCACCTGTGGTAAAGATATGGGTTTTTTTCAAGATCATAAAATAACTTTATTTCTGTTAGTTTTCTGCATGTGTAATGTTCTTCTGTTCCCTTCTAGCTGGCTGACTGCAACAGCTTCCCATGAAATTTCAGTAAGGCAGAGAGACCTAATGCATCCTCCATGAGCAGCTTTTTGGAGCTGGGGGGGCTGCCTTTTAGTACTGCTGCTGGTTATTTAGGGCTCTGATTTAGGGCTCTTGTTCTTTCACTTGCTAATGTTGATGATTTCCATTTTTTAATCATCTGAATGTGTTAAATATGCCACTAATGTATTTTTATTTCTGCCCTGTACTTGTGCAAAAGATATTGGTTAGTTATATCTGTGTTTTGGCCAAGTTCAAATCAATGCCATTTGCCTATGTGAAGAGAAGTGTGCACTTTCAGCTAAATTGCTACAGGAAATAACAGAACAAGGTTTTGAGGTAAATCTTCCATTTAATTACTCAGTTGCAAACAATGGGTTGTTGAGTGTCAAAATTGAGGCAGTTTCAATTACTGGAACAATTATGGTTTAGAGTATTGTTGCTGGTAGGTTAAGAATTTATATTACAGTGACAAACAAGTAATCCAGGTAATGGGCAGTGCAGGAGTCCATAAAGATGAAGGCAGCCTGACAGAGTGGGCTGAAATAAAACCTTCTGCAATTTTTTTCCTCTTCACAAATGTATATAATCAAAAGCCAAGGTCTCAACAGAGTTTTCCATCTAACATCCAAGATTTATGGGTGAAACTAAATTCTGAAGTAAGAGCAATTTTATTTTTTTTAATATAGGCTTTTTTTTTTTTTCTTTTTCCCATATAGAGAATTACCCAAATCATAAGCCAAGATCCTTATGGGCTTACATGGTCAGGGTGTAATGCCCTTGCCCTATTGCTGAGGTCCAAGGTCACTCTCATGTTTAAATGATGGCTGAAGAAAATCCCGTGTAAAAGAAGAGGTAGCCACTGAAAAATGGAAATTGCTTGTCTGACAGGGCTGGGTGATGGTGTGGCATAATAATTTGTCCAAAGGAAATCTTCTGAGCTGGTGTCAATAAGGGCATGTTCTCTTGTCAATATTGAGTTCCTTGCAGTTTTCCTTTCAATCTATTTGCATTTCATGCTGTTACATAATTTCTTCTAAAGTTGTGTTGAAAGCAGATCTAATATTAATACATGTAAGTGGTGCGGTGTGTAATCCCCTGTCTCTTGAGCTTAGTGCAATTGGGTCTGCATTGTAGGAAAATGAAGCTGATTATTATAAACCCTTGGAAATGACAGTCCTTTGGGAAGTCTGCTGTCAGTGACTCATGTATGCTTGATTCTCTGTGTTCTGGACACATTTTGCCATCCCTTTATGCTCCCCAGAGGTAAACAAAAAGAGGCTCAGGACCTTCAGTTTGGTGCTTTGTTGTGTGTTTTTAAGAATGACTTGTGAACCAGGAGAGAAAGTTTTCACACTGCAGGAGGTTAGAAATGAGTTAGAAAGGGGTGGAGAGAGCTGTAGTCCTCAGGTGCCTCCAGGCCTGTCCCTCCTTGTTCCTGCCTGCAGCAGGAGGATGCTCATCTCTAGCAGCTCTTCATCACATCTGCCAAGGCTCCAGGGGTGCCTCGGGTATGCTCAGGCACAGGGTGCCCCTGTTTAGACACCCACATTGCTCCAAAATGACCCCACAGCTCATGGGGAGAAGGGAAGCTGTGACCCTTTGTGAAGGCTTTAATATTTCCACAGGGCACAGGGTCAAACTGATCGTTTATGATTAAATACTTTTTAAAATCTCTTTTTAGCTTTCATCTGTTAGAACTTATGTGAAAGGAGAAAAAAGTGTTTTCAATTAAAGGCTACTTATGTAACGACCCTGTTTTGAATGCTAATTCATGAATTACTGGGAGCTGACAGTGCTGCTTTTTAATTTTCCACGGTCACTTCAGAACATAATTCTAATTGAAATCTTTTTTTGCTAATCTCTCATAAATGCTGAGAATTTTCTGTCAAGTAAATTTCTGTCTTTCTGTATTTAATTTATGTTAAGAACAGTCCATTTTGTTGCATCAAAGTATTTCAGAATTAAATATTTGTCTTCTTTTTTCTCCCTTCTAGCAGAAGTAACACTGAAGGGTAGCAGAAAAGATAATTTGTCTGACTTGTCTCTAAGTTTTCAACACTTTATCTTCACAGTTGGTCCAACATGGCCACAGCACTGATCTGACTTTACTGGACAGAAATGAAAAGGAAAATAAATGTTTCTTTGTAGTACTTTGACCTTAAAATACCACAAACACCATCCATCTTCTTGTGTTATTTGTGTTATTTTTCAATTGAATCACTCAGCACAGCGGGTCAAAAAGTCAGAGGCCACCGTTTCTTCTTTTTGCTAGCAGGATAGAAAGCTTTGATAGGAACAAGTGTTTGCTGCTTTCTCATTGTTTTGTTTTGCCTTTTTTTTTTTTTTTTAATGTAATTTTAGTCTTTGGTATTCATTGTTTTGTTTTGCCTTTTGTTTTTTTTTTTAATGTAATTTTAGTCTTTGGTAAGCACCAAGACTTTAATTTCTATCTCAAGCATTTAAAATGATACTTTATTTGTTATGGAAAATATCCCTTTCCACCCATCAAATTGCTTGTTTTCTACGCAGAAGAAAAGTTGGGTTTACAGTCTATTTTTACTAAAAAACTTGGTTTGTTTGTAAGCCCTACTGTTTTCTCACTGGTGGGAGTAGACCAAACTCCCTTTCTAGGTGGGAGGGACATCCCTGTGTCCTTTTGTTTCATAACAGGCTGGCAAGGTCTTGGGCTTTGGTCCAATGGTATCTTCTGGGGTCACTCTTAAGTCCTGCCTGGTTGAAAACTTTATCAATAAATATTTTGTCATTTTTTGTGAGTGTTGAGGAGTGACTGTGTTGGAATGATGGGGTGGCAGTGCTGGCACTTGGGGCACAGGTTTCTGCAGGCTTGTCCCTGTGCTCATCAGGTGGGAGGGGAGGCAAGGCCATGCAGAGAAGTGCTGAGTTAGACTGAGGCTTGCACTTGTACCACTGTGAAAGTAAGGACATGCTTTTTTGCCTTTTTTTTCTTTCTTTGTATTTATTTTATTTTTTTTCTTCTCTTTGAACTATGGATGAAACTAGGGTTTGAAAAATATTCACAGAGAGAAAGAGTTACTCTTGGAGTAGTCAGTGGCCAGTTGTTTTTGTTTGCTGGGGACTGGTGTGTGAGTCTCCTGAGCTCTCACTTGGTCTGCTTTGCTGTGTCCCTCCTTCTGTCTCTGCTCCTCAGCTTAGGAAACATTTCTAATAAAAGTTCAGTTGAAACTGTGTGCTCCCAGAGTTTTAGTTCAGATGAAAATGATTTTACTGATAAATTCCTTGAAACTCCAGAAATGTGAAGTGATTTTACCTGAAGGATAATTTATTATAGATATGTTGCGCATTAGTTGAGATAATCTCCAGCAATGATGATGAACAGAGATGATCAGGGATTCTACTTTTAAAATGTCTTTCTGACTAGAAAAGCAATTTGGGATCCACTTACATCTCAGTAATGAAAATTGGGTAAGGTAATAAGAGATTTCATTTTGTGAGTGAATTGACAATGCAAATACCAGGATTTTTAATTTAGGTTTAAGTGGAGTAATGGCTACTCGTTCTGATGCATCATTAGTCATATTGCTTTTTAATGACGGATTCACTTTCTTTCCCTGGTTAGCTCTAACACTGATAGCAAAGCCCAAGGAATGTGCAAATGTTTAGGGAGGTTTTTTGAATATGTGTCACTGAACCATTTTAATTTTAAAAAGGAAGAAAAAGCAGTGTTCTTTCTATGGTGAAAAAAGACACATTTGCCTTTAGTACAGGGAAGATAAATAGTGCAGAGCTGTGATTGGTAGCCTGTTGTAGAAACCCACAACCAATAAAGTAAGATACATTCCCAAATAACTTCTAGAAAATATAGAAGGAAAATTGCATTGAGTGGAGGGCTCATGAAAGAGGCTGGCTTTATGACAGACAGTGGGAGGAAAAAGTTTACTGTGCCCATCTCTGACAGGGATGTCTTATAAATAATGGCAGGTGAAGACTCATTTTGCCCTAGCAAACCCACTCTCTCCTCCAAACACCTTGTTCGTCTTCTGGATAGATCTCTGCTCAGCATTTTTATTTCTTAGATGTCTTTTCTTTTTCTTGTCCTATTTTTTCCCTCTTTTCCCTTTCTGTTCTTTAATTAAGAGCTTGTTTTGATGTTCATTGAACTCAGTGGGAATCTTTCCATCAAATTGAATGCATTAGGTCAGATTCATAATCAGCAGCCACTGAAACAACCTAACAATAGTTTTGTCACACGCTAGTGCAGTCTTAAATGGGATTTGCTTTAAAAAAAGCAATAGAACTAATCCATTATAAACACTTGTTAGAGCAGAGTTTTGACTGTATCTGTGTATTTACCAATACAATTTCAACCAATTTAAACCAAATTGAAACTAATGCAGACTTTTTCTCCAGGCAGGAGCATAGGGCAGTTAAATAAATTTAAACTAGTGTGTTTTTAGCAGCAGCAATGTGACACTGGGTATTGTCTGGACTTGGTGTGGTTGTCTTCCTTCTTTAGTTGGGAAAAGCACTTTGACTTTCTGTGAGGACAAGCTGTAATGTGATGAAACATGTGGGGAATCCAATATAGACCAACCCATTCAGATTTGGGGGTTAGACAGCAAGTTTCTGGGATGCAAATGTCCAGCAAATCTCTTTTTCTCAGGTCTGTTACCACGTTTCTGGTGCCCCATGATCATGTGGCATCTTGATGGTCTCAGTGTGGAGTAACCCAAAAGTCTGAGTAACCCACGACCTGTAAACTGCTGATCCACACACCCTCTTCTGGAGCAGAGACCTCGAGGGGATCTGCAACCCCTGGCGTCTCCAGCACAAAGATACAACCTCACATTGTGGCTCTGCTGTTTTATTCTGCTTTTCCCTTGGCCACACATCTGCCCCTTCATGCCAGATGTCAGGGGAGAGTGCCTGAGCTCCTGAGCTGTCAGCCCAGAGGAGTGGGGAGCAGTGCCAGGAGCTCTCCAGGAGGTTGCTGTGTCCCCACACACACACAGCAGTGCAGAAGGGGTTGCACACAGCAGGGACGTGGGAGCACAACCAGCCAAGGTGAAATCCTTTCAGGGTAACCACCAAGAGACATCACATGCCTGGGACACTGCCAGTAAACTAAGAGTCTTCTTATCATCTTCCATTGTGACCTGCTAACCTTTCTTTGAAATGATATACCTCCCAGGAATAGTGGAAACTCAGTTTTGCAGCAGTCACTTTGCAGCTTCAGAAAGAGTTATCTCCTTCAGATCTCTCTCTCTCTCTGACTCTCTGTTGTGAAATGTGAAAGAAATACAGGCCACATCTTCTCTCTTTGTAAATTCAGGGGAATCCCAGATATCTGATATGCTGAACTCATTCTGTATCACTTGACTCCATGTGAGACACAGCAGTTCCCAGCAGATTGGGTCATACAGGACTGGCATCCATTTCTCATTATGGCTTTCTTGAAAACTGCCCTTCTCTTCACAGCTTATAAAAGGAAAGTTGATAGGGTGAGGGCTCCAGAATGACTGTGAAAGCACCGGGTCACTGTAGAAGTTTAAACCTAAGAAAACAACATTTTGAAATAAAATCAAAGCTGAATATCAACTAAAACAGGCCATGTAGCAGCAAGAAAATATATATGATACTGATAGAAAATAATGTATCCACACAGAGTCAACCAGTTCTTCTCTTTGAGCAGGAAATGGAAATGAACTTCCAATGTTTCCAGAGATCTGTGCATGACAACAGTCTCCAAAGTCTCTGTTATGTTCAAGCCTTTGGCTTACTGTGGGGTTTTTACATACAATTGATCTGATTTATGAGATTTCTTGTTAAATTTTATTGCGCCAATGATTTTTCTTTGGTTCTTTTGAAGTAGAAAACATAATTTCTGTAGCAAATGGGAGTTGAAAGTCTTAATAGAGCATAAAAATCTGAAAGGTCATGATTTTTAAATTTTAAAATAGAGGACGGTGCACTGCTTGATACTCTTAAAAATATGAAAAGTTTATGAGATGTTTATTGGTGATAAAGATAGAATCTTCTCCCAGACCTTTGATTTTGGCTGCTTGTGTATTGGCTTTTTCTGGGTGCACTTTTATAAATGAGAAACACTTCTCATTCTTCACATTTCAAGATTACAAAGAGAGTTAAAAACACAAGGCAGAAGCTTTGTCCCAGGGAGATTATTCAGTACTCCTAACTAACTCCAGTGCTCCTTCCCCTGTGAGTGCAGACTATTGGTTGCATTTATCTGGTTTTTAGGGTCATATTGACTACCTTCATTTATTTGACTATGTTTAAGACCGTGGGTGCAAGCAAATTTATAACCAAATAAGAAACTGTTCCTGTCAACACACATTTTGCAAGCTTAGGTGAATAGTAGCGCTGTTTACAAAGCCTTGTTCCAGAAAATGTCTCTTGGTGTGGGATTTTTGGGTGGGTTTTATGGTTGCTTTGTTTGTTTGGGGTTTGTGGATTTTTTTGCTGATTTTGATTTAATCTGAAGTCTTAAAAATATTTTTTATGTGCTTCTTAACAAATGTTTTTTATTGAGCATGAAGGAACTTAGGTAAAACAAAAATGCCTTCCTCCTGTATCATTTAATGTAGCAGACCTTGAGCAGTTCACCTCCAGCTGCTTGCAGGTGTTTTCTCTAGAACTAGACTTGGAAAAATAATTTTATTACAGTGTTCACTGTCACTGTTGGTGAAGAGAAGTAAAGAGAACAGGTCAGGAGGCAGATGTGGTCGTGGGAGCAGCCAGGACATGAGGAGGGGCAGAGCTTTCGTTCCTCTCATTAACGTGGCCTGTCCTGGTTTGTGTTGTCTTTGCAGCAGTCCAGCACGGGGGACCTGAGGACTCTGCGGAAAGGATTGTCCCCATACCACTCTGAGTCACAGCTCTCGTCACTGCCACAGTACCAAGACGCCCTGCAAAACGTAAGAGACATTTCCTTACCTTCACAGGCAGAGCCTTGGCTTTCCCCAGAAGTAGGCATGGCTGCAGGGGGCTGGTGACAACTGCAGGGCAGCTCTCACAAGTGATTGCTCACCTTGAAGCTGGGGTTACAAATGTGCAGCTAAAACCTGCAGATGTTGGGAGGGTGGGGAGCCCCTGGAACATTAATCTTTGCCTGAATTTAGTTCATCAACTTCCCAGCATGGGTTTTCAGTCAACTGACAGTCACTGTTGTGAATCTTTTAAAGCTGGGGTGATGTTTGTTACACCTGCAGCTTCTTCTTGGTAAATGCCCTGTGCCTGCAGTAAAAAGCTGGTTGTGGATGGAGCGTGCCAGGTGTCTGGCAGTGCATGGAAAGGGTTGTTTAGTGAGTAAGTTCTTAGGTTTTTCTGTATCACAAATGAGGTTTGAGTTTCCTAATGAATGAGTTTGCCTGCACTGCTTCTCAAACCACAGAAGAACTTTGACTGAAGCTTCTTGCATAAGGTGGGATCTCTGCTGGTGTGCCAGGCATGGCTGAGGAGCCCTGCCAGGTGTTTGCCTTCCAGATGTTTCCCTCACTGCTTGGGCCTCTAGGTTTGTGTGGTGATACTGTTTTCCAGATTAGAAGAAGAGTGTAGAAACAGTCAGAGAGTCCTGGTGGGAGTGGGCTGTGAGTGTTAGGAATGTGAGCAAAATCCTGATGGCAGCACAGCTGGAGAACCTCCCTGCTCCATGTCTGGGACACTGGTCAGCAGAGCTGCAGGTCCTGCAGGAGCAGCCATGTGTTGGCTGCTTGATTGGGAAAAAGTCGTTCTGATAGTCTAGATTTAGTGTATCTCTTACAGTTGTAAAGGTGGGCACAATGATAATTTAATAAAGTTTGCATAAATAATACTCAAGTATGGAAGCATATCCCCTTCCTATCCCTGCTAAATGGCAGGATGGATAGAGGTGCTTCAAGCTAAAAAAAAGAGGGATAAAGATGTCCAGGTGAATATTCACTTTTCTGACTTTGTGCCCCATGTATGAAGACAGAAGACTTTATAGGGAGTGCAGAGAGACTTGAACCTGGAAGATGTTTGTCTGGCTGTGCCAGCCCCTTATAATTTTGGAGATTTTGCTTTGCTTCCCTGGTGCTTAGGCTTTTGATCCCCAGCTTTGTTCCAGGTTGGCGGTGCTCAGTCAGCCTGTGCTGGTTGCCCCAAGGAGTGCTGCTACTCATGATTTTATGTTTATCTTGTCAGTCAGGCTGGTATACATCCAGCAGCTCTCTGCAGAGGAGCTGTGCTGGGATGGGAGCTGGCAGGAGAGTTTTCTGCTTGAGCATTGGCCCCCGCAGCTCACTGGGGCTGTGTGAGGGCTGGTGGCAGATGGTCCTGCCTGCTGGAGCCCTTCCTGGCTACTTTTCCCTGTTTTCTCTCCTTCCTCAAGGAAGAGATGGCACCTGGCATTTATGGAGAGGCCCGGGTGCTGGGTGCATTCACTTTCATCTGTCACCCTAGCTGTGTTCTACCTTTTTGCAGGAAGTTGACAGAGAAAAAACAAAAGCAGCTTTGGATCTAAATCCACATGGTCTCAGATACTTATGTAGCCATTCATTTACTTATTCCTACCAAAATCCCTTTGGTTTGTGGCTTGACATAATACACTGTTTTTGTGATGAGGATAATGATCACAGATTCATGAAAACATCTTTGAATTACTTGAGCATGTCCAGAAGTGGATATTTAGATGTACCTGGGTTTCCCTGTGACTTTTTTTAACAGACAGCAGGCATGAGTTTGTGAGAAATCATTCTTCTTTGTGCCTGCAGAAGCTTCATGTGGGTGAGTGATGGACAATTGGTGTCAGCTTCAAAGCTGCCACATCCATTCAGGGTTCCATCAGCAGCACTGCCTGTGTAACTCTTTGGGAAGTTCCCCAGCTCATCCCTGTCACTGTCACACAGGTAATGAGCAGGCATCTCTCCAGGGCTCTGACACATCCCAGTTAAGGACACAGCTGGGTGTTTCTGATGTGTCCTGGATCAGGGACACCAGTGCACCCTCGAGATGCAGAAGCAGAAGACACTCACAGTTGCGCTCTGTGCACTGGGCTTCACACACACCGGTAGTTATAGATTTGCTCTGTAGTCTGCATGGTTACCAAATATCCAGGAGCAGCAGTCCTTGGGGTTAGTCTGGCCTACAAGACCCTGTCCTTCGCAGGGGAAGGTGTGATATATATGTTAGCTTGAAGTGATAGCAGAGTCAATCTTTCCAGCTCTGGAACAGCCACCCAGCATCATTTCATGGAGTACCAGAGGCTCCCTGGTTAGCTTGAAGTGATAGCAGAGAGTCAATCTTTCCAGCCCTGGGAACAGCCACCCAGCATCATTTCATGGAGTACCAGAGGCTCCCTGTGTCCTTTGGGAGGTGATGGTGATTTCCTCTGGCTTGGACTCATGAGAGAAGGCAGCAACAAGTTCCTGATGGGACCTGCCATTTCCCTGGGATGAGACTAAGCTGGATAGGCTGGCTCCATTTTTCCCATTGCCAGCAGCCTCCAGAGCTGCTCGGTCTCTGTAAGCTGATGTCCCAGGATGAGAGCTCTCTGAGGCACCTGTAAGCCGTGCACTGCTGAGGACTCCGTGGCCCACCTGGCCTCTGGGTGTCATGGTTTCACTGCAGCTGGTAACTAAGACCCCACACAGCTGCTTGCTAACTCCCCCAACATCCAGGAGGACATCTGAGACCCCTGCAGCCCAGCTGAGGGTGCGTGTGGGGGCTGAGGCATGGTCCAGAGCTTGCACCTCTCTCTTTGGCCTCTTCCTGGGTGCTCTGGCTGCCATGTGGACACATGTTCCCTGCAGAATTTTATGTACCTGCCCGCTGCCCTGTTGCTGTGCCACAGACCCATCTCAGTGCCCAGGCATGAGGAGGTGACCTGAGGGCTGCTTATGGTCCTATGGTGGTACCATCACCTTAAGAAGCTCATAAAGCAACTGCCTGGAGGAACCATTTATCCACACTGGCAAAGAACACCATTAAACATGAACCAGCTTGTTGCTAGCAGTCAGAGCTAGCCTGGCTGGCTAAAAATCAGTTAGCAGTGTATCTGTGATTTATAATGGGAATCCTGCCTTCGGTGGGAGTAACTTAATGGAAATACTAAGGCCAGTGTAGATGGAGTGTGGGTGGGTGTGTGTGTGTGTGAAAACACCAGCAGGAATTCTAGAGGAAGGGATGATTTGGCCCGTGCTGATGGCCAAAGACGTGACTGGCAGCAAAGAAATGGGTAAACACCACAGGATGTGTGGTTTGTGTCAGGACTGGGAGGCCTGTGCTGTGATAAGGCCATAGCACAGATGGCTCATCAGCAGAGGACTGGTTCCCTGATAACAGGAGCAATGTCACACCACAGTTTTTCTTCCTGTGGTTCCAAGAGGAAGGAGTAGATAAGATGACCAAAGTGATGGAAAGGAGGCAACAGGCAGCAGCTTTCCTAGGGTTTTTGGAGGGTAAGCAAGATGCTGAGATAAAGATCAGTGTGCAATAACCATTGACTCCTAAGGCATGTGAAAAATGTGTTCTTTGCTGTCAATGAGGAGGAATGCCAGGGCTGTCATTAGGGCTTGCTAGTGGGTGTCCCCTGTTTTCTGTGCCACACACAGTGGCCCTGACCACCTTTTGGTGAACATGTGAATGTGTGTTTGTAGATGTGTGGGTGTGACATGTTAAGTTAGAATAATTGCTACCTTCCCCTTCCTTACGTTTTTGTACCAGGTTTGTAGTGTTCCCTAGCTGAGGAGCAGGAGCTCCTGGTGGTTCCCCATCTGGGTGCAGGAGGATGTGTCTGCTGGTGGTGTGACTGGAGACCATCCTGGGTCTGGAACTGGGAATCCCTGGGGAAAGTACCTGCAGATACACTCTTGTGAGAGCTGAGACAATCTCTGGCTTTTTGAGACGACAATCCTGATGATGCCAATATCCAGCTTTTATATAGGCACTGAGGACCTCAATAAGTGTCTCCAGATAAAAATGAAGTTTCTGTTAGAGTGTTCAAAGCTGCTTCTCTGAGGAGTCTTTATAGACTACAAACCAGACTGGGGAGACACAATTTCTTTTTCCCTTCTAAATCTATTCCAAAACCAACCAGGCCCATAGGAAAATGCAAGTAGTGTGGTTATGTAATGAAGAGCACTCAGCTTAGAGGGCTGTTGATTCTCTGGTTTCCTGACACTGTTTCTGATCGTGTTTTTCTACAGTGCCCACTTCTTGAAGAATGCAAAGCCTAGGAGATACCTCTGGAAGCACCAGCCCCTTCCCTTGATTCCCACCATGCTGCCTCAAGACACATTTTGTACCTCTGCCTTGTAGAGATACTTGGGGGAAGTGTATTTCATTTTGCCAGATGGCACACTTGCTATTACAAAAACAAGCCCAAATGTTTGTGGTCTGTAGGTGTAAAGAGAAGCCATTAGAAGGAGTGGGGAGGGATGATGAGTCCTTGGCTGAAGTGCTGGCTGTCTGCTGAGCCTGTGAGAGCAGTGGTGAGGAGAGGTGATATGAGGGAACATAGCTAAACCTCAACTCCAGTGACAGTCCTGTCTCTCCCTTTTGGCTGGAAAGACAGTGGTGTCCATGCTGTTCAGTACAAGGGCTAAGGCAGGAGAAAAGTGAGAAGGTAACTGTCTATCTCTCCTCAGCTTCCTGCAGAGGAAGGACAAAGCTGGCCCCTGAACCAACCTGGTGTAGGCAAGAAGATGTAACTGTGGCCCAAGCCTGGTCTTGGGTTGCACTGGGGCACACTGGACAAGTCTTGTAGTTCCTTCTCATCCTACATGGGAGTAAATCTGTTCCTCTCAGGGAGAAGAACTGGATCAGCTTCTCAAAGCTAACCTGACTTTTCAAGTCAAGCTTGAAATGGCTAAAGATCACCACACTGTTCTCAGTGTGATGTCCTGAAGATGCCCCCAGAAGAGTCAGGGGAGCCCTTGGAGCATTGATTGCCCCTGCAGAGTCACCTGCTGCACTGGAGATCTTAACAGGGCCCCAAGGTGTCCCAGCACAGCACAGCAACCCCTGCACTGTCAGCAAGGAGCCCCCAGCCCCTCACAGTGCTACATGAACCCCTGGGCAGGGAGGTCCCTGGCTGCCCAGTGCCTCTGGCATCCCCAGGACTGCATTTACATCTTCAGCATCTCATTGTGGCCTCTCAAAATGCCTCCAGCCCCTTCTGTTACTTCAGAAGCCCATGCAGTGCAGTGCTTTTATGGTCCCCTGCCTTCTCCTGTCCCTGGTCCCCATTCCCTGTCACTGTCAGGTGAGCTGAGCTCAGCTGGTGTGTGTCAGAGGATGACTCTAGGCTGATTTCTCACCTTCCCACATCCATGGTGGCCATGGTGCCTTTTTAGGCAGGGGGAAGCAATGATTGAAAGAAGCATGAGCAGCGTGGCAGCTCCTTCCCACTGGCTTCACTGATACCACCAGGACGTTACTGAGCAGACAAAAAGAGAAATTCATGGTGCCTGATTTGCTGCTGCAGCAACAGTAGCTCTGGAAGACAAAGCAAAAGGAAAGGTTTGTCAGGATTTATGCAGTGCTATGGTGAAGCTTCAGGCTGTATCACCAGCAGCTGAGAACAAACCAATCCATTTTTGAAAGCAGCTGCCCTTCATCTGCTGCTGTTAGAGAGGCTCTGAGCAGTGGGTGGCTTTTTTCCCCATGGCAGCTAACCAGCACAAAGTTTGGCAGTCACAAATTTGGGGGTTTTGATCAGCAAAAGAGGCATTGAGAGGCCGTGCCCATAATCTGCCCTTACAGGTAATCACAGGAAGCAAGAAGAATTAATCTGCTTTGAGGATCTGTTGTAGGTTCTCCTGTTCATTTTTCATGTACTCTTGTGTGGGGCTGACAGTGGGTCAGGGGAAAGGCAGAGGCACAAGAGACCTGTGCTCTGCCAGAGGTCTGGAAGGGCAGCCAGGCTCAAATGGGCCATGCAGGGGTGCACAGGTACCCTCCTGTGCCTGCATGCATCCTCTGCCCACACAGAGGCTTCCACCTGCATCATCCCCAAATCAGATTCGCTTCAAAATCATGAAAGTCTTAAGAATACCCACCGCTTCCTTCCGAAAACAAATGTGCTTGGCGTTCCTTTGTCAAAAGTGGTAGCACCTCTGGAAATCCTTACGCTGACAGTGCCCCTGTGAGTCAGTCGGAGTTAGTGCACTTGTCTGCTTGCTCTGTCCGGACGGACTTGTTCTGTTTCCTCTGTCAGGTGCTTACGGGCTGAAGCTGCTCTGCGAGTGTCATGTTGGTGAGGGTTTCACAGTGCCAGGGGCGGCTGCAGCTGTCGCTGGTGATTTTACCAGCGTGCCCCATCCCAGCTGCCCCCGTGGAGTGAGCACTGCCCTCCTCCCCAGCGCGGCCAGGCCGGAGGAGGCTGACTCACCGGCTCTGCATGCTCCAAGGAGCCTCCCGAGTCTGCAGCTTCGATCAACTCAGTGCTGAGAAAAGACACCCTTCCTGTTTGTAAT
Source organism: Passer montanus (assembly GCF_014805655.1). Classification (NCBI taxonomy): domain Eukaryota; kingdom Metazoa; phylum Chordata; class Aves; order Passeriformes; family Passeridae; genus Passer; species Passer montanus. The sequence goes on from NW_024367372.1 coordinate 6,365,724, forward strand.
GACATCCAGTTGCAAACAATGTCCTGACTTTGTTTTTCTCTGAAATATTCCCTTCCCTTGGGTGCCCCAGCACAGCCCGTACAGCCAGCGCTGTGTCGTGCCTGCCAGGGAGAGGAGTCATTCTTTTGTTGGGTGTCTGTGATGTTAGCTGAGAAAGCAATGAAAGAGTTAAATTGTTTCTTTAATTATCAGAAAGTGCCATGTAAGTCCTTGTTATTACTTAAGTAGACATCCATGCATGCTGGGGGCACATGAAGATGCAGGAGGAGGAGGCTGAGACACACAGACAGGCTCTGTCTGGCTCCCGTGTGGACCCAGCAGTTAATTCATGGATTTGAATGTTTACATGACCAGCTGCTCTCTGTGATTAAAGGCAGCAAATTAAGTAATGCCAAAGGAGATTATCATCTGCAATAAAGTCCCTTGATTTGATAAGGAAGATGCTAATACAGAGTACTGATGGCTCTGAACGCACTGCCTGTCAGGGACCTGTGTTGTGCTGGAGGGATGGGTCTGTCTAGGAATCTTCCTGGTGCCTGGTGCCAGGCTGTCAGGTGCTTGCAGCTGCAGGGCAGCTCACCGTGTCTTTGGGGCTGTGCAGCCATTTAAGTGCCCCAGAAGGAGCTGGTGGTTGGGTTTGAGCTGGGTGCTGGCAGGTTTTCTGCACAGTAGGCATGGAGTAACAACAGCCAAGCACCATCAGTGCTCTGGATCACCTGCCAGGCAGACAGGACATGTAGGGATGCTCCATGGCTCCTGTCAGTGTCCCATGCTCAGAAATCAGAGGTCTGGCATCATCTACAGTAGGGTGACAAAAAGGTGTGGTCTGCAGAGGAGCTGGCACTGGTCACTTCTTTGTACCTCCAGGAAATCTTGTAGCCAGCAAGGAGCCCTGGGGCTGCTGGCAGAGTGCCACCAGGTAGCCCTGTCCCTGCGGGGCCCTGAGAGGAGCTGGGCTCCCTCAGGAGCTCCACACGTGGTGGCAATGGCAGAGCTGCTGTGGGCGTGAGAAGATGTGGTAGGGAGGGAAGGGACCTTGCAGGAAAGGAGGGTGGATGTCAGCCAGGAGTCTTGTCGTGCTCCAGGTGCCCCGGCGCAGGGAGGGAAGTGTGGCCCAGGATGCAAAACAAGAGGGGGCCTAAAGAATTTCTCAGGCTGGTGGTAACAGGAGATTTTTTGGATGTGTGATCACCCAGGAAAGCCACTCATCTTTGTGTGCAGGGAGATTTCTTGTTCTGAAAGGACCATCAGTCTGTGTGAGCCCAGTGCTTGCCCTCGGTGCTGCCTGTGCTATTCTTCTGATGGGGACACCATGCTTCAGGGTTTTGCTGCATTCCCTGCCTTCCCTTCTCCCATGCCAGGCTGGCCTTGTGCTCTCAGTCCTTGGTTTTGATGCTGGTTTTCCCCCATCTGCCCCAGGCACTTCCTTTAACTTGTAGCCACATGTGCCATTCACAAATGAAAATGTGCTGGGCCCCCGTTCTGTCAGCACACCAGGGCTGGTGCCAGCCATGGCACCTTTCCATGGTAATACCTGGCTCTGCCACCCACTTCCCACGAGCTGTTACTGCATGTTACTGCCTCCTGCTTGTCTCTTAACAGTTCCTAATTTGCAGAGTGGCATTGACGCCTTTATTTATTTTTTATTTATTTAAAACACCTGGATGCTGACAGGTGCTAAGGAAGGGTCCAAGTACAATTCAAGTCTGGGTAAGCAGGTTGCAAACAAAACCACTGTGAGATAAATAGACATGCCTGGGAATTTTATTGTAAGCTGTCTGACAGAGCCTGATGTAATGTAATTTTCTGTGTTCTGTCTCGGCAATAAAAACTTCACGGTGTCTGATATGACTCCATTTAGCTTTAATGTTGTCTGAGGTATGCTGTTAGAAAAATGTGGCTTATATAATCGTGTTTGAATTCTAAATGCTTGTTTTTTGAAATAGGAGACAAAAATTAATAGAAGGCAAGGGGAAGATGTGAGGTTCAGAAGCATTAATATTTGCTCATGTGTTTCATGTTGGTCTGAAGCATCCCCAGAGCCTAGGTTGTGCCTGCTGGCTGAAGTAAAACCAGCATGATGTTCTCTTCTGGGTTTTGAAACTTAGTCTTTTGCAGTCTTTCTGCGGATCAGGAATAGCTCTCTTGGCTGTGAGGTAGGAAAGGGTGTCATTAAAAGACAGAAATAATTGAGCAAAAAAGAGATTGAAAACTGATGGCAGGCCCAAGGTCTCATGTCTTTTCAGATCCCTGGAGGAATCAAGGAGAAATTGTTTATCACAATTTCTTTGTTTTTTTTGTTTTTTAATTTCTGATCCAAAACCTCTAAAAGAGCAGACACCTGTCATCCCCAGTTAGGCTCTTTTCTTCTTGGGTTCCAAAGCATTCCCACTGTTATGAAGAGACGTTCATATTTGAAGCCTTACTTTGCCTTTGTGGAGGTGTGTCATGTTGGGATTTCATAGTGTGCCCTATTGCAGAGAGTCTTTTTAATTTTGGTCCTCCAAATACATAGGAATGGAGTATCCATGGCAGTGCTTGTCAGCATCTGTGCTGGACCACATCCCATGCAGCCAGACAGAGCCAGCAAGGACTCATCAGGAAACTTGGTCTTAGACACTGGTAATGACATTGTGGCGTGACACATAGCAGCAGATGTTTGCCAGCAGCTGCAAGTTGAGGCCTCTGCTCTTCATTTTTTTGGTGTCAGATTGAAAAGGATCATTGGCACTGTTTGTGGTCTGGGGATTTTCTTTCTCACATTAGCACTATTGCTTGGCTGATGGTTTTTGTCTGGGGCAGTGAATGGGACTACTTTGATTTGCTTTGTTTTCTGTTTTGGATTGGAGGGTGTCAGTGTCATTCTAGCAACAGAGAATTGGGGAATGTAGCATATTGCTTCAAGGATGCTGTGGCATGAGGGACTGCAGAGTTTCTCTCTCTTTTCTTAGTCAGTCATACAGCTGGACTGTGACTGTCCATACAGACTTGGAGACAAGCCCTGCCAGCTCCAGAGAGAGGTTTCTGGGAGGGTCTCAGCTAGAGAGACCACTAGAGCTTCTCTGGTGGATTTGTGGTTTTGGTGTGCATGATGTGGGGTGGGTGGGATGGGGAGGGGACTGATGCCACATGGGAGCAGTAAGCTCTGAGAAGTGCACTGGTCCCATCACTGATACCAGCAAATATTCAGCACTGATCTGCTTGAAATGGAGGAACAAGTGAGGGCTGAAAGGGAAATGTGTTCAGTGGTGCTTCAGTACTGCTGTCTGCACAGAGGCAGCAGAGGAATAGCTCTTGTTGTGGTTTTCCCTGTGGAAAAGAGCCAGGATATGGGGGTACTTGGCACTGTTCTCCCTTGAGGGATGCAAAGAGTCTCATCAGGACCCTCTGAGAACACTGCAGTCCCAGAACCATCCCGGCAGCAGGGATAGAGCTGTTCTGTCCAGGGCTGAGCTCATCACACCCATGCCACAGCAATCTCAAGTGTTCTGAGCAGCCACAGTGGTTTGGAGAGAAGCAAAAGCACCAACTTGCTGAGGAAGCTCAGGATGGGTCACACACAGCCCCACAGCCTCTGGTTCCCTTGGACTTTCACTTCTTAAGGAGAGCTATCTTTGGGTCTCAGAGGTGCAGTGGTTGATAAACCCTCTGCACAGGCAAGGAAGGTGCTTCCTGCAAGCATCTGGACACTCAGAGACATAACCTATACCCCTCTCCTTAATCAGCCTGGTGATCTCACTGGGCAGCTCTTCCTTTGCTGGGGTGACTGGGGCTGTGGGTGCAGCTGAAAGTGGTATGCTATTTCTCAACATCTTTATTATAAATTTTAATGGCATTTTTGGTGACTTCTGAGCTGTCTTGTAGCAACATTCATTTATATAATTACATAATGCCTCAGCCACATATCTGAGGGTGAAGAGTAAACCACCTCTGAACTACCAAACACTATAAAAACCTAGCAAGTGGAAAAGCCATATGTGCATCTAATACAAAGACTGCATGCTTGACAAAAGCAGACGGGGAGAAGAAACGGAGAGTGACACTTGCCTCAGAACACACCATGTTGTCTTTTGCCTATATGGGCAATTTCTGCTTCTTAGGATGTAACCAGATTAACCTTGCTATTATTGTCTGCCAGGGTGCTGAGTCAGTTGTGTTCCTATGTCTGTGAAAATGTCAACTGCAGGGAACAGGAAGGGCATGGGTTTCTGTAGTGGTGGGGGGCCCCAGATTAGCTGAGTTGGAGTACTGGGGTGCAGCTGTGGGAATTCTTGCCTACAGTTTTCAAATGCATCTGTTCTAGGCATGAGGAATCTCCTCCATCTGTGCAATTTTGCTTACTACTTTAACACTGACTTCTTGAGATTTTCCCTGCCCTACTTCCAATCTGCTATCTCAGATCTCTGGTTCCCTCTCCTCTGCATTTCATCTCAATGAGTTTCCTGCTGGGTAAAATACACATCCTCCTCTTCCTTCCCATTCCCTCCCTTCTCCCACTGTTGGCAGTTTTCCAGTACAGCAACCTTGACCTTATCTCCAGTTCCTTCCATTTCCTCCTCTTCAGCTAACACTTTTGGTGAACTCTGCCCATTTTCCTCTCCTCCATCCTCCAAAGGCTGGCCGTGCATCCTGCTGGCCGTGTATCCTGCTGGATATGTTGTCACTTCTTTCCTTGCTGACTGCAGACCCCTCAGTTCTGGCCTCCTTTTTGTGTGCCTCTGTGCAGGAAGCTGATAGGAGTTTGGCTGAAGCTTTTTTTCTTTTTTGTGAACCACATGAAATCAGTGGGAATGAAGCACCAGCCCTTTAAAAACCACTGACTCTTTGTGTGTCTGGAAAGAGCCTTTCCCTAAGGGTGCAGCTGCACAAGAAGCACTGACTGCAGTGATGAACATTGGGCCATCCTTAGCCAAGTGTGTATTGTATATTTTTACTGGTTGCATCCCATAGCTGCAAAGACTGGGGATGTTGGTGAGATCCTTGCTTGCTCCCTCACTTTCTTCCCATGTGTGTTTCACCATTTGTAGCACCAGCCTGGCGTGGTGGGGAGGTCTCTGTGGCCTGGGGCAATGGCTCAGTGGCATGGCCATGTGGGTCACTCACCATTGCTGAGGATGGCACTCAGCAATTGGGATATCTCTTTCTGTTGGCTGGGGCTTTTGACTTCCAAGCTAAGGATCAAGGATCATGCCTATTTTAGAAATGAAGTAATCTGTCACTTTGACTACAGGTTTTGGGTCTACCTCTTTTGATGTATTTCTCATTATTTAAACTTATTTTTCCCTTCTTCAGTCAAATTCTCTACCTGTGTTCAGGGGCCACTCAGTTGACTGCCCTTGACTGAGAAGAAGGTGACCCTTTGAATGCTTTTTGTGTGATATAATACATCCAGTATAACACTGTGTTTGCAAGAATGCTTTTATCTTATCAGTATGATGATTGGTTAAGTGTGATCAAGCTCTTTAGAAAAAACATTTCTCTCTAATCATTTTTGTTTCATTTGTATTCTGTAATAATTTTGAGAGTGATTGTGATCATGGAAGTGCTTTGTAGCTCATTAGTGCCTTCAGTTATGAGAGGAGAAGCTAATGCTGTCTTTCATATGGGAGACCTCGTGATCTACTCTAGTTTGGCCAGGAAACTGTATTTAAAATGTTGTCAGCAGCAATATGCAGCAGAATTCCTTTTAACTTTGTCATAGTACCCTCAACTCCAAAGAAATATTAGATATTAGACCTTTGGCATTTCCTGTGTTAGTTCTGAAGAGGTCCATGGGAGAAGATCCATATCAACTACGACCACAAACTCCTGAATATTCTTCTTTCTTTTATCATGAAGCTGCTCATTTATGGAAAGAGAGCATATTTCATGGTGAAGCCAGAGTAATTATGCATGCATTGCTGTCTGACCTCTTTGGGAAGCTGATTCTGGAAGGACTCTGTTGCATTTACCAGCCCTGTGAAAAAATTGTACCCCGTTTTGCAGCTGTAGACTGGCTGGATCCAGTCCCCAGTGCCCCGTCCCCAGCCTCTGGCTTTTCTGTCTGATGTTAGGACGGGGTGGCTGAGGATGTGTCCCCAGGTATCCCCAGCTCCAGCAAGCTGTAACACTGCCACTAGGTCCAGAACCGTGCCCATCCTGAGAGTGCCTCTGCTTTTTCAGTCTGTTAAATAACCTTGGAGAATTTTTGCGGGGTTAGTAAGTCTAAATTTCCTTTTTCTGAGATGCCACCCCTCTCCAAAGGAACTTTGTGTATCACCTGCAACTCAGTTCCTGAAGGTTGCTATTATGAGTAAATGACTGTTGGTCATGGCATGGGTTAGGCACAAATCAGTGGCCAGGGCTTGAAAGGCTCTGTGCCTTTTTGTCTGTGCCCTAAAGGATTAGCCCACCTTTTCCTTTAATACATGCCATGAATGCTTTTATAAGGAAAAAGACTCCTACAACTGAAAACATTTGGAAGAATGAGAGCTAAGAGAGTGCTCCATCCATTGGTTCTCCTTTACTGTAAAAGTGGTGAGGCACTGGCCCAGGTTGCCCAGAGAGGCTGTGGATTCCCCATCCCTGGAAGTGTTCAAGGCCAGGCTGCATGGGGCTTTGAGCAACCTGATTTAGTGGAAGGTTCCCTGCCAATGGCAGGGGGGTGGGACTGGAGGATCTTTAGGGGCCCTTCCAACCCAAACCATTCTGTGCTTCTATTATTCCATGATTCTTCTGGCACAGCTAACTTGCTGGCCTCGGCATGGAAGGCAAAGTGATGAGACAAAGCATAAAACATGCTGTGTTTTTAAACCCAGGGAAGATGTGAATGGAGTGCCTCGTGTGCTGTGTGTGAAAGCATTCCTGTGATGGTGCTACATGCCGCTCTGCCATCCTAATTTGCTTTCAGAGGCCCCCAAGTATAATAATTCTTTGTGTTTCCTAAAGGATGTGAAGGCTAAATACAAGTTTGGTCAATGGTTTCATTGTTGATTTCTCCTGGAGTTACAAAGCAATGCGAAAATATTAGGGACAGGCAGGGTGCATCTCACTGAATAAAGATATTGTGTTTCTCATAATTCAAGCTGGATGCCTGTAGAAAAAGGAAAGCCCTATGGAAAATGCTTACAAGGCTGGTTGGACAGTAGAAATCTTTTGTAAAATGTAATTTCGGCATCTTTCCCAATGGAGTCCTTCATGCAGGAGGACTGGCCAGCATTTTGGAAACAAACCCAGCCAACATTAGGTTTGGACATCTGCTTGTTTTAAGGTTGCTTTCACAATTTTCTCTGTAGCTGAAGATCGGTACTTGATGTCTATGTGAAAATGCTGCCAGAGAAGCAATGAAGTTATGCCAACTGTTTCTTTCATGAACACAGCTTCTCAGAAATTACTGTTTTGTGCTGGAAAATCATCTTGTTTGCATTGCTCCCGTGTCTAGAAGGATGAGTACTGTTTGGTCTTGTCCTTGTGGAAAGCTATCCTAATTCAACAAAAAATGTTTCTTGAATCAATTTGTATTTAAACCAATGTGATCTCCTGCCAGAACTCATCTAGACTGAGAGCTGGTACTTAAATGGTGTCAAATCAAGTGACTTGTGAGGAAGGGATACTGGTGTCTTTTGTCTCTGAAGGTGGCTAAGGGGATTAAATTTGAGACAAGCTAGTGGTCAAATTTTCTGAATATTTTCTCCATCCTTGCTTAAACCACCCAGAGGGGAATTAACACATATCTCATCTGATTTCCACAGGGACCAGCTCGCATGACATCTGATCTTGCATCTTCTCCTGCAGCGGGGTATGTCCCTGTGGGTCAGAAGCCAGAGGCTGTGGTGCATGCTATGAAGGTAAGGCTGTGTGGGGCACTGAGGTGCCACTGTCCTGTGTTGCACCTGAGTGACAGAGCTGGGCTTTGGCTCTTCTTCTGGGAGCAACTCAATACAGAAAGTTAATACACAGGCAGGATATTGGTAACCAGCACCTGTATCATGATGAATAAGCATTGCTTAAATAGTTGCAGAGCTAAGCAAGATTATGCACAGCTATTTTTTGGGGGTTGGAAACCTCCAATAAAAGCTGCTGATGCTGAAGGTGTTGGTTACCCTTTGTGTTCATCAGTCCCGTGTAAACTGGGTCGCTGGGGTGACAGTGGTGACCAGAATGCTGTTTTAAAAAGGAACACAAAAACTGCATTTCCTCCTATATTTTGTTATTGAAAATCCTGCAGCATCCTTCAGAGGAGAAAGATTTTATTTTATGAAAATATACAACAAACAGTGGCATCCTACCCATGTAGGATGTGCATCATCAGTAGGGATTAAGTCAGGACCGTTGACAGTGGGGCCATGGGAGACTGGTAGGTGAGTTAAAGGAGAAAACTTGCACCATGATCTCACAGCAGCTTTCATGTTCTGGTGACCATCCATTAGCAGAAAAAGTGTAATTCCCCAGTGCTACATGTTTAATTAGTTAAGCAAGACACTTCTGTGTATCTAAGAGACACAGAAGCACAAATCCTTTACAAGGTGCCATAGAGATGACTGGAAAGTTTCAACTGATGTAGTTTTTGGTTGAAATATAGTGATTTTTAGATTTGGATTTGCTGAAGCTGAAGAATTTGCTACAGGGCTAAAAAGATTACATCAACTCAAAGGAGGATTCCTGGATGGCTGCTCTGGAGCTCAGATCCCTATGGTCCTAGCTGGAAAAAAGGTCCAGCAGTGGCATCACCAGCTTGGATGATCTTAGACCTGGAGACACATGCTTACAAAGCTCTTTGCTGTTTATCTTTCCACCTCTGACACATAAATCAATGGCACAGATGTTGCTCATGGTTATGATCCACAAATTCTCTAAATTTTATAATTTTTAGTGTTTCTATCTTAGTATATCATGCCTGTCCAGGGTCTCTTGGCTCCAGGACAGATATTGTGGTAGTGGTGGTGGTAAAACCAACAAATGTCAGGAGAAGCAGTAGTGTGGCTGGCAAGGATATTGGTTCCGTTGGGCAGTTGCCAGATCCCAGGAGGATATTGAATGTCACTATTTCTCAAGTAGTTATTGAAGGCAAGACAAGTTTGATTTCATTTGGATCTAATTAGAATTTAAATAATAAACAATCCTTCAAATTTAAAATCTTGATTTTTCAGCTTTCTTGAGATTTTATACATCCAAATTGTATAACTCCTATTGATTGACTGTATAACTCCTTAAGAGGAGGATGTCCAGCATGGTCAAGGCTTAAGAAATACCTTTCATACAGTTTTTGCTTGTTCCCAAAGGAGCTGACCACACAAGTGGCAGTTCACTTGCTGCCATATATTTGTCCTGTGTTTTCCAACAAGTTTCTTCTTTGCTTGTTGTGAATGGCTCTGTGCTACCAGAAAGCTCCATCCTGTACTATGCTGCAATGTGCTTGTGGGTGACATTTCTCCTGTGTGTGTATGTGTGTGTATATATATATACACATACATATGTTTATATATATATATATACACATACAGATGGATCTGCTATACTGTTGCCTTGCAGAGTGTTGCAAACCCATGTGAACCTTTGTTTTTCTGTCACTTTGTATTGATTTGTCTTTGACTACATTTGATTGTCAAAGCCCTGATGCAGTCCAGACTGCTGCTGTTGGCCTTTTCTTCCCAAACTGTGGAATTCATACCTTTCTGCTCCTCTCTTCATTGCATTTGGCAAGGTGGTGGTGAGGGATAGTATTAAGCAGAGTTGGTAGTGTTTTTAAATTACGAGATCAAATACTTATAAATTGATTATGATCATATTCTGGGGAGCAATTAGTTTCCTATTTGCTTTAGGAATTGCAGGACTGAATTTCTCACTAAGGGCAAGAAACATAAATGGTTTCAAGATGTGATTTGATAAGCATATGAAAAGAATTGAAAATTAATGAGGAAGATTCATGGAAACTGGAAATTAAGTTTGGAAGGTCTGGTGCAATGATTCATTTAAAGGAATTGAAAGGAACTTGGATGAATGGTTGTTTGCACATATTAGCAGTCCCTCTGCTTCAGAGATTTGTGGATTCCTAGGACGAACTTGGATGAATGGTTGCACATATTAGCAGTCCCTCTGCTTCAGAGATTTGTGGATTCCTAGGAAGGGCTAGAAGAAATTCAGAAAAAATTCTCCTCTGTGACTTTATAGTTTGGCTTGTGAGGTGCATTTGTCTGTCTCCAAAACCCTGGAAACTGCCATGGCTTGAGTCAGGAAGCAGGTGACATAGCAGTCATACCTCACAGGGCATAAATGATCTCACATGATGTGTCCTGCTCCCTCACTTGAGGTTAAAAGTATTCTCACAATTGAAGTGAGGAGGAAATTCTCCTGTAGGTCAGTGTGGCAGGGAGGGATGAGGAGCTGTCTGTTTTTCCATCCTGTGGCCCATTTCCAAGGATCATCTGGAAATTGAAAGACTGAGGAATCTGGTCACGGTCTCAATCTCTCCTCCTCCCTTGAGGCACAGTGAAACAGTTAGTAGGTGTTGGTCTCTAGCTGCAGACCTTTTTTTGTCCATGTCATGCTGTAGCCTATGCAGTAAGTCTTACCTTGCAGAACTGGGTGGCTTTTCCAGAGCCAGCCCCTGCATGTGGGAAGCTGGATGCAGCTGCTGCCTTAGACCCTCACCTCCTGTGATACAGATTGTGACTCTCTCTTGAGAAGAGAGCAGCTTACAAATGAGACTTTGTGCTCTGGCTGTACCAGAACAGATATTGCAAGTACTGCTTGGTTGAGAAAGGAAGTCCTTATGGCTCAGCAGGCCAGCTCCTTACTGCAAGAAAAGGCAAGGAGAGATGGAAAGGCCATGAAAATGATCAAGGAGATGGAGCACCTCTCCTATGAAGAAGGGCTGGGGGTGCTGGGGTTGTTCAGCCTGGAAAAGAGGAGGCTCCAGAGACACCTTGTAACTCCCTTCCAGTTCTGTAAAGGGAGCTCATAAAAAAGAGGGAGAGGGACTTTTATGTCACATAGTGACAGGAAAAGAGGCAATGGTTTTAAACTGAAAGAAGGCAGTTTTAGATTATTTTTTGGGAAGGAATTTTTTACTGTGAGAGTGGTGAGGCAGTGGCACAGGTTGCCCAGAGAAGCTGTGGATGCTCCATCCCTGGAAGTGTTCAAGGCCAGGCTGGATGGGGCTGTGAGCAACCTGCCCTAATGAATGGCATCCATGCCAAACCATTCTATTATTCCATGATTCTCTGCAGTTGGCTCCACTTGTCTTGTGGAACACTTGCATGCAAGCCTCTCCACAAGTGGTGAGGCTGCAAGGATGTGGCTCTGTGCCCAAGAAAAAGTCACTGAGGGACTGTCTACTCCACATGGATCTGCAGGGCTTCTGAACTGCCTCTGTCTGCACCCACATACGTAATATCCCCTAGGCTTTTTCCTTGGGAATTTCTGCCAGCTAAATTCTATCTATGTGGCTGAAGTAATGCCTGCAATTTAGCACAGGTTCTTCCTTGAGCATGTTTAGGATTTTCTTTATTTTTCCTTCTGAAATAGTTTTGTTTGTTTGCACCTACTAAATAAGGAGCAAGATGACAGGTTGGCACTCCTAACAGCTGTTTTTGCTAACAAGAATAAAAGGTACATATGCTACAGCTCAGTATCTCACTGAACATCAAAGCACTTTTCTTAGGAACTGAGCAAACCTGCTAAAGACATGGGGAAATGATGAGGAGACAAATGTAAAAGAATGACATTTAGCCTATAACCCAGCTGCCCCCACAGCAGCAGCCTGGACCTCTTCCATGCACACAGAGCTATCAAGCAGGTGATCATCACTCCCACTAATTGTGGATAAGACAGGACTTGGCCTTCCAAAACTAGGGAAAAATCCTGGCAGGGCATATGGACTGTTCCCTTGCTGAAGCAGGATGTTTCCCAGTCCAGCTGACTTATGAAGCAACAAAATTAATGAGGTTTGCACAATTTGGGAAGTATCCCTCAATCTCAGCATGCTTTGTGTTGCAGAAATGAATGCCTCAACTTTCATCCCTTCCAAAGCTTTACTACTGTCATTCAGACTCTTTAGTGGTGTTTTTTTGGATTGAATATTTGTTTTTAGAATATATTTGGCCATATGGGGTCAGCACAAGTCAGAAGGGATGTGGCATCAGGTGACTTTGAGGTGACACTGCCTTGCTCACAGACATCAGTGCAGTCTCAAAGAACACTTGAGGTGTTCCTCAGTTTATGTTCCAGCAGAGAAAATGCCAGACAAGCCAGCATGCCCACCGAGAGCAAGGTGAAAGTTGTTTTTGGGAAGGAACAGCCCTGTGCAGGAGAGCAGCATTTCCCAGTCCAGCCCCATGCCCGAGTGGAGCACGCTGCTCTCACTGGCTGGCATTTTACCCAGGGGATCACAAAGGGCTGCTGTGTCAACAAAGGACCAAGTGCTGTCAGTGCAGCTTGATGAAAAGCAAAAAGGAGGGGATGGCATGAGCCACTTGGAGCCTGGGGTGCATTTGTCTGTTCTTTTGTCTGTTTCCTTTAGGCTCCTTGGTTGAGAGGTGGCAGAAATCCCAGAAGGACATACCCCAGTTTCTTAGACCCACACTGAATGCACATCCTTGAACTTTAGCTGATCCATAGATAGCTGATGTGAAGGCATGTTTGTATTCCCCAGTGTGTAACTGGAGGAACATTAACCTGGTTCTTCTAAACAGCTGAGGAGGCATCTGGCAGGATCTGAGATAGCTGGGGCTGGGTCAGCACTAAGAAAAGGCCTTCCTGTCTTTCTTCAGGAGGTTATTCCACTCAGAGTGTATTTTCTTCCAACATGCCTTTCCTGGATAGGCTGTTGCATTTTATCACTATGAATCCCATTTTCCCATACCCAAGATGCTAACACATCTTTACAAAGTGCCTAGCCAGACATGGGTTGAGCCTGGGAAGTAGGATGATTTCCAGGGTAAATGAGATTCAGAAATTAAATACAAACATAACTTCCATCTGATCTTTTTTCAGCTCCAACTCTTCCTGGTTAACACTATTAAAACACATTTCTACTGAAAAGAAATAATATGCTCTGCCACCTTTTCACACCTCCTGGACTAAGGAATGTAGGTTTAGTTTAAGCACAAGTTGTAGAAAAACAGTTTATTTTAGTCCACTGAGACTCTTGTGCCTGCAAGATGGATGGCTGTTGAAAGCAGGGGCTGGGGCTGATGTGATCTTTAACTAATCTCCCCATGGTTTCCGTGGCACTTGCCCTGTGGGCACAGGCGGTGTTTAGCTGCAGGCAGGCTGCCCTGGTGCTCTGTGCCAGGATGTGATCCTGCAGGCTGCTGGCGTCGGAAGCACACGGGCTCCAGACAAGCAAGTTCAATGTGCGAGTCCAGCTGGATCAATAATTAATTCCCTCCTCTTTAGCAGAAAATAGATGCTCTCTTTGTCAGCACGAACATGCTTTTTGCATCCCTTTTGCCCTTCCTCTCTTAGAATGGATGTGGATAATTCCTGTCTGTGCAAAGACTGGTCCCAAGTAGACTACTGGCCCTAGGAGAATGATCTATTTTTGTTTGTAACTCATTTCAAGTAGCAGGATTGCTGTGCTGAGGCAGACCTGGGGATAATCTTCCCTGCTATCCCATTTCATGGAGCAGCCGGTGCTTTTTATACCTCAGCAAAGGCTGAAACCCATCCTAGCATGGCACCTGGCTCTGTACCTCCCCGGGATGCTTAGGAATATTTAATCATACAACCATACCTGTTTTACACCTTCCTGTGTGTGAGGATGCATTGTGGTGAACGAGACCACGTGCTTTGTTGATGTTGGGTGGTTGCAGGACCTCTGACCCTGCACACTGAGGTGACCACCTGGCTCATCAGTGGTGAAGCCCTGGGTGAGGTGTGTAAATCAGCACAGAGGCAAGAGTAAAACCTGGGGGCTCCTGTGCTGTGCCCACCTTGTGGGATGTGCCTGTCTGGAGGAACTGCTGGAACGTCTGTGGGTGTGACAGAGGGCTTTCCCTCGAATCAGTGTTTCCAGCTGGAAAGGAAGGCTGCCTTTAGCCCCAGGTAGTCTCCTTTTGTGATCAAGGGACCAGCTGGCAACAGCTGGGCACTTTCTCCCTAAAGGAACTCTGTGGGGATGGCCAGGACAGTGGAACGTGGCAGGCCAGGGCTGGCTCCCACTTGAGCTGCTCTGGAGGTTTGGGGTGTGGGCAGCACATGGTGAAGGACATCATGCTTGTTGGGGTGCTGTCTGGAAGGTGGGACTACCAGCAGCCTTCCTGGAAGAGATGCACTTGTGGGCACAAGCAACCTGCTGCCAATGGTGCCCAGGCCTGGCAGCAGCCACACCATGAAGGTGTGGGACAGAGGCAGGACGTGGCTGGGGGAACAGGGAGGATGGAGGTGCCCAGCTTGATGTCATGTTTGTGTTTGTTTGTCTCAAGGCTTTGTGAATCCTGCCAATTGAAATACTTGTTAATGATGTTCTTAGGGACACAAATAACTATTTGAGGATCATAATGGTTTTGTAATGCTGTTTTTTTGTAGGTCCTTGAGGTCCATGAAAATTTGGACAGGCAAATGCAAGACAACTATGAAGAAGACCTAAGTGAAAAGGAGAAGGCAATTGTTCGTGAAATGTGCAATGTAAGAACTCCTCCCAGCAGCTCTTGGGGTTCCTTTTGTGGTCTTTTGTTAAAAGCTTGGAGGAACAGGGACCTGCTGCATGTAAGCCTCGCGAGGTCCATAGGCACAAGGGAAGAGTGGAGGCTCTGCTGGCCACTGTTTTGGGTAATCTGAGTGCCTCGTTCACTGCACAGAGCAGCCTTTGCTCAGTGGATAGTTCCCACTTTGCTGCCTCCCTGGCTGTGGAGTAGCTAGTCTAGCTGACCAGAGATGTGCAAGGGGCTCTCCCTGACTGGGAGAGTCCTGTTAGCAATTGTCTCCACCTGTGCCCTTAAGGACTGGGTTTGGGTTAAGCAACAACTGCTTGCCATGTTTAAAGCTGTACAGCTTGAACGGGTTTGAGCCCAAACCATGTGGTGATGTCAGAGGGAGAATCTTGTCTGGAGCCACTGAACAGCATCATGATATGTGGGGTGCTATTAACACTGCTGATGTTTTGGGCAACCACAGTTAAGTGAGCTGGCCACATCCTGTGCTGTGAGCGCTCGTACCCAGCCTCAGCCCTGGTGGCTGCTGTCACAGCATTGCCTCCAGCCTCAAAGCACCTTGGCCATGCTCTGGCTTTGAACAGAAACTTTGAGATTTCTTTCTGCTGGAACACAGCCTGAGCCACCTGTCACCTGCAGTTGAGGATGTGCTGTTCAATTGCTCAGAGTAGGGAGAATGCCTATGAGCCTTCTTTTTTGGAACTCCACCTAAGAGGTGGGCCCAGGTGGCATCATTTAGTGCCTTCCAGCAGTTGAGAGGGGCCTAATGCTCTGTTTAAATTCTGAAACCCACCTTAACCCTAAAAAGAGGGTGTGAACACAAGCGTAGCTTGCAGAGCTAAATCACTGTGAGCATCCTTGGCAAGGGCTGAGGCACTTCACTTTGGTTGTTGGATCCCTATAAGCAAAGCAAAGAACAGAGTAAATTAAACCCTGGTTTTTAGGATATTTTGTCTGCTTAATTTCCCTTGTAGCTATGCTGGGGGAAAGGTAAAATACTGTAACTTCATCCTCCCAAACTGACTCATCTCTATTTGTCTATCATCAGCTGTTTTCTCTTTAAATATTCATTTCATGTAGATTCAAGGCAGCTATAAAGTTTTTTGCAGTTTATTTTTTATTTAAATAGTGGCCCTAGAGTGATAAAATGTATGTTTTTAGAAAGTCATGTATATATAATTTTAATCATTATCTTTTTCATTATCTTTTCTGTTCATGGTAGCATCTTTTTTGTAAGCATGGCAGGGTTGACCTAGCATTGAACTTATGTTCTGAATCTAGTGTATTTGTTTTATACTATTACCCCAGGCAAAAACGGTTCTAATTTCAAGAGGGACTAATTAGAAAAATGCATCAATGGTTCCTTTCCTTGGAAACTGGTGCAAAGATGCCATCCAGTGTCCCTGCTGAGAACTGCAGCCCTGTTCTAGGAAAGGGCTGTTTTTTGTTTTCAGACTGCAATTAAAACAATATTGCTATTCCTCAGTGGCTTTGCTGTTTGGACTTTTTTTTTTAAATTTTAATTCCTGTTTTTCTCTCCCCAAACCCTTTGTTTTTTTTCTTGCAGGTTGTCTGGCGAAAGCTGGGTGATGCTGCGAGCTCCAAACCCTCCATCAGGCAACATCTGTCAGGAAACCAGTTCAAGGGTCCCTTGTAGGAACACTGTCCTGGCGACTGGAAGTGATGGATTCTGTGAAGACTAAAGAGGCAGAGCTCAGTGTTTCTGGCTGCCTGTTCTTTGGGAGTTGGGGTTGAGGTTTTTCAGGGTTTCCTTTTTTTTTTTTTTTTTTTTTTTTGTAACAGAAGTGTAAATATGGCAGCTAAAGGCCTGATTTCCAGGCTGTGGTGCTCTGGAGCTACTGTTCACCGGGTAACCATCCAAGAATGCCAGACTTGCATCATTTTTATTGTAGTTCAAACCTGCTTTGTTGTATTGGTCTGTTTGTAGAATTAACTAACTCAAGAGAATTTCTAAGAGGAACAAGAAGAACCCTTAACCTGCGGAGAAGTCACCATTTGTATTGCTCCTGTCCACCTGCTTGTCTGTGATTCATAGCCAGGTTAGTGGCTCCAGGCAGCCAAGGAAAATGCAATTCAAATTCATTGGCTTACTGCCTGCCAAGTTCATGAGCTGCTAACACTTTTTTTGGAGGTCCTTATTTTGAAGAATGACATGCAACTGTTTTCACAAGGCTCTGTGTAAAATACTGAGTGGCAAGCTAAAAACACTTGTACTGCCTTACGTTGTATGGTGGTACTCGTCACACAAGTGTACATAAAGGCTTAAGACTCCATATCAGGTGATAATGAACAATTTTTCATGATCAAATGACACAAGATTTCTGCAGTTGTAATGTGAATGAAATCACTAGCCACACAACAGTATTCCCTACAAAATGGCAACACTTTTCTTGTAAAGCTTTCACTATGAAATAATTCAGAAGAAACTGCTATCCTGCCAGTGCTTATGGCTTTCACAGGATCTTCAAAAGCAGCTCATCTTTCACATAAGGAAGATTTGGGTGGGTTTTTTTAATGTTCTTGCTGGATCCCTCACCTATACTGGTTCCCTCACCTATACTGGTGCCTGTGTAAGGTAACCAGCAACCCTGCAGAGCTGAATAAAAAATCCATAAACACAGGCTGCCAGGTGAAACTACTTCCTGCCATTCTAGCTTTATTTTTGTTAATGAACCAAAACAAGTGGGTTTTTGCTTCTTCAAATGGTTGTATATAAAATAATGGGACTTACATTTTACTATTGTGGAGTAGCTGCCTGTGTAGTTGTAAGAATTTGACTCCCTCCTTTTCCAAGTTGTCACAGCAGCTGTCCCTGTATTTCATTAGATGTTCTTTCCCAATAGTCCAAGGAAGCAGGGCTTCATTATTAGAACTCATTGGTGTAAAGTAATTTTAAAGACAGGCATGTGAGAAGATCAAAGCCTCCTCTTCAAAAGTTGCATCAATTTTATTGATTAGTTGTAGGATATAATAACCTCAAACACCATTACTTTCCTTTTGTTCCCTACAAGAATCAGTCACAGCTGTATTAGCTGGACAGGTTCTTCCTCTAAATTAATTTGTTCTACCAGTTGAGTTCTTGACTTGTGGTATTCTATTACACGGAGCACTGATAAAATACCAAGGAACCCATGTGGTTTATTATGAATTATGAAAGGTAATTGGTCCTGTGATGTACAGTAAACTACAGCTGCCTGGCTGAAGAATTTGCAGTGTCAGAGCTGAAACCTGTAGCCAGTAAAAAAATAGAGAAGGAATACGACCAAAATACAAAATAACCAGTAAGAGTAAGCACCACTTCATTATGCATTGCAGAAATAGAAATGTAACAGTTGAGTAGGTTATTTAAAAATAACCAACCAAGAACCACCCCCAAAACACAAGTGCATACTCTCACTTGCACACCCACCAGTAGATTATTTCCTACTACTGCTCAGTGAACACTGAGCTAGATAGCTCTCAGTCTAACAGTATTTACATCCCATGGAGTCTGGAAAAATCCATTCTAGAGTCTGACTGTCTCCTTTAAACAGCTTTAGAGGATTCTGGATTTCCTCCTCTTTGCTTTTTATTTTGACCTCCAGTTTCTAGTCACCATTGGTGATTACTTGTCTTCCTCCTGTACCATTTATACATTGAGATTTCTGTAACAAAAAAGGTGGTGTAAAGCAGAGCATCATTATTCCTTAACATCAAAGGTCAAACTGAGGGTTACTTTAATCTATCTGCTTAACCCATGTTAACTTTGGTGGCATCTGATTGCTGGATTAAGCAGAGTTGAAGTATATTTGGAACAAGGTTGATTTATGTCAGTGATTTTTAACTAAAGCAACACAAATGTTGCCAGCACTTGGAGAGAGTTAACTGTGTTCATGACATGCTTGCTATTTAAGAGTATATGAGGCTATTAGCAGGTCCTCTCAACAAGACAAGAGCTATACTCATCAGATTACTAGTCTCACCACTATGTAATTCCCACTCAAATATTCCCTGCTCTCAAATCTCTCTTAAAATATGTTCATTGACTTCAAGCAAAGCTTGTTTTGTTCCACCTGCAGATCTCACCTACAAGGAAATTGAGGTCAATTAGCCCTGCAAGTCCTGAAGAGCCACTTTATAGGGTAGCCAGCAGTTCAGTTGAACAAACTCCATACTCGTAGGGTACTGCCCTTTTTAAAATTTTATTTATCATCTTCAATGTACGATGTACATCACTGATTTTGCAGAACATGACAGTGCTGTACCTTGTGGTGTTACTGTTTAGGGGTTTTTAGGCTTGCCAATCTTCATACTTATTCCATTTCAGCTATAAAATGTCTTCCTGGGGAAAATGATGCTCAATGACTTTACAGGATGACTTGGGTGCTGAAGTTTCAGCTGTCTAAACAGATCTTTTATATGCATATTTAAATTCACTTACCTATGCGCTCAGTATTCAGTGAAAACTACCTGAGGAGTTTTGTACATGAAGTTGGAGGGGAGCATCCCTTGAAATAGTGGCCATTAAATTCATATATTTGGGGCAATAGCCCAAGATAATTTCCTCAAGATTGAAGCTCTGGGTTCTGCAATCCTCTGGCAAAGAAAGCATCCACTGTTTACAAATGGACTTTGCTTGTTTAAGGAAAGTAAAATCACATCCTTGACTTTTGTTGGAGTGACTGGAGTAAGCAGCATTTCTCTAACAGTTCCTGAGATGCTGCAGTGTAACCAGCTTCAGTTTGCTCTTTGCACCTTGATAAGACTGCTGAGCACAACCTTGTTTGAGAATGGCACATTTTTATCCAAATATTAGATATTAAATGAAATCAGCGTTAAAGTGACCTTTTATCTTTCTAGAAACTGGGGGGAAGAGTACTACTGATCTTTTTCAAAGTGCATGACTGTAAAGTGATAAAATTGTATATTTTTCATAATGTGGGGAAAGTCTATTTGTGCTGCTTTAGAAATCAGTTTAAAGTTTGATTTCTGTTAAACCTGTGATCTTACAGCCCTGCTATATTTTCTGTATATGATTTACAAAGAACTGGAAAAGTTAGCACCTGCTGTTGTGTATATAGCAAAATTCTTTAGACTTTAGCACGCGTTTTTACCTATTATTGAACCACTCTGGCTTTTTTGGGGAAGGAAAGTAATAGTACAGTTTTTTTTGATAATGTGTGTAAAACATTCTTTTGAAATATTTTAGTAAAAATGAAGTAAGAGATTGATTGTGATAGTGTATACTTCTAGCTGATAAAATAAAATACATTCTTTTTAAATAAACTGATGAGTAAGATTTGGGAGACCACTGCTGAAGTACCTTGGAGTATCTTGGAGTAACCAGTTATGACCTCTGAACTAATATGAAAAACCTGGAAATCCACTAAATTCAGAACCAATTTTATTTGGGTAGAGTGAACAAAGTAGTCCCATTTATAACTATGATGTACATCACAGTAGGCTGTTACATTCAGACTTTCACACTTAGAAAATATATATATTATGTACAGGAATTTGCAAATAGGTGTAAACATACAATATTTTAAGATACCAGTACATTCCAAACCAAAACTATCAGCAAGGCAAACACCTCAAAATTATTCCAGTCAGCTAGCATTCAGAATCTCTCTTAAATAAAGCAGCTTTTATGCTTGACATCGTGTTGTTTTACTTACTATTAAAAATGAAGTTTCTTATTATAGATCAAATATCATAGTATCTGGCTATTTTGATACTTAAAAATAGGCACTGATTTCTAGAAGGAAATTTTCTTCTTACTGATATAATTGAGCCAATATGGCTGGTTTTGCTAGTACAAAGTAATCCAGTGCTGGAATAAGTCAAGACAATTTAAACTTAAGTCAAATGTGTAAAGTTAGAATAGATACTGCAAAGCTGATTAAAATCTAGAAGCCTATATAACTCACCATAAACCATACTGCAAACAGATCAGCTAAATTTTCATTTAATCTCATTTCTTCATCTAAATTATACAGATTACCCTCCTCTTCATCTTTACAATGTAGGTTTTGGCTATCTACTCCTGCCTAATCAACATAAAGGAATATTCGTGCAAATCACCTCATGCTATCTCATCCATGTAGCACGTCCAAGTCCTGCTACAGGTGGCATACCAGGTGGTGGAATTGGAGGTGGTACAGGTGGCTGTCCACCTGGGGGAACAGTAGGAGGGGGGTAACTAGCTGGTGGCATTCCCAGCCCTGGAGGTGGATGAGGTGGCACTGCGTGGGTTGGAGGCAGTCTGGGAGGTGGGAAGTTAGGGTTGTATGTAGGTGGAGGAGGATATCCAGGAGTAGGAGGTGGAATGTTGGGTGGGGGGAAAGAAGCAGGGGGTGGAGGTGGAACTGGTGGTGGAGGGTTGGGAGGGTAGACATGAGGATGGTAGGGTAGGTGAGCTGGTGGTCCATAGGCCGGTGGTAAAGCTCCGTATGTTGGTCCTTCTGTTTTCATCATCGACTGGAGACTCTGGTAACCCTCCCCTGACATGTAAGAATTTGTAGTAGACATCCCTGTAATATAACTGGTGGGGGGTGGGGGTGGGGGACGATGTGGCAGAGGGGGAGGTTGATGTACTGGGGCAGGATGAGCAGGAGGAGGAATCTGGACCTTTGGCATATCTACTGAGTCCACAGTAGTAGATTGCTCTGGTTCTCCCATTGAAACTGCTGTTGTCAAAGGAGGCTTGCGCTCTGGAAAAGAAAATTTAATTTTTTTTTTGAAGGATAGTGGCAGAAACAGCTTCTGAATACTTCTTATTTTTCCTCCAGTTAAATTAGCAAAAGAGAACTCAATTCTCTAAGTCTTTGAATGCCATATGGTATCTAGTCAGACCGTCTCAGGTCACTAAAAACCAAATAAGCTGCCTATCAAAGCTTCAAGGTCAGCTTTCCCCCTTCTAAAAGTTAAATTCATCTTTCTTATTACTATTTTTTATAATTTGAATATTGTTGTACAATCAGCAGAATTAACAGACTGGATGCCTGGAATCACAACTAGTGCATTTAAAAAGTCACAGGCTTCTTTAGTTCAGGCCTCCTTTCTACCTTTTTGGTAGTCCAGGAGGTGCCCTGGGATTACCCTCTGCACTTCACCTGCCTCCCACATTGGGAAACATTATTTGAGAACACAGGCCAAAGTCTTTAACACTCAGTTCTAAACCTGTTTACCAAAGACAGAGAAAGAGAAAACCAAAGGGTAAGTAAGAAGGGCATGAAATCTGATCAGCTTTGCCCACTGATTAATTTCAGTGAACTTAGTGCCTGACACTCTGGAGAAGTTCATAATAAGGTCAGCATTTTACAGAATTATAATTAGCCATTTCTGGAAAGAACTGCTTTAAGCTGTCTTCTCTTTAAATTAGAATTGTTTATTTTCCCCTCTTAATGCAGACATTATAAAATAAGTAATGCCACTAGGATGACTAACCTAATAGCAACCTCTCTGTATGGTCAGAGAAATTATTAGAAGGACCAACAAAAAAAAAAAGAGTTTGGGACATCTTGGTTGTATATATGAGAATCTACAACATTGTTGAGTAAGAAAAGCTACTTAGAAACACATGCAGGGCAGTCATTTCTAGTGGCATACTACAATGTCACTGTTAAACAGAATTTGAGATAAATCCTCCTCCTAGTTCACTTGGTCAAGATGCATTGTTTGTTTTCACTGACTTTTCCACAGTGCTGCCCTTTATTTTGATAATGTTTCAGTACTTGTACAATTACATCCTTGTATAAACAAAGAGGAAAATTTCAGGTAACAAGGGAAATAAATCCATTACCTGCCTAAGTAGGATTTTAACAACAAAACTGGCCCCTAGGAAAGCCACATAACTAAATCACACAAGGTGGGCATTCTGGCTGTGGTACTCATGATTTCAAGATCCTAAATTGTAGCAGGCAATAATTTCTTCATTTTCTCATTTTCAAAACCATTCTGGATGCAAGATGTGCATTCAGGATTTAACAACTGAAGGAATAATGAGCATGGTATTTAGAAAAACTTCATTCTTAATTAGATTTTAATAAATGAAAAAAGTCCTACTATATTTCAGTGCGCTGCTTTTCTCTCTCCTAGTTCTCTTTAGAAGCTGTCATCTTACAGCTACATTATGGACTATGGGCTGTGAAATATTTATGTCACAGTTAAGGGTCACTGGAAAACAGCTAATGCATCAAGGTGCTGGAAGCACATTTTTCCAACAGTGCAGTTGATTTTGCAAACATATGGCATGACTGCAGTATTAGTGTTCCCTTGGCAGAAAAAATTGTCTTTTGAGGTACAGCAAAGAAAGTATCCCCCTGTGGTGGTTTGGGTTTGTTTTCTTCTTATTGTTTGGAAGTTGCACACCTGCAGAATTCCTGTATGACAGATATAACATGGAAAACTTCTACAGGACAGCTGAAGGCTGCTCTAGTAATCCAATATGGCATCTACCATCCTTTTGAGGTCAAGAAGTCCCTTTTAGCCTACTATTAACAATTTGGTTTAGTCTTCTAGGCCTTTAACTGTTGCAGCTTTGTTTTGCCATTATCCACCTAGTATAGTCTTGTTTCCATTGCAAGTTTTTTACTTACTGTCTGGAAAAGTGTGTGCTACTATGATGAAATTGAGCTTAGCAACCTTGTATTTTTACTTGCCAAGAACATCAATCAAGGCAACAAACCCCTGCCCCCACCTGAATGAAAAGCAAGAAAGTTAACAAGAACAAATGTTTTGAAGAAAACAGAAGCTTACCTGGAGGTGGATGTGCAGGAGGTATTGGTGGATGTGAAGTTTCAATTTTAGGAATTTTAGATGGTGGCGGTGGTTCTAAAAAACATTTGTCAGTTTGTGATTGGTTATTGCTCTGCAGTATTTTGCAAATTCCAGCTCTGCTCTCATGATAGTGATTATCATATCACACTACACTATGCAAAAGTGCAGTGGAAATCCTATTTACTAGGTATGTTTAATAAAGACAATTAAAATCAACACTTCTATATAAATTAGAGTGGCATCAAGTATCACATACAAGTCTTCCAAAAGAACATATGCCTACAAGTTCAAGTGACTTTGTAACTAGAGACAAACTGTCCCAATAACAGTAAGTGAAGATGAGCAAGTGTATGCTTTCTAGCCCAAAACTTTAACATGTAAATAGTTGGAACAGCTCTCAGAAGAAGTTGACCTTTGCTTGGCTAGGGAAATGTGTGTCGTGAACAAAACAAAATAGTGATTGGACAGGAGAGAGGAGGGAGAAGAGACAGCTGTCTGGAATCTATCTGCAGGGCTACAGGGGAATAAATGCCAGGCTTCCTTATGAAGTACATCCTAGGATCCTGAACTATTTTGTTCCAAACCGTAAGTGAAGAAAAGCCCCCAAAATAACCAGGTATGATCACTGCAGTGAGTATACATTTCTTTCACTACACCACTGATACAGCAAAGTGAAGAAAAACCTCCAGATAAACAAAATAACCAGGTACGATCACTGCAGTGAGTATACATTTCTTTCACTACACCACTGATACAAAATGCCTTTTTACGGCAGCCATTCCAACAACCAACTACAAACATCACTGATTACCAATCACTGACTGTTAGTGCAGATATTTAATGACATGACACCTTCAGTCACTTCAAGGCCTCACAGCTTGCTGTGGAACTATTCCCAAATTATGCATGGAGTTATACATTGACTGCTGACTAGTTTAGCAAGACTTCTACTGAATGGACTCTATTAAAGAACTCTTTGGGCACAGCTATACTCAATTTATTTCAAGTTTTGTAGTTAGGAACATTTTAAAAACAGTTATTGTATATGTTTAAAGTACATTATCAGGATCAAAATAGTTGGGAATTGCCAAGCCTGTAAGCAGACAAACTAAGCACATGCCAGCAAATTACTTATTCTGGTTTAAGCAGTAAAATGGAAGCAACATGAACAGAATATTAATATTTACCTGCTGCCTTTGTTTCTTCTTTTGGAGATACAGCCTGTTTGAAAAGAAGAAAAAAAAAGGATAAGAATAAAAGACCATTGCAGTCAGTCTCTTCTCCCAGGTAACAAGTGACAGGACAAGAAGAATTAGCCTCAAGTTGTGCCAAAGGAGGTTTGGATTGGATATGAGGTAAAATTGAGGGTGGTCGGGCATTGGAACAGGCTGCCCACAGAGGTGAATCAATCACCATCCCTGTAGGTATTCAAAAGATGTGTAGATGTGGCACTTGGGGACAGGGTTTAGTGGTAGACTTTACAGTGCTGCATTAATGCTGGAGCTGATGATCTTTAAGACCTTTTTCAACCAAATGCTTCTATAGTTTCTTACAACAAATGCAAGATGAACAAAGTCAACTCACACTGGGAAAGCCCAGCTTAACTAGCAGAATGAAAAGACTGGAAAAACAGCAGGTATTTTATATGCAGCATTTCCCACTGCTGAGTATTACATCTCATTTAATGTATTTATCATCCACTGCACATACGTCATGGTCCGGTTCACTGCTCACTGAGCTGAAAACAAGAGGCTTGGCCTCTGTTCCCAATTCTGCCTTGGCCTGTCACTCAACCTTTGCCAAAATCACTTCAGGCTCTTATGCTTTATTTACCAGGACAGGAGGGCAGTGAAAGTGTTGCACAGCATAAAACATTTCAGAAGCCTTCAGACGGAAAGCATTGCATAAAATCCAAATGTTATGCCAGGAAAAAAATGTATGCACACTGAACAAAACCCACAAACCCTCACATCATCCTTCCAATCACAAGTTTTTGGTTGAGTTTTTTCTTCTTTGGTTGTTCTTTCATTGCAGTTTTATGAAACAGACACAGATAAAAGAATAAAAAAATCTTCCCAGATTACACAGTCCCCTCAGATGACTACTTGATGGTTTCTGAGAAAAGCACAGAACTTAACTGAAATTTTAAGTACAACTATATTTAGAAAGAATGATAAAGGTCAGAGGGGTACAGTACATTGCTTCTCTGTCTTTTCAATGAAAATGTTTTTTTAAGGGACTATTTTTCTCTAGTAGTTTTACCTGCACAAATTGTTCTATTTCCTTCATTTCACTTTCCACAGTACACTTCAAACCAATTTGAACAGTACTTTTCCTTAATTCTTACGGTATTCTCAAAATTTTCCATGTCTAATTTTTGCCTGCTTGAGGCAACCTCATTCTTATATTCCTTTGATAATCACTTCAATTTTCCAGACACCATCCAGCTGCTTTCCTGCTTTTAAAGGACAATCTTTATCTTACCATTTCAAACACACAAACTTTTTTCTTAGTGACTCTCATGGACTCATCTTCTGCCTTCATTTTACTTGGATGGTCTTTTCTTGACTTTCTAGCACTAAATTCCATGCCTGTAAAACAGCATCAGCTCTCCCTGCACTTTCAAATAGAAGCAAATCACTGCTTGTTGGATCTTTTCCAAAAATCACTCATTTTGTGAAGTCAGTTGATCACTTCAGGTGACAAGCAATTCAATTACTGTGCATTTGTTAATATGGAGCAATATTCAAAAAACAACATCAAGGTAAACCATTACAGTAGAACAAGAAACTGGAGCAAAATAACTCATGACAGAAAAATATCCCATCAATTTAAATTGCATTTATGCTAAAGAAAAAAAAAATAATCAAGCAGCCACAATTCCCTAACAACAGCAGCTGCTAAAATAGAGATGAGCATTTATTTGGTAATTCTACTGCACTGTAGTTTGTACTGCCCCAGCCAGAACACCTGAGGGTCATAATAAACAATAATAAATTATCAACATTATCTACTGTCAGGCTGGTGGATATTTAGTACCTCCTGCTGAATCTATACAATGGAACTGTTCCTTTTCTGCTGTTTCTCTGAGCAATAAAATTGTTCCCCCCAACAAATTCTAGTTTAATCTGAATGAAAATACTATTTACATCGAATGATTCACCAGTATATTTTTAGTGAAATCAACTGAAAATTCAAGCACTCTTCACCACTAGAGATGTAGAGGATGTGCAGATGCTTTAGACATCTGACATGGGCCTCAAAGTCATGGGCCAATGCCTCAAGCTGCTTGAAAGCATCTTGGCTCAGTAGAAGGCAATGGGAGTTGTAAGAGTTCATGTAATTGAAAATCTGGCCTCCAGGAACAAAGTGTATTTCTGTTCTGCACAAACCAAAGAAGAAGTCATGCAAAGCTCTATTTATAGAAACAGGCAAAGATTTTAAGTGAGGTTTATGGCACGTCTAACTGAAGAACATTCTAGAAGCACCAAGTAAATCTTTCAAATGCCACACATCTTGTTCTCCCAGACTGCTTTCTGGCAAAGAACAATTTTGGATCACCACATTTAATTTTCTCAAATTCATGCTGCTTGTGCTGTATTCCTACAAAACTCAAATGAATTTTGAAATGCCCTTTGCTTTTTATTTGTTACAAAACACCCTTTGCTTTTTATTTGCTGTGGCTGCTTACAGTGTATCTACTCTTTTTGCCTTGATTATTAGGTGATGGACCTCAAACTAATTTCAGGAAAAGATAAGTTTCACTGATGGCTTAACATGTTGTTCAAGAACAACAGATACTATCCATGCATAAGCATCACTTTTTTCCACTAGATACTTCATTAATATATGGGATGGGGCAAAATCAGTAGTATAGGAAAAGACAAGTTTCACTGATGGCTTAACTGTTCAAGAACAACAGATACTATCCATGCATAAGCATCACTTTTTTCCACTAGATACTTCATTAATATATGGGATGGGGCAAAATCAGTAGTACTGTAATGGTAGAATCTGAATAACCCTGAATTACAGGAATGAACAAGCATTTTTTACAACTTAGATGGCACACACAGGAAAAACCAAAATTGTTATTAACAATTTCTGATGTGCCAAACTGTCCCAGGCATTTCTGTTGAAGAAAAATTGTAAGAGATCCTACAGGTCTGACAAATCAAGGAGAATTCGTGCTGATGGCACAGAAAGCATGAAGTAAAAAGTAGAAGAAATACATAATACCTATAAAGAACTCTCACACTTTTCAGGCTAATTAATAATATTATCACCTTTCTATCCTGAACAATGCTAAAGTTCAGTGCAGTAACTGAATTTCAGAGCAGGTCTTTTCCTCTAGTAAACTCAATCCTGCACTTACAATACCAAGGTTTTAGAGTTAATTTTTGTCTTTTTTGTCTCTTCCAATTCTATTTCATTCGCTCTATCCTGCACTGACAAGACCAAGATTTTACAAAGTTACATTTTTGTCTTTTTTGTCTCTTCCAATTCTATTTCATTCCAATATTTACTGCTTACTCCTAGTTTTTGTTTTGGTTTGTTAGCTTGTTGTTTTGGTTTATTCCCCTGATGTCTGTTCTCTAGTTTGGGCATGCATTAATTGCACGTTGGAGCAAAAGTTAGAACAAAATTTACAACCTAAATGGACTTGTTCCAAAGACTGTACTTCTGAAAACACTCCTGTTGCTAAGTAAACACAAAAGAAGACTCGGGTAACACTTTTTTTTTTTTTAACTTACAAGTAAAATGTATACATTAAAATCTGAAAGCTTCATTTGAACTTGATGGCTGTTGAAAAGTGCTCAGAGTATTTGCGACACTATCCAACTGCTAATGTAGCTTCTTATTTTCAATTATGATGTGATATTATGGACAAAGTGAGGCTATAAAACCTGATGATGTATGGGCTGCTACTATTAAAGGATTCCTTTAAAATACATTTTTTTCAAGAATTTTGACATAACTTTAGAAGTCACTGATATTATGGACAAAGTGAGGGTATAAAACCTAATGATGTATAGGCTGCTACTATTAAAGGATTACTTTAAAATACATTTTTTTTCAAGAATTTTGACATAACTTTAGAAGTCACTATTCTCTTAATATTAGTAATCAAAGAGTCAAATAATGTCTTCATCAGCATTGTGCACATCTCTACATTCAAGTGCAGCACAAGAACCCCTCCCTAAATTAAACTTGCTTAATAGAGCAAACAATGAAGCTTGATAGCCCAGAACCACAAACACTGAGAACCTGAACAGCTCATGTTGACTTAAAAGCCTCTCCATGGCTTTTGGCTCAAGTGGAGTAAGAATGTCAGAACTGTAAAGGCTGATCAGCATTAACAAAGTTGCCACAAACCAAGTAAAATCAACTACTTAAAATTAATTACAAGGCTCATTCTTAAAGCAAACACAAGTCTCCTGCTCATTGTGGCCTTTAAACCAAATGGGCATCAGATCAGCCTGAAAATAAATTGCAAGTTAAAGTTCAACTTACTGCTGGTCTTTTGATCTGTCTAGGAGGACTTGACTGGGGAGAGGGCTTTTTAGATTGCTGTGCTTGTGTTTGCTGCTGCTGCTGCTGTTGCTGTGCTGACTGCTGAGACTCTTTTTGCTGCTGTGTCTGGGACTGCTCTGAGCTTTGGGATTGCTGTGACTGCTGTACTGTAGGTGCCTGGGGTGTAGACTGAAGAGATGGTGGCTGCTGCAACTGATGAGGAGTATGATGAGGCATCTGCTGTTTTCCCTGTGAGTATAGATCCAGGATCTGATGACAGATATCTTAATAACAAAGAAAGAAAATTCCAAAGAATTACAATCTTATAATGTACAAGCATATATTTAACACAATTATCAACTCTGATTTTTACTGGACATCAGTTTTGAAAAAATTCATTGCAAATATTACTTATAATAAATGAATGAAATAACTTTTAAAAAACAGATTAATTTTCAACTTATACTTGTATTTCTGTGTTTTTTCTGCCTATCCTAAGCAATATGTACATGTATATGCACACCTTTCAAAAGAACACAATGTCTTGGTAGTAACACAATGTATGTCATTATTGCGTGCCTGGAGAGCCAGTAACCACACTCACAGGACAGCAATACAGCAAGAAAGCAAGTGGAAGATTATATGTTAAAACACACATGTCTTCTCAGGCCAATCAAAAAAGTTTTAGGCAAAGTACTAGTATTAAATTCTTCTTCCAACAGTTTAGGAGCTAAAGGTGCCCCATAATCTGTTCATGGTTCACAGTGCATCACAAAAATCCTTCTAGCCTAGCAAAATTTGGTAAAAGAGAACAATTATCAATGGGAAAACTGCTGGAAGCCAGGCTCCATTAGTTCCACTGTTTGTAGAACACTTACTTAAAATGGGGAGTAGATAATCATGTAAAAAATAGAAAACACATCATGACAATTCAGGCTAATTAGATGTGTTATAAACTAAATAAACTGCAAAGCAAACATTGAACAAAAGACTAATCATGATGATTAAATATGCTCCTAAGCTAAGCCAGTTCAATTTAAAACCTGATTAAGGCACAGCACATACAAGCTGAGTCACATACTCAACACAAGATTATTTTGACTGAAACCTAGATAAAATGCTATTTGCATTTATTTATGACCTAGGCCACACAGTTACAAGAGATGTTGTGGGAAATGGTTTTCATACCTTCCAAAACATCAACGGGAACATCTTGGACAAACTGCTCCCACCATCGTCTGTACATTGGTTTTGATGTCCATTCCTGTATTTCAAACTTACACAAACGGCCTGCTAAGTACATAACTGCAACAGCTATGATCTCAGGCTCCCACTGCAGGGACAGTGTAGTGCAGAGGCTGCAACAGAAAACAAACCAAGCAAAACACAACCCTGGAGATTACCTGATTGTCCAAGTGCACTCTAAAGTACAGCAGCTATAAGTAACAGGGTATAAAATCCCATCACAATTCTAACTTCTCAGGCAATTGTAATTGAGAGCCTTGTTAAACAAAAGAGTTTACAAAGCTAAACTATTTCTGGACTACCACAGTCATGAAATCAGGTCTCAAATCAGATTTTAGAGCTTCCAAATGTTTGTAAATAAAATGTAAACAAATACTAAAGAAACCCTCAAAACCCCACAGAACAGCCACCACAAACTTGTAAAGCAACTTGTCAAGCATAACACAAGTTTTAGATCAACATATAAAAGGTTATGTCTTGAATGGCCTTTGTTAAAGCTAATGTTAAAATAATTGATGTTATTGGTATTATTGATATTAACTAAGTTCCTGTAATAATCAATTTATTTCCTGATATCAATTTTAAATTACGAAATATTTTTTCTCTCTTTTCTCCATGGATTCTGTAGCATATAATCTGCTTACAGAATTTTAGATCCAGCCAGCTGAATGTCCATGAATTCCTGTGGCTGTATAAGAGCAGAACTCTTTATTCTAAAGGCTCATAGTGCAAAGCACAGAATTATTTTCCCAGGATCCTATAAACAAAGTAAACTTCTAATATGGTGCTTATTAAGTAAGCACCAGAACAGAGGTAATTAATATGCCTGATTTGAAACAACTCCTCCAACTTCATACAAGTGTTGTCTTGAAGTGCATTTTAATTGTTAGTTTTTATTGTACTTGGAATTAAAATTGTTAATTTTAATTCCAAGTACAATGGTGTCCAAACTTTGATGGATGAATTACAGTACTTTGACAGGCTTAAAAGTGACAGTTATGCCATAATTTTGTTCTGCCTCTAAGACCATAATCTGCATGACTCTCAGCAGCTGAAGTAAACATCTCTTGAGATCCACATTAATTTTGGTCAAATTAATTTGGAGAGTTTACAAAATCTGAACTCACACAGGGCTAATTCAAATCAGGCATATAATTAAAAAAACACCTCTTTCTTATGACGTTCTGCTGCTGTAGGCATGACTGAAAGCCATGTATTCACACGTATTCACAATTTCTGGACAGTCAGACCACTTATGACATTTTCTTAAGGGTTTGCTATGGAAACAGAAAGTAATATTCAAGTCCTTAATAAATTAACTTGCTCAGCTGTGTAGAATCCTCCTGAACAAGACTAAAGCATGTCAAGTTGTTTTTTTTTTTTAATACCACATGAGAAATGCTTTTACATGCACTCCCATTAATTGATGTGATTCTTACAAGTTCATTATTCAAGAAATTGTAAATCCAGTGCTAAAAACTGTATTCCTCAGTGAATTTAATGGCTACTTCACTAATACCAAAATATCACATTAAAAATATTGATGGAATTGAGAAGTGAGTTATTTTTTTCAAGAATGCACCATATATCACAGATTTGGCAAGAAGCTGGTTTGTATCCTGGAGACTGAGAATTTGGTTTGGTCCTCTCAAACAGTAAGTTTCTTTTCAATGCAGCACTAAGTTAGTGCCACAACACTGCAGAGGTGTTACTGGTCTACTTCAAACCCATTCCAGATTCTGTGCTCAATGGAACTATCATGGTAATGATGGAAAGAAAAACTGAGGGACATGACCATGAAAACATGTAACAAGCAGGAAAAAAAATTGAATATTTGTCAAAAAATATCCAATACCTGAACAAATTAAGCAACAGTAACTATCTCACTTTGAGAATGTTTCCTAGGTGTATCTTACCTGTCATTGACAAATGTCCATGCCATTTGAACCAGTTTTTGAATTTTATTTTTGTCACCTGAAAAACAATCAGAAAAAATTTAGGAGATAAAATTAGGAGGGACAAACAGCTGAAAGTAGAATATTCTTGCACTGTTAATATATTAAGTTCTGGAAATCAATAACAGGCATTACTTGCTCACCCTGCCAATATTTTACCTTTGAGTTGTTTGGCATACTTGAGAAGAAATTGGTATGGATGTTCCACTTGCAAATCAAACTTTATTGTTTGTAGTAAGATTCTTTCAAGTACCATCACTTCTTCCTATAGAGAGTTACAAAGTAACCACAGTATTATTTCTCCTTTCACTCAAAAATATTTTATGCTAGTATAGGGCATGACTTCACAGCACCTCCAGGAAGCCATGTCTGTCTCCAAGGAGTACAGAAAGTTCTCCAACTTATAATACTATTTTAAACTCAGATACCTTTTCTTCACATTTATTTGAATGAGGACAGGGGATATGATGTTTAAAATCCCTATTCCTCTGCAGAGGAATGAATTGAACCAGACACAGCATCAAAATGCCAGACACACAATCACAACAAAAAGCTCTACCACATTTCACTCAAAGTTTCAAGTCCTTCTGCTATTTAAAATAAACAAATTTTAAGAGAAGCATAGTGTTGCTAAGACAATGCTGTAAACAAGAAACTTCTCAATACTTTTGAGATCTAGTTCTCTTATTTAAGATTCACTGTTCATTACTTCCTAAAATTCCATTCAGATGATTTATGGTTTATGTCTTGGTAACATTTCTTGCTCTGGCTGAAATTACTCAAATTTACTTTAATTTGCAAAATAATATCAGAATCTACATGAAATAAAATGCAAACTTTTAATGAAAATAATTATCCCAGTAAACTCACAAAGCTATTTTTATTAGGAAGAATTACTTTCATAGCTACCAACCACATTACCCAGAAGAGCAATAAATGCATGCTGAACATCTAGTTTAATTTAGAACAACTGAAAATCAGTCAATGCTCTATTGAGTGTGTGTCACTTTACTACAGTACAACAGGATGAAATCAATTTCAACATACCTTTGGGTCATCTCCAAACTGTCCAAACTGTACATCATTTAGCAAGCTACGAGCTGTTTTAATTATATCTTTACATTTCTTGGGTGTTTCTTCAACCTTTCCTGCTAGGAAGAGACAGCAGGCTCCTGTCACCTAAAAAAAGGCAAGTACTTTCAGAAAGTGGCCTGCATGTAGATGTGCAGTACAGTGTAGCATTATAAAAGCACTGTCAGTTTCCATTAACAATACTGCAGAAGTCTCCCAGGAGAGACTTAATGAGAATACTAATTTCTATTTTCATATAGTATTAAACTTTTATTTTTTTAGAGGAAATACGCAGAATTTGGAGGACTGTCTATTGTATACAACTTCATTTCAAGGTCAGAAACCCAAAGCAATTTGTCCCGGTTCAACGTTGTCTGTCAAGCACTTTTAAAACTGTGTAAGTTCTTTTTCTCTTTCAGCTAATACAGAAGTGCCAGCACTATAGCTGCTACTCCTAAAGAACAATATCAGCAAGTCATAACTGCAATGTCAATACATTTCTGAGCATAAACAGAAATGTATAAACAGGCAAGAACAACAAATTTTAATCTGTAATAATTAAAAGACAAAATGCTAAGTTTCCATCTTCCTGTAGTGAACAGCAGTAGTAGTACCCAAGTGACTAATCACCATTTCAAATAGTCCCTGCCTAATGCAATCATTAAACTAAGTCATCAATATTCTAAATACTTACATATCTTGGGAACTGTTTGAAGGAATGAAACATATAAAACCGATGGAAATAAATTATTCCAGTTGCTAGAGTGTCATAATGTCTGTGGTGCAGATTAAGGACTTTCAAACAGCACATAAAACAAATTTAAAACCAAATATGCACAATGGATTCTGCTTTATCAACTACTTCACGTAATTGGCTGTTCAGTGACCAGTTAGAAAACACTGCAAGTAAAACAGGAGTTTTAGGAAAAAAACCAAAAACCACAAAAGCCCTTAAAGCTGTGTAAATACTATGGTGAGGCCCAGATGCAGCTGATATCTAAAGCATTTGTTGTAAGTGTGCAAAGTCCTGACTGTATTTACAAAAGGATGCACATAAGGTCGCCCCTGTGTTTCACCATACCTGCCTCAAGAGGGTCAAACCCAGCAGTAGGTACACCAAAGAACACAACAATTATCACTTCACATTCAAGTGCTGGCATGGAGGAAAGTTACTATCAACACCTACAAATGCAAAAAAATCTGAACATGCTCCACACTCTTCACTTCAAAACAAGTAAAAAATTTGTCTTCATCATGCTTTATTACAGAAAGAACTAAGGAGATTAAAGGAAGCACAGGAATAGAGGAAGCAGAAAATTTAAGTGGCTGTCTATGAGGGAGTACAGTCTGGAGTACTTCTACACAGCTGTAAATCCCAAACCAACAAAACAAAGAAACAGCCACCAAACACCAAGACTGGTAGAGGTTAGGAGCCTCAAAGGCACAATCTAGAAAACTGAGGAAAAAATTCAAAATTTAAGAAGTCATGTAGATTCATATACTGAAACAGAGTTTCACACCTCACAGAAGTTACTCTTAATTGGAAAGTTTGTATCATCTGACTTCCAAATTGGAACTTTGTTCATTCATTGAATGGATAGAAATTGTGTAGGAACATATTACATCAAATGGCACTTCAACACAAATATATTTTTGATTAGCAGTTAAACATCTGAACAGCTGAGCATATTGCATATTTTATTCTGAAAACTCACTATTCATGAAGACATTTCATACCAACAGGAGTGTAAAGGATACAGCCCCAAACGTGTTCCCACATCGAATATGAATCTGGCCCCTTCCCTGCGGTATCGAGCCTCTGTAGCTGGATCAAGCCCTTCAAGCTGTGATGGTGTGTGTGCCAAATCTTTCTTATCCCAGTACCAGCATGGCTTTGTATGGTCCAGGTTTGCCAAGTTTACAGAAGGGCTGGAATTTTCTTTATTCTCCTTCATTTATTAAAACAGAATTGTCTTTGCTGTTTAAATTTTCAAAAATGAAGTCTTCAGAGAGTCACTTCAGGACCTTGAAGAAAAGAAAAAAGGCATTCTTTAAAAATTGAGAGAACTGTCTTCTGAAATTCCTGCTCAAAGAGTAGTAAAGAAAATAGTGCTCAGCCTTGCCTGTTAGAAATAACTTTTTCCTATGCTCAAAGACAAGTAATAAAGAACTTTGCCTTTATCCTCCCCATATGTTGCAAATACAATCAAAGAAAAAGCCATAGGTTATCCTTGCTATTACCTGTTTAATAAGGAAACATCTCCAACAATATCTGCTATTTCTTAGTAGAACAACTTCCATCCACTTTGCCAATAAAACTAGGAAAAACCAATTCAGTGATGGATGCAGAAAGATTTGCAAAGTTAGGGGGATTAGCTGACTGTTGGTGACCAGGAAAGGCCCTGGTGAGGTGAGCCTTAAATACCTGCCTGCTCCCAGGGATACCCCGAGCAGCAACCACTTGGCAGAGCTTTGAAAAGTGATCTGTACTTGCATTACTTAAAGAAAAAAATGTATCAGTGTTCTTTCCCATACCAAGACTGAGAAAACTGATGTGAGTTTATAAAGCAAGGCACATCCAACACCATCCCCCACACAAGGCAACCGAATCCAGCCCAGGAGTCCCCTGCTCTGCCCGTGTCCACCAGCACTTTGTGTTCAGAGATGCAGATCACAAAGCTCTGCAGGCACCTTTCTGTGCTTCAATTATGGCAGATGCTCAGCCAGGCCTCAGCCTAAAGAATGAGCACTCGCTGCCTTTGTTTCTTTCAGGCACAAACCTGCTCTTAATCCAATTCAACTAACTCCAGACACTGCTCACAGATCACTGCAGTCACCTGCAAAGGTTTGCATAACAGTCATTAATACATGATGCAATATATCCGCTCTAAGCAAGACACTCACAGGAAGACACAAACTTAAAACTCTTAAAATCCCTTTTTTCGAGACGTTTCCCTTCCGAAATCGGAAGGAAGATCACGTGAACAGCCACAGAACGATGCCTACAATCGGCGCCTCGCTCACCTTCAAAAAGTTTCTGCTTTTCAGAATAAAGGAAACTGTCTTTGCCTCACGGTGGTTTTGGAATCACCTTCACAACTCGCGGTATCGGTCACAGACAGATCTAAATTCTGCCACAAGAAAAAGTAAATGGCTACTAAAAACTGTTTCCAGAATCAAGAAAAGCGCGCCAGGCCACGACCACACATTCCCATCACATTTACTAGAAAGGTGCTTTTTTAACAACTGCAACGATTCTTCTTCCTCACAAGATATTTTGCTTTGCAACTTTTACAGCGCTTGAAAACCAATCAACACCAAAAGCGCTTGAAGCGACAATATTTGTTTCTACAAAAAGGCAAACGCATTTCCAAATACGGGACCAGGAATGAAAATTATCACCCGCAAACACCTTAAATGAACCATATTAAACGTCCATTTTTAAATGAACCATATTAAACGTCCCAACCCCGACCGCAACGCCCGGCAATAATAAGTTTCCCCTGCCTTTTTACGCACCCCATTAAAGTGGCGGAGAGTTCCAGAGCTCGATCGCGGCTTTTTCATACGTTACCTGAGACGAACCCACGGCCGGCGGCTCCGCCCCAGCCCGGCCGGGGATGCTCACAGCGCCTCACGGGGCTGGCGGTGCCCGGGGAGGCGCTCGCTCCCCGCCCCGGCCTCCCCGCTCCCTTCCCCCCTTCCCCGGGCGGCGGCTGTCGCCGGCGGGCGGCCCGGGCGGGCCCCGCGCACTCACAGGGCTCGCGGGGAGCGGCAGCCGCACCGGAGCCGGGGCCTCTCAGCGACGGCGCGGCCTCCGCGCCCTGCGCGCCGCCATCTTGGGAGCCAGGCCAGGCCGCGCGCTGCGTCATCACGTCGCAAGGGCGTAGCGCGCGAGGACGGAGGCCCCGCCAATGGGAAACGGCGGCGCCCCCTCTGCCTCCCGCCCAATCCCGGCTTCGTCAGCGGCTGCGGAGCCGCGGCTGGACGCCGACGCGCTGCCGTACCCCGAGAGCGGCCCAATCGGAGCGCTGAACGGGAAGATTGCGCGCCTCAGGGACCAATAGGAACCTGAGAGCAGGCCGACCGGGCTGAATGACAGCCAATGGGCGCGCTGCCGTGCCCGTGCTGAGGCCGCCGCGCAGGATTGGCCGCCGCGGGCGCGGGAGGGGCGGGGCCTTCCGGCGGGCGGCAGCTCGGCCAATGGCGGCAGGGGGCGCAGGGGGCGGGGCC